>NW_021319804.1:785944-884755 GCF_001605985.2 Dendrobium catenatum
TCGACGGACGGAAACGGACCGGCGTCGCCTAAAAATCAACTTTTCTCTTTTTCCCTCGACTTTCTCTCTCCTCAAAAGATATTTTATAAAAATCTGATTTTCTCTCTCTTCAAAACGAGCTGATTTTCATTAAATATTCTTGAGATCGGCCCGGCCGATTGCACGATCGTCCAGGACGATCTGAACAAAATCACTTCGTCCTGGGACAATTTCTCAGGACGATAATTAATTTTCTCGGACGATAAAAACCCCTACTCTCTGTCTTTTGCATTGCTCTGATCGTCCCGGGACGATCCTCGATCGGCCCGGACGATACTGGGAAGAAAACTTTCCTGTAACTTCTGTACACATTCTGTAACAAAACTTCAACTGATCGTCCCGGGACGATCCACGATCGGCCCGGACGATACTGGAGCAAAACTAATGTTACATCTTATCTCATTCTCTCCACAAGTGCCATTCCATATGTATCTTTCTTCTCAAATGAATGAAATGCAAGTTTAGGTGTCTTTATTTTGTGTTTGTAAGTGTCAAGAGCTGTAAGTGCCTTTTTTATATTATAAAAGTGTCTTTTTGAGTATTTTCTTATTCTAGGAAGAGTCTTTATTTTGCTTGCAAAAATTGGGGGTTTTCCCAAATTTTTGCTTGCATAAAAAAGACAACTCTTCATAGGATAACAAAGATACACAAAACTACCAAAATAAGAAACAATACAACTTTTTATATTAAAAGAGGACTTACAAATTTTGACTTACAAACGACACAAACATTAACATAAACTTCTAAAATTGCATTTCATCCGTTGAGAAGAAGAATACAGGTGACGTTGAGCTTGCGGATAGAAGAAATAGGCAAGAAGTCCAACACAAAGATAGGAGAAGCTCGCAAACTTTCCTAGAAGAAGAGATGAATGAAACAAGCTCTCGAGCTTTTCCACGACAAAACCTGCAATTTAGGCTCCTAAACATCACATCATATAATCTCTTTTTATAACATAAAACACTACATAATTATAGGATAAAAGAGGGCAGCCAAACAGCCCCTAAAAGCAATATTTAAATCTATTAAATAAAGAGAAATAGAAGGCCAAAAGGCACACTAGGACAGCAGCTGAACAACCACCAAAAACAGACCAAATACATCCCATATAGGAAAGCAAGGGGCGGAACCAGCATGAATCGAAGAGGCCAGGGAAAAAGGGGGCGGAACCAACAGTTTTTTCACGGGAACAACAACAGCCAGGGGAAAACCGAGAAGACAATAGCCCACAGCCTTAATTCCATGGAAGAAACCAAAGAGTCAAAGACAAATAAAGATAATTTATGAGCTTCCATCAAGACAAATAAATGAGCTAAACTTCAGCTCATAATGAGCTAACCAATAGCTCAAAGTATAATGAGCTAGCACTAAACTTATCAGCTCAAAACCATAGCAGCCAAAGCCCATCCGATAACAGCCAAGGCCCCAAACCGAGAACAGCAAGCAGCCCAAGGACAAGAAGGAACTCAAGTTGATTAGACCCTCCCTTGCCTACATCAATTCTCCTTCGGTTAAAAATGCTCATCACCTGATGAGGTTGCTTTGAATTTTTCTTGAAGAGATGTAGACTCTGAATCCAATTCTTTAATCTTTGCCGCATATTTCTTCAGGATTTCTTCTCGCTCTTTCTTGAATTGTTCTTGTAGAAGTTGTTTCTTCTTCAAATAATTTTCCATACTCATATGCAACCACGACTGAAGTTTGTATAGCTCATTCTGCAGGGGATCTGTCGAATCACCTTATGTCGGAACCCATATGTCCATTGGAATAATTTCTTCGATATATTTGGACTGATTTTCATCCACCACTGGATCACTATTTTTATCTTTTTCTATTTTTTTTCTAAAGACATAAAAAAAGACACGAAACAACTTAGGAAGACACACACCTAGGCTATGATACCAAATTAATACAAGAAAAAATTTGGGAGAAGCCCCAAATTTTTGCGAGCAAAAGACAACTCTTCCTAGGATAACAAAGATACACAAAACTATCAAAATACTTGACAAAATAAGAAACAATACAACTTTTTATAATAAAAGAGGGCTTACAAAGTTTGACTTACAAACGACACAAACATTAACGTAAACTCCTAAAACTTCATTTCATCCATTGTGAAGAAGGATACAGGTGTCGTCGAGCTTGCAGATAGAAGAAATAGGCAAGAAGTTCAAGACGAAGATAGGAGATGCTCGCAAGCTTTCCTAGAAGAAGAGAGGAATGGAACATGCTCTCAAGATTTTCCACGATGAAACACGCAGGTTTAGGCTCCCAAAAATCACATCATATCATCTCTTTTTATAACATAAAACACTACATATTTATAGGATAAAAGTGGGCAACCAAACATCCCATAACATCAATATTTAAATCTATTAAATAAAGGGAAATAGAAGGCCAAAAGGCACACCAGGACAGCAGCTGAACAACCACAAAAAACATTCCAAATACATCTCGTACAGGATACCAAGGGGCGGAACCAGCAGGAACCAAAGAGGTCAGGGAAAAAGGGGGCAGAACCAACAATTTTCTCACGGGAACAGCAATAGCCAGGGGAAAACCGAGAAGACAACAACCCACAGCCTTAATTCCATGGAAGAAACCAAATAAAGATAATTTATGAGCTTCCATCAACACAAATAAATGAGCTAAACTTCAGCTCATAATGAGATAACCAGTAGCTCAAAATATAATGAGCTAGCACTAAACTTATCAGCTCAAAACCATAGCAGCCAAAGCCCATCCGAGAACAGCCAAGGCCCTAAACCGAGAACAGCAAGCAGCCCAAGGACAAGAAGGAACTCAAGTTGATTAGACCCCCCATGCCTACATCATAAATATTCTTTATTTACAATACACATATAATCTTTAATATGCATCTTATCATTTCTTAACTCATATATTCATACACTTTCATATTCTTAGTGCTTAAATCATTTTCAGTCTATACATTAAAATTCTCATTGTCTTATTCATGATTTTCTCCAAAAGAAATAAACAATTATTTGAATTACTATTTTCAGATTTGAAATGAAGATAAAATAGAGAAAATTTAAACATATAATTACCCACATTATTTCTTCTTCCAATATTCGTGCAGTTTTGAAAGCCGTTAATTGTTCACAAGAATAGAACAATTTAATTAATATTAAGATATCAATTAGATATATCAATGGACATTTAATTTCTTCTATGAAACTTACCTCACAAGATCTTCTTTCTTTTCTCGCAAAACTTCCTTCCTTCACCGTCTAACAAAATCTATATCACTTGATTTCTTCCTACCTAAAATATAGTCCTCATTATTCAGTAAAAGAAACCATAAATAAAAACACGTGATTTCAACTAATTTATTACCTTTCCTTTAAGAAGGAATTCCACAGTTCAATTCTTTCTTCTCTTTCTCTCTCAAATTCTTCCTCTTTACTTCCAAATTGCTCTCTTCTTTTAATAAAGTATCATTGGCTTTAGATGAAGTAAAATGACATAATTTATAAAAAAGAAAGAAAGAATTTCAACAAACATTCTTCCCTCGGTCGGTCCTCTCGCTTCTTCCTAAATTCCACTCCTTTAGCGATAAGAATATGAAAGGAGTTAAGAGGAGTTGTCGAATTTCATCCATGATCACAATCAATTTAAAAAAATAGTGAAACGATTCTCCAATTCCTCTCCACGCATGCCCTTCGGTTCCGCCTCTGTCCGTTCTGTTCGCGAATAGCAACCCCACTCCTGGGTCTTCACTTCTTATTAGGCGGGTGGGCCGGTTCGGTTGAACTGGCCCCCAACCGGTTCATTACAATTCCCAATATTCTGCTCACTGGACTTTTTTGACTATCTTCTCTTTACTGCTTTGCCAAGAAAAGGAGATTGCATGCAATATGAAATAATAGATGACGCTGCCATGCTCTGTAATTTCCTGTTTTGTTTTCTAGTAAATTTTTTTTTTCAGTAATTTTTTTATTATTCCCAATATTCTGCTCCCTGGACTTATTTGACTATGTTCTCTTTACTGCTTAGATTGTTGTAATGTGGTCAAGTTTTATTGTTGTTTTACACTTCGACTTTTATATACCAATTAGTAATTTGTTTATGGTATGTACAAATGGCAATTCGAGGCTGCTGCAACTCCAGACAAGGTTATTGGTCTGATGTACAGTAACAAGGGGAAGGAAGAAAAATATCAGAGAAGATGAACGCAAAAAAGGGTTTTGATATTTTTTCATTACCTTCCAAAAGGGGATTACACTATTATATATCTCGTTCCTCCCTAATTCTAAATGATAAAAAAGTAACAGACTAGTGCCTAGCATGCAACCATCGCAAACACATTAGCCAATGAAATTAAAACACTTAAATAAAGGTTAACAAACAAACGACCCATAATTTGTGTCACCTATTTATTCACCCAATCGTAAGCCTAATCTCTTCCTTCTCATCAATTAATTCTTTGAGCTAAGCTAGAAGCTTTTGAGCCCGTTTTGTGCAGTTCTCCGTTGTTAGTGTTAATGGGTGAAGCTTGATTAGCCTGTATCAATTCCCTTTCTGGTTGAGAAATTGATCTTGTCTACAAGGTTAGATGGGATGTTCAGATGTTGAGTTCATCCACATTCAGACATGTAGCTTTGGTTGACTCATATAATCCACTGGACGAGGTGTTGCCAAACTGGCTGTTGGTTGATGCTGTCTTGTCTCTGCTTTCTGGTTGGACTATTGGGTGATTTTCACAATTGCTTAGTCGTAGTGTTGTTGGATGCAAGTTTCAATCTTCATGGAAGGGATTAAGGAAACATGAAAAATAGCCAATTCTTTCTTGAACACAGAAGGGTCTGTAATAGCGATGAGCTAATTTGGAGCATCACTCATTTTTGATGGAAGATTGTCGCTATGGTTGAAGCTTACCAGTACTAAATCTACGATAGTGAAGCTCACATCAAGATGCTTTTGGTTAACTTTTTGTTTCACTCTGTGCATTGCTCTATGGAGATTCTTTTTTGAGTTCCTGTAAATTTGTCTTTTTATTGCATCCAGGAGTGTGGATAGTCTATTTCAGAATTGTTACCATTGTATGGATGTATAGGAGGTGAAGGGTGTCTATTTAGGGCTTGATATGGTGACATGTCAATTGAGGAGCGATGTGAGGTAGGTGTTGTTGTTGACCCCTAAAATATATCTAACGAGCACGACTGATGAGGTCAATCATTGATTGACGAGACGCCATACGAACGAGAACGACAAACATCAATGATGCACGAAATCACTCGAAATGTCATATGATTGCTAAATAGATTGCGCCGTTGCAATCTGAATGTAAAAAATAGCCAATTGAAGCCTCTCGCAAGGAAGTATAGTGAATGTGGTCAAAAATGTCAAATTGAGTGTGTGGCGATATGTGAGGTTACCCGAACGGTCTTTGTTTGCAAAATAGATAGTGCGAGTGCGTCCAAAACGCCTCAAAACCCTGGAAACGACACCCATATTGCTTTGCTAATATGAGAAAACTAATGAAAATTCACATACACGCGCAGAATAAGGCAAATTTTGACTTGCACGAGTGAAAAAAAATCAGCGAGTGTGCTAATATAAATTTAAAATAAAGATATAGAATCCGCCATCCCTTGCCACCGATGATGAGGCCAGTTGTTGCTATGCAGTTGTTTCATGAGTCTAGTGCGTGCAAGGACTTGAAATTTGGATTGCAGGGGATTTGAACTTGCAAAATAATTAAATTAATCTAAGCAAATTAAAACTCCTAAATCAAATGCTTAAAATATTAAAAAACAAGCAAGGATTAAAATACAAGGAATGAAATCTTTGTTTTGAATGGGCTTGTGGAGATGAAATCTTTGAGGCGGAGATCACATGATTGGTGTGGAGGATGAATATGTGGAATTGATGGCTTGTAGTAGATGGTCAATTGCTCCTTGTGGAGTTCCAGCAAAGCGAGATGGAGATTTATATCCCCAAACTATTTTTTCTATTTAAGTTGATTTCGGCATGGATGGTAGAGCTGATGTCGTCAAACATTTTGAATTTAGTGGGAGGCTCAACCAGTAAACCAAAAGATATGTACAAACGACAATTTGAGGTTCCCAGCAACTCCATACAAGGTTACTATTTCAATGTATAGTAACACAGGCGAAGTAAGAAGAATACCAAAGAAGATGAAGAAAAAAAGGGTTTGGATATTTTCTCATTCCGTGTCAAAATGGGATTACACTACTATATATATTGATTCTCTTAGATTCTAAATGAGAAATAAGTAACATACTAGTGCTAGCATGGGGTGGCAAATGTCCCCTTCTTTGCAGCTACCTCAAACACATTAGCCAATGAAATTAAGACACCTAAATAAAGGGTAATAAATAGTAGAACAAAAATCTGTGTCACCCATTCATTCACTTAATCGTGTAGAACAATAATGTGTGTCACCTAAGGTATTCATTCACCTAGTCATAAGCCCAATCTAGCACTTCTCATAGTTGTATTCCTAAAGCTCAGTTGGGGGCTTTCGAGCCCTTTTTGTGCGGTTCTCCTTGGTCGGCGTTAATGGGAGGTGCTTCAGGCCCATATCAGTTAGATTGCATATTCATTCTTTTAACCAATAAATTATCCTTATACTTTGTTTTTAGCTATATAATCGATAGCATTGGTCGTGTTGTCAATATATTAGCTTTTTAATTGTTGGTTGTTTTACACACAATTCGGTGGATGTAAATGCTAACATGTTATTATTTCCTTAAACTTTCATTTGTGTTGGTTGCAATTAATTTTAAACAGTCCTATTCTGATTATCTTAGGAACTCTTGCTGAGAAGGCTTTGCTGGCTGTATTACCTCCAGAAGATGAGTTTCAATATGCTGTTCGTGTTAACTCTGAAGTCATGTCGTCTGATGGTTCCACATCAATGGCATCTGTTTGTGGAGGTATTATTATTTTAACTAATTCATGCAGTTTGACTTACAAGTCAGTTCATTAGAAAATTGCATTCAAGTTTTGCCTTTTCAGAACAATATTTTTACTGATTTGGAGGATTTGTTCATGTCTTCTATTTTATTTTCAAGAATTAATACTTTATGCATAAAGATCCATGTTGGCCCAACCACTTCTATAAATTATATATAATGAAGGAGTTTGAACATTGTTAGGTTCAAGTTTACGAAGTACAAACACCGATGAGAAACGTAGACACACCACAAAATGACAGAAATATGGACAAGGCATATTGATATTATAAAAAGCTACTAGGAGACATGCTAATAGAAGATCTTAGCCATTAAATAGTAAATTTTCAAATAAAACCAGTAAATGTAATTTATTTAATCTAATTAATAAAGATTATAATAAAAATTTATATGAACAGGAAAGTATTTTAAGCATCTAATTTGTTTTTATACCAATGACTAGTCACAATAGCAAGTTCATCTTAAATTGAAAAAGATCTGAACCAAAATTCCTAATAGGAATCAAGCATTTTGGTCATCCAGTTTAAATTCAATCCAATAAATAATCACAACTATAAGTTAAACTTTACTGATTAAAAATATATAAAGAACTTATATATTTGAACTATTATTCAATAGGTACATTATTAGTACATCAAAGTGCAAATATAGACTTTTTGAGTTATTATTGCGTGCTCAGTTTATTTACGGCCAAAACATCAATTACTAGTAGGCACTTTTATCTTGCTTCTCTAAATTATATATATAAAAAAAAGATAATTTCATGAAAGAATATGATGGAACTCTTTTTATTACTAAAATCTATTATAGTTATTGCATATAAGTATATTGCTACTATATTCTATTATTGATTTGAATGGGGATAAATTTCTTAGAAGGGCTATAATTAATAATGTTTCTATAGGTAGGACCTTTAGTTTTCAAATTTTAACAAAGCGCCAAATTGCCCTTTGAGTGCGGCATTTTTATGTAGCCAATGATTATCTTGTGGTACAGAGCCAAATAGCTCTTTGGGTGTTGATTAATGAAGTGGTTGGGTCCCTAATAGCTAACAATTCCTAATGAAACGGATTAGGGCAATTGGGCATGCGAATAGTTGATTGTGGGAAGCTAGTGAAATGATGATGCAACATAAAATATCTAATGATGCCTACTCGGTCTAGTTCTGTCACAACATGTAGAAGGCTTATAAATTATATAAATTATTAATATATCTTTACATACAAGAATTATTATTTTTGCTTGGTAAATCCTGAAGGTCGTTTTAAATAAATTTCAAATGATTATTGACATCATCATCAGAGGACCAATAATGCTATACAATTTGGGTAATGTAAATACAGAAAATCATTTTGAAATAATTAATTTGTTGTGAATTGTTATGGAAATTTTCCTGTTGTTTATTTGCTCAAAGCAATTTCTGTTGGTTGTAATCGTCTTCTTTTTCTTAAATACCCAGATTTAAATAGCTAAGAGGATATAACGTAAGAGGAGAGGATATACAGAATTTTTAAATAAAATTGTGAAAACTTGGAGAAGTTCGAAATAATGATATTCATTGTCTGTGGTCAACTGGAATATGTGCGCTGAAATTTTCAGTTGTCTTTATGCTGCTTTTTTTTTTTTTTTCTTTTGATATCATGCATATTTTCTGTAGGTAGTATGGCATTGATGGATGCTGGCATACCTGTAAGAGAACATGTTGCAGGTCTTTCAGTGGGTCTTGTCAGTGAAGTAGATCCATCTACTGGGAATATTAAAGATTACCGCATCCTTACGGATATACTTGTAAGCCTACTATTTTTTTTTTGAAGGATAGTTATCATCAAATTTATTTCACTTTATCAGATTGGAGTTACTGTTTGCTAGGTGTACTAGTGGTCTAATTCTTTAAGAATTAAAACCGAGTTGATTTTTCCCATTTTTTGTTACGTGCCTCAGAAGTTTATTGAAGTTTCTTCACCATTGGATATTTTCTTCTTTGTTAATTATGACTTGCATTCATCTACTACAAGGGTCTAGAGGATCACCTAGGAGACATGGACTTCAAAATTGCTGGAACAAGGAAAGGAATTACTGCAATTCAGTTGGATATAAAACCTGCCGGAATTCCTTTAGACATTATATGTGAATGTTTGGAAACTGCTAGAAAGGGTCGTATTCAGATAATTGATAGGATGGACGAAGAGCTAAGTTCGCCACGTACCTTGAATGATGGAAATGCCCCACGACTAGGTTGCTTCTGTATCTCTTTCTAAAATACCCTTTTTTGTAATTATGGGAAATTTATTGAGGTTTACTGTTACTTGCAGCTACTATGAGGTTGGATGAGGAATCCCTTCGTCGCTTGCTTGGCCCTCTAGGTTTGCACAGGAAAAAAATTGAACAAGAAACAGGTACTACCACCCTCTTCCTGACTGGAATCTTACTCATGTATGCCTCCTTTGGTTCAGATATGATGCCTTTTGACTATTATTAAGCCCATTACTATTGAAGTAGATGGATTAGAGAATTTGAGTTTACAATTTCATGGCTGGTGATGTCTTGTGGTCCTGATATGCCGGGGGGCACCTTGTGGGGCCTAGAGGAGATGATTTATTAGGTAAGGAGGATGAATCAAAGGGGAGCCGTTAGGAAAGTTTCCTAATTGTGTTTATGATGTTTAGGAATGTTTTAATAATTTAGGAAAGTTTCCTAATTGTGTTTATGATGTTTAGGAATATTTTAATAATTTATGAAAGTTTTCTAATTGTGTTTATGATGTTTAAGAATATTTTAATAATTTAGGAAAGTTTCCTAATTGTGTTTATGATGTTTAGGAATATTTTAATAATTTAGGAAAGTTTCTTAATTGTGTTTATGATGTTTAAGAATGTTTTAATTATTTAGGAATGTTTTCTAATTCATGTTTAATTGTTTAATAAGGTTTCCTAAATTATGTTTAATTATTTAGGAATGTTCTATTTGTGTTATGTGTCTAGGCTATTTAAGGGGGAGTTTGGAGTAAGGTTAGGGATCATGCTATTGATGAATTTTATGGGTGTTTGTTGTAGTTCTATTTTTTGAGGGATTCCTAGCGGCATTTAGGTTGATTGGGAGAGCTGATCTACCTCTCAAATTGTAGATCACGTGTATCTTGTTTTCTCTTATTGAATTTAAAAAAAATCCGCCACCATTTTGGTTTTATTGCAATTTTTATATTGTTATTTGTCATTTTTGCTTCTAAGTTGTATCAAATTGATATCAGAGTAATTTCTTAGGACCGATGGCCGAGAAAAGAGTTGAGGTGTTAGAAAAAAAAAATGGAGAGGGCAATAGGGAAACTGCGAACGGATGTGAGATTATTGAATGAGCGTTTTTCAGCAATGGAAGGAAGACTTGGGAATTTGGAAGATATGATGATGAAAATGGTCTAAATGCAGTTGAAAGAGTCAGCATCGATTCCTAGGGCTGAACTAAAGGGAAATGAAATTCTAGAGGAGATGATGAGAAAGCTCATGGAGATGCGATAAAAAATCCCACTGACTATTCCAATTGCTAACCCTAATAAAGATTTGTTTGGGATTTTCTTGGTCGAATTTAAATAGAAAGAGATAGGAATTGAAGAGTTCAACAAAAAGTGCTTCTTTCATCAAGAGTCATCTCCCAGGGCTCCGATAAGGGGCATAATAGGGTTTCTTGATGGGGGGACAACAAGAAAGGAGGTTTATGGAGGAGGTGGTAGGGTGGCAGACCACTATGGGAGGCCGTTTGGGCAAGGGGAGTGGACAACCGGAGAAGGAGGTTGACGAAACAAGCCATGGAGATCGGGTTATATGAGGTAGATGGAAGAAAGGTGAAATTCCCACCCTCGATACCCCGGGGAAACATGGAGGGATCACGCAAGCGCTGCACTGGAGAGGGAAGAAGCTATTGTGGCAATGACGATCCTAGGGTGAGAAAGTTGAAGGAGCAAATGATTGAGGAAAAGGCTTTAAATATTCTCAAGAAGGAAGGTGAGGAAGTACCTGTAGAATTACTCATCAATATTTGAGTTCTCTACTTTAAGGGGGAGTTTGAGTTGGCTGAGCAAACTTTCAAGGAAGCACTTGGAGAAGGCGCTTTCCTGTCTTCTTTATTTGAAAAAACAAAATGCTATATTTTGGATTATGGTGCATACAATGGGTAGTACTGGGATATGACAATATTCACCAGCTTGAAGAAGGTATTTTGCTAGATTTTCCTTGGGATAAAATACTACTCTATTCAACTATGCCAGACTCGTTGAGCAAGACGCAACAGTGAAAGAGCAAGTATACCATATCGGTTGATCTTGTTAAGTATCCAGATTACTTTGACGCTTACTTAAGACTTGCAGCAATGGGAAAGGAAAGGAAGAATATTCAACTCAGCTTTGAAATGATTGATGAAGCTCTTAAAATAGATAAGTGCCGTAATGCTCTGACAATGCTTGGTGATCTGGAACTAAAAAGTGATGACTGGGTTAAGGCCAAAGACAACTTCTGTGTTGCCCGAGATGCAACTAATGGAAAGGACTCTTATTCCAGTCTCTCTCTGTGTAATTGGAATTACGTGGCAGCTATGCGATCTGAGAAAAGAGGTCCAAAATTGGAAGCGACCCATCTTAAAAAGGCAAAAGAGCTCTATACAAAAGTTTTAATGCTGTACTCCGCTAATCTCTATGCTGTCAATGGGGCTGGGGGAATGTATATGAAGTTAGCATTGAGGATGAGAAGTAAAGTCAAGTACGAGCTGCCCTTGTAGAAGAGATTACTAAGTTCAAGCAAGAAGCAATTTATGGGGAGCTTAGTCCTCCAAAAGGAAAGAATGGACACTCTCGAGTATCAAATATGTCACCAAACGCAAGATTAGCAATGCTAGCATCACTTGATGATGAGCATGTCATCAAATGCTCTAGTAGCAATGGCTTCTCAACTTTCAGAGGTTGAGGAAAGAGATCGAGCATTCACTAGTCATGGCTGGTGGAATCAATTGCGATCAATGGGAGATGATAAGAGTTTGCTTCAATACATGTTTAATGTTGTTGCGAGTGCAAGATGCCAACTGAGGAATAAGGAAATAGAGATGAAGCAGTTAAAGAAGTAAAATTTCAATTCTGGAAAAGCAGCAAAACATGCCTTTGAGCAACTAAAGAAAGCCATGACCAGCTTCCCATCCTTCCACCTTGAGGACAAAATGCTTTGTTTTTTTTTTTGGGGGGGGGGGAGGCATCTTGTGGGGCCCATGAGAGAGATGATTCATTATATAAGGAAGAGGAATCATAGGGGTGCTGTTAGAAAAGTTTTCTAATTGTGTTTATGATGTTTATGAATGTTTCAATAATTTAGGAAAGTTTCCTAATTGTGTTTATGATGTTTAGGAATGTTTTAATTATTTAGAAATGTTTCTTAGTTTATGTTTAATTGTTTAGGAATGTTTCTTAAATTATGTTTAATTGTTTAGGAATGTTTTATTTGTGTTATTGTGGCTTGGGCTATTTAAGTGAAGTAAAGCTAGGGATCATGCTATTGATGAGTTTTGTGGGTGTTTGTAGTAGTTATTTTCTTTGAGGGCTTCCTAGCAGAGTCTAGGTTGATTGGGAGAGCCGACTTACCTCTCGAATTGTAGATCACTTGTATCTTATTTTCTTTTATTGAAGTTTTAATAAAAAAAATAAGCCACCATTTAAGTTTTACTACAGTTTTTATATTGTTGTTTGCTGTTTTTGCTTCTAAGGCATATCAGGTATGTTAAGAATTTCTTGGAGCAGAAGAAAATTCTTGGATGAGAGAGAGAGAGGCAGGGAAGTGGGGGAGAAAGAGGTTCATAGGAAAATCTTTATTTCACTTCAATTGGGATACAAAAGGATTCAAATTACAGCAAACTATATGCCTATATATAACTATAGACCCTGATATGGAGGCTTACAAGGCAAACATAACCTAAACCTAGACCAATATCTAACAAGGTCCTTATTACTTTATTGGCTAAAACTAAACCTATGTACTGAAAAGAGTGAAAGAAAACCCTTTTTCTGTATCTCCGATTTGTGCAGATGTGGTGTTAAGGGTGGCAATGCTGCATTCATTCGCTCGGTCATGCTAAACTGTACTTTAAGCCCAAAACATTCAAATTTGCAAAAAACGTGCGCTATCATTTGTTATGTAAAGTGGCTTATGCCACGTTTCATTGTTTTAAGCTGACCGATGTGTCATACTATTATACTCACAACTCTCATATCTGTACTTAGGCTAGGGTGTTACATTGTTGTCTTGTTCAATATTCTCATATCTGTAGTATGATGTTTATGTACAAAAGATTTTAGAAACTTAAAACATTTTATTCGTAAATTTACTGCACTGGTATGATTAGACGGATGATTTCCACCCTATGAAGACTGGACTGTACTGTTTTTTATATTCCTTTATGGTCTAGCAAGTGGCTTTTATTGAAGTAAATATTTTCTTCATTGTGCATTGCCTTCATTCGCGAAGGCTTATAGTGTAATAGCTAGTAATTTCTTGAAACATAAATGCATGATTATTACCACCATAAAAATGCTCTTCTAGATTGCTTCCTTCAAGCTTTTGATTCTCCACTTCATTTTACTTCGGTCATAGACATTTTATATCTTTTTATGCTTCCCATGCATATCTTTTTAAAATTGGTCTTCATTTCTAGATTGTTCAGTTTTACCAATTGACTGTTCTGATTCGAGCAAGGTGTTTTTTTCTCAATATTAAGATCAGCTCGAATGAAGAAAACGAAATGCGTTTTTCCTGTGTGAAATTGATGTTTCTTCTTTTGAATAAACTTGGACACTTCAGATGCTAACTTCCATCATGTCTTTCTTGAATAGGAGCACGGATTGCAGTGAGTGATGGGGTAGTTACCATAGTTGCTAAAAACCAATTAATCATGGAGAAAGCTCAACAGAAGGTACTATCTCTTAACAGTTTATTAGTCTAACAAGTTCTTGTCAACCATGTTTATGCTTTTCTAATCTATTTTGCTTTCATAATTCTTTATTGTTCCATTCATGGAGCCAGCACCAACGAAGATCATGCAAATCCTAAATGCATGAAGCAAGAAGGCCTGCATGCAAATCCTAAATGCATGAAGCAAGAAGGCCTTCTTGCTTAAGAAGAGTTATAAAATTGTTTTTCTTGTTCTTTTGTGATTTTACTCTTAAAAAACATTATCCTTAAAGAGTTTTTTAGTGCAGAAAAGTTATTGAAGCGCAGACCACTGCTTTATTATGTGCATAACTATTGTAACTGAATTGGTTCGGCAGATTCCTTAAAATATGAATATTTAAAAATGAGATCAGGTGGTGCCAGGGCATTTTTTTCCTATTTTTTTGTAATAGAAGAAGCTTCAACATTCGTTTTACCTCATCTGCTCATTGTTAAGCTCTTTTTTTATCCGGAGAGTTTACCGTTTTGATTAGGATCCAAAATCTAATTTCTAAATATGTTCTTTAAAATGAGAGTAGCAGATGCTGGCATGACACTTTGATTTACATATTCATCTGGAGGTGCTGATCGGCCATTTTTATAATATTGCAGGTTGATTTTCTAGTTGGACGGCAAGTTCAGGTTGGTTCTATTTACAAAGGTGTCATTTCTTCAATCAAAGAATATGGCGCTTTTGTGGAATTCAATGGTGGCCAACAAGGTCTTCTCCATATCTCTGAGCTATCACATGAACCGGTTAGTATCAGCATTAGAGCCTCTTGATTTATAAATACTTAATTAATAGCTTTTTTCCTTGTGCCATGTTTATTTTTTTGAATCAGCATGCATAATTACTTTTCATTAAGCTTTTAACTTTCTTGTTCTACCATAATTAAAAATTCAATTAATTAATTAATTATGTTTTCCTGTTCAGTCAAATTATCTTATTTGTAGTTCTTATAAACTGACTACCGTTTGGTTTGGTACGACTTTCACACTGTTTCTTAAAGCAACTTTTTAGTACAAAAATTAAAATTTTATATAAAAAACTGCTTTAAGAAGCAATAAGAAAGCCGTCCCAAATGAATCCTACGTTTTTTTTGTGTGTTATGTGGCAGCATCAGTCAACTGATTTTGTTTGCTTATCATGGTGTAGTTTTTCAGCTTCTGGCTAATAAAGCAGCTAGGTCCTTTGGTTTTGTAGATGACATCTTTTAAATCATACGGTAGTTTTTCATCTTCTGGCTAATATAACAGCTATGTCCCTTGGTTTTGGAAAAGATTTATTGTAGGATTTTACAAAGTTGATTGCACATCTTGTTTCCTCTTCTTATTGTCAGTGAAAAGTTAAGCAGCATACAACTAAACGATCATGACAATAATAATGTATATTCATCTAAAATTACATATTTGCAGTAGGTGATCCTAATCTCTTCTTGGATAATTGAACTGATTATGCCAACTCTTTTTAGCGAGATGTAGTTATATATCAACACATCTTATGGCATTCAACCATGCGTCATGCCTTTAAGCCAACCTTAGTATAAATCCTGTCCAAGTGATATAATAAAAAGAATGAATGAGAGGGAGAGTTATGAAGATGTAAGGGAAGGAGTGGTTGGGAGGTTGGGGATTTGTTATAATATTAGGAGAAATAATACATTGTCCTGTAGGAACATCAAATAAACAAGAATCATTAACCATAGTAAAATAGTTAGTAAATAAGTGTATTTGCCATTTTTTTAGTACAAATCTGGGTTTTACTTAAAACGGCTGAAGGCTGAAGCTCATGGCACAGCGATAACTTTTCCTGCTATTGTTATGCTTTTTAGTATTTTTAGTGAGATTCACTTACAGCGAATCTTCTTTATTTGTGTCCTCTCCCCCTCTTTCCTTTCTTTTTATCTACTGTATACATTCAACCTGATTGATTGTGTTTTTCTGTTTGATTTTCAAGTGGCAGTACATGTGTGTATCTTTTAGTAGTTAGGTACTTAAACTTTAATTGTTTTTTTTCCTTGTTATGGTGGGTTGAGCCCTTAAGCATCAATTTTGACAGACTTGCTATCTTATTCTTCTACATGATTAGACCACCTCACAAACTTCCTTACTGCATTATTGTAAGGTTGCAAATAAGCCATAGGATATCTTATCTTCTGAACATTGTTGATCTCTGCAAAATCAGACAGTAAAAAACTCAACTGTTTCTGTGTACAGCTATCGAAAGTCTCTGATGCTGTGTCTATTGGTCAAGAACTATCAGTAATGTGCATTGGTCAGGACGTTCGTGGCAACATTAAATTATCTTTGAAGGCTACTCTTACTAAACGTGGATCTGAAAAAAAGTGTCCGGAAGATAGCATTCCTGTTTCTTCAGATAGACAAGCTGTTAATTTCTGGTCCACCTTAGCTGATCTACCACTTGGCAAAGAAGATGCCGAGCCGTTAGTTCTCAGAACCGACGGAGAAGGTGAAAGTGTAGGGGAAAATGTGGAAAGTTCTGCACCGTCCGTTGTTGTTAGGAGTGCTGCAGAATGTGATGCTCGGGATAATGTCAACTACCAGAATGTGACTAAGAAGGCTAAAGCCAAATCTCTTCCTAGACCTTACAATTCTGTCCCTTCGCAAAAAGATAAAGTGGCCTCAAGTAGATCTACAATTGATCTTTCCTCTGGAAAAAGAATTGCAAGTTTGCTGAATATATCACATGTTACAAAAGAAGAAGATGCTTTACCTATGGATGTGAGCAAATCTAGATCTTCTAGGGTAACCAGTGTTAATGCTAATTCATTAAAATTGGGAGATAGATTTACAGCAAAGATATACCAGATACGTGCACGTGGATTGGTACTTGAAGTGGCTGGAGGTGTGCGGGGAATGTACAAATTTGAGGTAATTTTTAAATCTTCAATTTTCTATTCAGAGTTCTGAATTTTTTGGAGTTGATTGTGATTCGGATTCATTACTGTTTTTGTGACTTAGGCTTAGTTTGGGACGGTTTTATTAATGTTTCTTGAAGCAGCTTTATGGTATAAAAATTTTAATTTTTGTACTAAAAAACTGCTTTAAGAAGCATTAAGAAAGCCGTCCCAAACAAAGCCTTAAGCATTGTTCTTTTGCTTTATTGATGCGAGGGTGCTTAATCAAGTTATAGCTTGGTTACTACCATTTACATTTAAATGTTATATTTGTGCAAGAATAACTATCAAGGAACCTCTAGGTCAATGTTGCTGCTGAAATACTGGGTTAAAATTTGAAAATTTGGTTTTATGCAAGAACTACGACCTTTATTTAGAATGCGGTTAAGACTATCATTCTTCGTATGAGTCCTGAAGTCCTATTTCCTGTCAATAATGTGCGAAACCATTTGTGTTAAGATATGGCAGAGTTTTGATTTTACTTCATATTATATAATTAAAAAAGATGTTAGCATAAACTGTCAAGTGGTTGGCAACTCATTCATTGGCCTAAGATATGGACGACTTTTTAACTGCTTCTTAAAGTAGATTTTTAGTACAAAAATTTTAAATTTTGTACTAAAAGTTGCTTTAAGAATCAGTAAGAAAACCGTCCCAAATGATGTCTTAGGCTTCATTTGGGATGGCTTTCTTACTGCCTCTTAAAGCTGCTTTCTAATACAAAAATTTTAATTTTTGTATTAAAAGTTATTTTAAGAAACAGTAAGAAAGTCGTTCCAAACGAAGCCTTAATCATTGTTCTTTGCTTTATTGATGCGAGGGTGCTTAATCAAGTTATAGCTTGGTTACCACCATTTACATTTAAATGTTATATTTGTGCAAGAATAAGTATGTATGTTTCTTGATGGAATACTGTTCCTTAATATCAAGGATTCATCTAGGTCAATGCTGCTGCTGACATACTAGGTTAAAATTTAAAAAACTAGTTTTAATGCAAGAACTACGGCCTTTATTTAGAATGCGGTTAAGACTATCATACTTCCTGTCAATAATGTGCGAAACCATTTGTGTTAAGATATGGGCAGAGTATTGATTTTCATGTCATATTAGATAATTAAAAAAGATGTTAGCATAAACTGTCAAATGGTTGGCAACTCATTGATAGGCCTAAGCTTTTGGGTTGAAACTATATGTAACCATTGGGTGTATTAGGCCTAACTTTGGTCTCCCTTTAATGAATCATTCCCTACTAAGTGGCATCAGAACCAAATATTCAATTAGGATCGAGTGGCTCATACAATTTGTGGCTTTCATGATTCTTAGGCTTTGTTTGGGATGGCTTTTTAATGGCTTCTTAAAGCAGCTTTCTAGTAAAAAAATTTAATTTTGGTATTAGATAACCGCTTTAAGAAATAGTAAAAAAGCTGTCCCAAATGAAATCTTAGGTTTTGTTTGGGACAACTTTTTTCTTGCTTCTTAAAACAGCTTTTTAATACAAAAATAAAAAATTTTATACTAAAAAGCTCCTTTAAGAAGCAGTGAGAAAGTCGTCCCAAATGAAGCCTTAGTCATTTCCATCATAGTTGATCAAAGTTCAAAAATCGGTGACTTCCAATGGGCTTTTGCTATATGACACTTTATGTTATTTAAAAAATAAATTTGTTTAAGTGATGATCGAGGTGGATAACACTCATGTAAGAGAGAGAATGTTAAAACATATGAGAGTATTATTCTTAGCCTCTCCCACATAAGTTAATCGAACATTATGCTGTAGAAATATGAAGTAATTAATCATCACCTATAAGCTTAAGCTTTTGAATTAAAATTAGATTTGACTTTGATGCATTAGGCGTAATTTTGATATTCCTTTAATTCACATTCTATAATATTATCCTGAGAACGTTGCAACACAAATTATAATTTTTTTAGGCTTCGTTTGAGACGGCTTGTTTACTGCTTTCTAATAAAAAATTTCTTGAATTAAAAATTTTTATACTAGAAAGCTGTTTTAGAAAGCAATAAGAAAGCTTATCCCAAACAAAGTCTTAGGTTTCATTTGGGATGACTTTTTTACTGCTTAAAACAACTTTTTAGTGTAAATATTAAAATTTTTGTATGAAAAAGCTGCTTTAAGAAGCAGTAAGAAAATCGTTCCAAACGAAACCTTAGTCAACTCTCGCAGATTTATTAATAGCTAACATATTGCTGGTTGTTGGTTTTTAGGTGGATGGTCGAAAAGATTTTGAAGCAGGAGAAGAGCTTCAAGTCAAGTGCACGAGCTTCTCTGCTAAGGGAATTCCTGTTTTTTCATTGTTGGAAGGCAAGTAATTCTGAAGAGGAAATCCATCTTTTGGCTAACTCCACAACAATGTCTGAGATAAACATCTAATGAATGTGAAAGATGAATATATCGGTTCGATGATCAGTAGTTCTGGCATTTGATGCTGCTTCGAAGATCTATTAGAGCTGGTTCTAAGCTGCTGGTGAAGTGCAGAGCTCTTTCCGACCGTTGGAAGGTTGTAGAATTTGCCTGTATTACTTACTACTAAGCCTCCTGATCCAGGATATGAGAGGCTGCCAGTTTTTTTTTTTCCACCTCCAAAGAAAGACTATGGAAGAGTAAATGATTGGTAGATGAGTTTTTGTCACTGATATTGTTTGTAGATTTGTTTAATAATTAGTTGTTGTTGTTTTTTTTTAATTTAGATGATGTGAGTGAAGAGCAATAGGAACTTTAGCACCTGAATGTTTTTTTTTTTTTTGCATTCCTTATATCACTTGGATGTTGCTTGTACTTGCTAGTTATTATTAGAAGCTTTCAGAATTTGAATTGTTTTCAAATTTATTAAGGAGCTTTTCGGTTGGAAGAATGTAATGTAAACATAATATGTTGAAGTTGTTTGGATGACTGTAAAAAAAGTGTTGGTGATTTTTTTTTTTGGGTTTGATTTGAAGTAAAATAAATGTATTGTAAAGTCCAAAAATAGTGCTGATTTGAGATGGTTGCCGACGGTGACTGACAACGGATGGTGATGTTGGCCGGTAGTGGTTGGTGGCGGCCAGTGGTGGTTAGCGGCGACAGTGGCCAGCAATTGATAGCGGCGACAATGGATAGCAATTGGTGGCAAAGGTGGCCAGAGACGGGTGGTGGATGCCGGCGATGGGTGGTGGTTGCGGTCAAGTGAATTTGCTTGTGGTGTAACTTGTTTTCATTCAAAACTAGATGAGTTCAGTTGTCCTATAAATGAGATTAAATGGTTTACATTAAATTTACTTTTGCATTCCTTTTTGATCAAATCAATCGATAATATTTTCAAAATTGAGTTTGTATGAAATGTGACCAAATAAAACATCAAAATTTCACACAAGAGCAACACCATTGAAATCTAAAATAGGGCAACATTAAACTATGTCGATCTAAATAAAATTCCCAACTATTTCAATGGATGAAATCGGTTCTAAGTCCTTTGAACCTAGCTTCTCACTCCTCCCTTCCTTTTCTCATTCTCTTTTCCTCTCCTCTCGGCTAACGAAACAAATGAAAATGAAATGAATTTTTGAAAGTGAACCTAGATATTTATATAAAATATTTTGCGTAGCGCCGCGACTCCCACTCTTTAGTGCCACAATGCCCTAAAGGTTGAAATCTATCATGAAACCAAAGAAAGATGAGTGCCGCAACGCCAATACTTTAGCACATCACTGCTCCCAAGAGACCCTTCCCACTTATCAATCTCCTATAAATAGAGGAAAATTAGCACCATGATGTAGAAGGGGTAGTGCCCCAAAGGGTTACTTCTAACTTATTCAATTTTCTTTCAAATTCAACCAAGAAAATCAATCCACACAAATATGCAAATCTTACAATATCTGAATTAAAGCCACTACACATAGTTCAATTACTATACAAACAATCATTACAATATCATTATCTATCTGGCCAATCTTTCAAGACTTGTTTCTATTATATTTTCATTGTTGGATTTTACTTCAAGATTTTGATCTCTCTATCCTTTTTTTATTATAGTTGCTCTTATTTATGAATAGTTGAGGACCACTATAATACTATCCTCACTTTCAGCTAGAAATGAGAGCAAGTTTAAAGCATGGGCTTTATTATTAAATTTGATATTAGTAGAGTATAATTATCTCATTATTAAGATAAATTTGTTGATGTGAATGATGATTGAAGTTACTTGGCATTATATATACTTTATTGATAATAAATGGCTTTTTATCTATGATGATCACATAAATATTAAATATTAAACTCAGGCTTTATTTGGGACGGTTTTTTACTCTTCTTAAAGCAGCTTTTTAATTCAAAATTTAAAATTTTAATACTAGAAAGTTGTTTTAAAAAGCAGAAAGAAAGTCGTCCCAAACGAAGCCTAAGATTCAATAGAGTGCATCAAAATTTTATCTTTATGCAAAGTTATAGATAGAGATCAATATACTACTTTATTTATGCAAATGATTAAGAGAGAATACAACCACTTGCTATGAAATATTAATTTGGCATGAAAACGAAGATTTATCTATGCTATTTCTCTCTTACTTTTTCTACGATAATGTTAGTTTTTTTGTGGAAACTGATTGTGTCGATCAATCGGGTTATACTGCTGCCTCAGACCCTAATTCAGTCTGTAGGGGTCACTGGGGGGTTTATAGGCGGTTCTCCCCCTACTTGGGTTTGGTTAAGTATCATGTATGTTTACTAAATTTAGTATATTTTTTCCTCATTAGCACTTAATAAGCATTATGTACTCAAAACTAGACATGTTCGCCTGGCCATGACTTCTGAGCAATACTATTTTTCTTTTGAAATAAGCAATAAAATGCCTCTTTAATCAGAGTAAAAGTAAAAACAAAGGGCAACAAAGGCTTTATGAAAAAAAAGGAATTTTGACTTCAAATGCATCATAGTATAAGCAATTAAATAAATATAAATATAACTAAATATTTTCTAAGAGAAAGATACTTGAAAGTTTCTTTTTTAGAAGTTACTCTCAATGAAGGAAATCCTAAAATACTTCTAATGATTTTTTTTTTTTTGAAATTAGGTTAAACCATTATAAATTTAAGCATGATTCAAACTTTGTTTGATTAGAACCTTGAGTAAAATCTTGATTTGAAATGCATGCGATGTTATTAGGGGTGAGCATGGAAGGGTCTTAGGATGTGTGAAAGAGAAGGGAACTTTGCAATTGGACTGTCTCTTGAAGAGTAAACTTATTGATGCAAGCAATGGTGTGTGAAGGAAGGAATTATTACGTGCGAAGTTCGGATCGGCACAACCGTTCGGCTTACTGAGTATATGGTAGGAAGTGGATGTAATTTCGTTGGATCTTCAATTGGAGAGGAAGATCCGACTCTTCTTAATCCCTAGCCTCCAGCTAGAGCCCAAATAACCTAAAAATGAACTAAATTCAGCAAACTTCCAAAACATAATCTAAAATGTGCCTATTGTTAGTATTAAATAACCTCCCATAATTCCCTCCCAAATCATCACATTTCCCTAAATAATTCGCTTTCATATTTGAATTCAAAATAGATTTATTTCCCTAATTAATTCCCTCCCAATTGTAACTAAAATTTTCCTAAACACCCCCCCCACTAATTCCTCCTTTTCCGTAAATAATTCCCTCTTAGATATTGAATTCAAATTAAATATCTTACTTAAATAATTCCACCCCAATTGTAATTTAAACATCATATATAATTCCCCTTTGATTAAGAACCTTCATTAACTACTCCTTGTTTATTAGGAAACTTCATGATTCCCTCCCAATCAAATTGGCAGGTCCATCAATACTCCCCTCCCAAAGTGTCACCTTGTCCTCAAGGTGGAACGAAGGAAATTGCTACTGAAGCACTTGACTAATAGCATTGGATTAAAAAATGGATTAACACTAGGTTGAATGATCCCTTTCTCTAGCATCTAGCTAATCAACCTCTCAATCTCATCCTTTTGGATTTGGGGATGACGGTACAGACAAGCATTAATAGGTGAGACTCCTTCCTTCAAGATGATATCATGCTCGCATTCCTTTGGAGGAGTCAACCTCTGAACTAGCTGGAACACCTCTCGATACTATTGTTCCTTCCATGCTTTTCAACTCCATAAAAAATCCCACTCCTTCACCCTTTCCTCTCATTGAAAGTGGCTCCAAAGATGACATCACCTCTTCTTCCCCTAAAACTTATGCCTCATGATCCTCCCTCATCATCTCTATATTAGGGTTTCCCCCACTTCCCAGTCCAATCAATGATGCTCTCACCTCCGATGTTATTGGTGGGGTGTGAAGCTCCAATAGTTTCCTTATTATTCCTTTTAGGATGGAAAACATTTCCTCCATTGATGTCATTCTATTATTAAACGTTGATTTGAATTTTCCAACTTTTCTTTTAAAATACTCTTCCAAGGCATCAACTTTCTTTGCTGCCATATGTCCAAAGAAAGTGCTCTGATATCGATCACTTTGATAGGAAGTGAATGCAATTTTGTTGGATCTTTAATTGAATAGGAAGATCCGGCTCTCCTAAATCCCTAGTCATCGACTAGAGCCCAAATAATTTAAGAATAAACTAAATTCAGCAAACTCCCAACACATAATATTAAATCACCTTATTATTAGTCTTAAATAGGCTCTCATAATTCCCTCCCAAATCAACCACCTTTCCCTAAATAATTCCCTTTCAGATTTGAATTCAAATTAGATTTATTTTCCTATGTAATTCCCTCCCAATTGTAATTAAAACTTTCATAAACAACCCCCCTTAATTCCTCCTCCTTTTCCCTCAATAATTCCCTCTTAAATTTTGAATTTAAATTAGACCTCTTGCTTAAATAATTTCCTCCCAATTGTAATTTAAACATTCCTAAATAATTCTCATTTGATTAAGAACCTTCCGAAACAACTCCCTCTTAATTAGGAAACTATTCTCTCCCAATCAAATCGGTCGGTTCATCTGTATACTCAGTAAAAATTACACAAATACTAAACAAATTTTTTGTTGAGTATTTGTGTAGTATTTATTGAGAATACTCAGTAGACATGACGGTTGATCTGATCTGAACCCCGCACTTAATAATTCCTTGTGTGAAGGAGAGAAGAAGTTCACAAATGGAGTTCATTGGGAAGGCACAGTAGGTTGTTGAAATTTGCATATGAGGAGAAATTAGTGATGATAGTTTGTTTCTTATAGGCTTTAATGAGATTGATGCCATGTGAAGAAAGAGAAGTTCACATATGGAGCTTATTGGGGAAGACATTCTAAGATTGGTGACATGCAACTTGTTGAGAAAGGTATCATGAGATGAATGCATGAATAAGATTTCATATAAAGGCATCATAGGATTGAATTTGTTCGAACCTTAGTCCGAGCAAAGATTAGCAATTTAGAACTATAATTCAACAAATAGTTAAAGAAATATTAGAATTTGATCAAGTTTGAATTAGTTTCTTTAGCAAAAGATTTTAATAATTATTTCAGAAATGCAAAGAAGTTAATTTAATCCTAAATAAAAATTTTAAATTTTAATTAATTAGGTGTATCACAAAGCAAATAAAGCCAAAATTTTTAAATTTTTTCTTAATTATTTTCTTAAGAAAAGTGAAAAATACAGTGAACTGTACGGATAAGGCTAGAAATCGTGGCCAAAATTTCTTTCTTTTACCTTTCCTCCGCCATAATGGCACGAAAAAAACTGAAGGGAACAAATTAGGCGGCAGAGGCAGAGCGGCAATCCACCACCAGTGCCAGACGTCCCGGGCCACCCAACCCTGCGATGTTTTAATTGGAAAGAAAAGCAAAGATTTTGTGAAAGCAACAGGAGAAGTAGAAGAGACAAGGGGATGGTGGCGTCGGAGCCACCCCGGTGGAACTCCTCTCAGATATTCGGCGAACGGACTGCGGGGGAGGTGATCGAAGATGGTCAGACTTTTCTTCGTTATGTTTTCAAATATTTCATATCTATATTTGATGGTACATTATATGAATAATTAAGAGTGTTGAAAATAGTGGCTTACTTCCCTCCTTGAAGTCTTCGTTCAGAAAAATCTACAGTAGAAGCTGCCGCAAATATCCATCACCAAAGTTAGGAATGGTGGTCGAGAAGATAGATAATAGATGAACACCTCTCTCTATAAATTCATGTAGTCCTCACGTGTAGGTCATCTCACAAGCTTGTAATAGCTTATGTATATGTGTGAGGGTCTTGTGAGAAATTCTAATTTTTTTCTTCTCCAAATTTATAATGAGTTTGTTGCATCTCGTGAATGTAGATAAATTGCCGAATCATGTTAAACTCTTGTGTTTTGAGTGTATGTTATTTTTCTCTTTTAAATTTTGGAGTTTTAGCACTACAAATTAATATAAGAGACATGTTGGTTCATTCAACAAAAAATTCGAAGTGGCCAAAATCAACTTCTGATTGTACCAAGTGGTAGACCTCATTGCTTGGAGCCTAAGGCTTTGTTTGGGACGGCTTTCTTACTGTTTCATAAATCAGTTTTTAGTACAAAAATTAAAATTATTGTACTAGAAAGATGCTTTAAGAAGCTGAAAGAAAGTCGTCCAAAACAAAGCCTAATAGGCCTAAAGAAATGTCAAACAGATGATATACACACCACTAGTAGGTGTTCAAGGTTTAGTTAATGTGGGTTTAATAAGTAGAAGCTTTCTTCAACTCAATGAAGAATAATAAGACCATCAAACTAGCCCATGACTTGATCTTATTTGACTCGCAACATGCTAGACGCATTCAAACCTAGACATTAAAGTGGTTCCTAATGGTTAACATAGTGGCTAACTACTAAAGTGAGCATAGCAAGTAATTCAAAATTGATAGTGAAGTAGATACCAAAGGTTTAATGCAGAAAACCATGTTATCTAATGTTTATATGATGTCGTGTTAAAAGATTATATTATTGCATTAATATTTAATTATGTGTATTCATGACTGTACATTTGCTCTTACAAATGCTTATATATGAATTCTTTTCTCTTGAATACAATACTCCTTGCCTAATGAGTTGAGCTAAATCACTTCATCATTTTCATGATTGCAAGGTATACTGCTTTCTAGCCTTAGGGTGTGACAAGTTTTACTGCATATACAAGATTATTTTCTTAGAAAGCCTATAAATATGACTTAAATGAGAGGAATTAGAGCTGGAATTTTGCTACACTAAAAATCACCTAGAAGCAATCACAACACTAGATCTTTATCTTTCCTGTTATGTCTCTTCCCTCTCTAATCTCTACAAGAACTGTTAAATGTCGTTGGTTTCTTGATAATAATCAACCATGTTGTCCCAGTAGGATTGAAATTTATTCAGTTTTTGAAAAGCTGATTATATTGATTGCTTCTTTCCAGTTGATATCATATCTGCGATTGAGTTTGCGAGTAGAGGTGAATATCTTGCAACGGGAGATCGAGGTGGTCGTATCGTACTCTTTGAAAGGACTGAAGGAATTAATGTAAGTTGTTTTACTAACTTTTTTAATCATATTTCTATTCTTGTGTATGCTGGAGTTCTATTTAATTTTCTAAGTACTTTTCTCCTTGAAATGTGTATTAGCCACATCCAAGAAAAGAGCTAGAACATATGGATTATCCTACCACAATTCATCCTAGGTACACTTACAAAACAGAGTTTCAGAGTCATGAGCCAGAGGTATATATCTTTTTAATTTTAAGCATAATTTTATATTCTCCCATGCACTATGTGTTCAATTAACCAATATCTTTCTGTAGTTTGATTATTTGAGGAGTTTGGAAATTAGTGAGAAGATAAACAAACTAAGGTGGTGTGCTGCTTCAAATAATTCTCTGTTTTTTCTTTCAACAAATGACAGAACAATTAAGCTGTGGAAGGTAAAAAAATTCTGCTACCCAAACGGTGACAAGCATACTGAATCGATTTCATCTTTTCCCACCTTTTGAATTTTGAATGTAATATAACATTTGGTTTCCAACCAGGTTTTACCATATAAGGTGAAGAAAGTGAAGGAAATGGACCTGAATTCATCAGTTTGTTCTGAAAATACACTCTTGGCTGAGAATAGTTTCTTAGCCGACCAAAATGAATCATGTATTTCAAATGGTTATCGACTTGAGTGGTTAACTAAAAGGCATAAGAGCTTGTCTCCACCAACTCAAGGAGATCCTCGCACGGTAAGATTATTAAAGTCAGACACGCTTCTTCATTCCTGTACATTCATTACAGATGTCTTATATCTTAGATTTGTTAAAAGTTTCTTTCTATAGCTAATGAAATTGCTTGCTCTTTCTTTCGTGGTCTCTTCTATACAATTTACTTTTCATTCCTTTTAACATACATTTAGTTTTGTCCCTTTCAAAGGATGAATGACTTTTTTACTGATTTTATCACATAATAGCATAAATGTAAAAAACTTGTCTTACATTGGATTTAGCTAAACTAAAATGTTTCTGAAATCAGTTTGGCATAGTTATGCATTTTAGAAGTCGGGTAACTTGTTTTGAGCTCAGCACTTGAGAAGTTCAGTATCTGCTTTGTTTTGTCCCATGTTCTTCCTCCTTCACATCCACTTGCTAGCTAATGCTCAATTGCTGGTATCCTGACCCATCTTCTCTTCTCATTTTTTGTTGTTCTATTTCCATTTGTGTGCCATGGTAGCTCCACCCTGCCACGTTTCTTGGGAACAATATCTTGAAATTTAACCATTTTGTTCTCCTACTGTGGCTTTTTATCCGATTTTCTTAATTTTTTTAGATGACTAAGTCTTTCTTTGAACATTTTGTCGTGCTGGTTATATTAGCTATTTGGCATGAAGTCTGCTTTGATAGAGATGGATAAGCTGTTTTACAGGAATTGCCCATTGCTAGGGAGCCATAAAGGATGGGCACATGCATTATAGCGATTTTTATTTTAGGTTTATCATATACATCAAAATTGTGATATGTTAATTTTTTAAAGCAATGTAGCTGAAAGGAATTTGATCTATAACAAAGTGAAAAATCAGCAAGAAAGATGATTATGCACTAATTTTATTGATATCGGCACAACAAACCAGGGTACAAGTTAATATATTATTTAAGAGGTAGATCGACTCTCTGCAACCCTAGGTATTGCTAGGAACAACTCTGAAGAAAATTACTGCAAAACACCAAATCACATAATCCCCATAAAATAACCTAATTAATCCTGAATAAACCTTCATACTTTTCTCCAAAATTTGAATTCAAATAAGCTCTCTTTCCCTAAATAAACCTTTCTAATTCCCTCTCAAATTTGAATTCAAATCTGCTCTTTTTCCCCAAATTAATCTTCCTAATTTCTTCCCAACTTTGATTTTCTATGGTAAGTAATTAAAGGTCAAATTAATCCCATTTGAGCCCCCCTCTCTCAATGCTTGCCGCCAAAACTAGTGAAGCTCATAGGGCTCTTCCACTTGCCAGCTAGATCGACCCACATTGCTGGGGTTTGGTTGATTGGGTGGACCGGCTCAACCGATCCATCAATACTCCCCTCTCAAAGAGCCACATTGTTTTCAAGGTGGAACGAAGGAAATTGTTGCTGAATCATCCTATATGATTCTCATGTTGCTTCATAATCTGACAAATCCTTAGATCAATGCTTCTCTAGCTCCTCAGATTGTCGTGCGAACTCCTCTCACTTCCATTGGCTTCAGGATCACCTCCATTTCTTCTGTCAAGGTCATCAGTAGCATCGCTGATGGACTGTGGTCACTAATATCTTTCATCAACTTGAACACATGGAATACAAGGTGTATGGTGGAAGTAGGGGGTAGCTGCAAACGATATGCCATGGCACCAATCCTCTCCACAACCTCATAAGGCCCATAGTACCGTGGAGACAAATTTTCATTTGTTCTTCGAGCTAAGTTCTTCTGTCTGTAGGGTTGAATTATCAAATACACCTTATCACCCACCTTGAACTGCACATCCCTTCTATGCCTGTCGGCCCACTTCTTCGTAATTTGTTTTGTACACAGTAGGTGCCCCTTTAGCTCTCCCAATATTCTATCTCGTTCCTCCAATTGTTGTTCCACTAATGTCAGTGGAGTGCTCTTGGTCCCATAGTATACTAGGTGAGAAGGGTCTTTGCCATAAATAATTTTGAAGGGTGTAGTTTGTGTTGCACTATGCTAGGATATATTGTGCCAGTACTAGGCCCAAGGTACCACTTCACCTAGGTATTGGGTGCTTCTGATACAAAATATCTCAAATAAGTCTCCATACTCCTATTCACCACCTCGGTTTTCCCATCAGTCTGGGGATGGTATGCTGTACTTCTCTTCAAAATGGTCCCCTGCATCTTGAATAGTTTATCCAAAATTGGCTCAAGAACATCTTGTCTCTCTCTGACACTATGAACTCCAGAATTTCATGTAGGTGGACCACATCTCGATACTGCCGTAGGAGTGACTAAACCATGTTTGGTGCTTTTATCTTCTCCCCATCATCTTCTCCTTCAAATTCTACAGCTCCACCAAAAATCCCACTCTTTCACCCTGGATTGTCCTCACCATGGTTTTGAGTGAAATCATAGTTTTGGATAGGCTAGGATTCCCTCTAATAATCACTCTCCTCCCCTCAACCTTGAACTCCATTGTTAGAGCCTTCCAATCAATCTTGCTCTTCCCCAACTTTTGTAGCCACTTCATTCACAATATCACGTATGTACTCCTCAAATCCAATGACAAAAAATCTTTCAATGATTGAACCTTTGGAAGGATTAGGATCACCCCTTCACAAATTCCTTTACTCACTAGTTTTCTTGTTCCCAGCATAACCTCAAAGCCCCCATGTCTACTATTTTCTGCCCCAACTAATCCATCATCCTGTTGGAAATGAAGTTGTGGGTAGCTCCACTCTCCACCAATACTACCACCTCCTGATGCCCGATCTTTCCCATAATCTTCATGGTGTGGTTCGGTGTGAACTCAACCACTGAGGTAAGGGATACCTTTGCAACCTCTAAGTGCAAGTGATCATTTTCCTCCTATACTTCCTCATCTGCAACATCTTCCTCCTCATCGCAAGCTATTAGGAGCTGTAACGAATGGTCCTTACACTTGTGACCTGGAGCGAACTTCTCATCACACCTAAAGCATAAACCCTTGAACCTTTCTCCTGAATTTCTAACTTAGTCAACCTCTTGAATTTCCCCCCTTGTTGTACTCCCCGACCTTTATCCCTCGGGGCTTCCTTCTGAATAGGAACTGTCTCTACCTTTAGTGCTAGAAATGTAGAGGTTGTGCGGTAGGAGACTCCCGAACTGTTGCTACGGCTACTCCTCTCTAAGGAGTTCTTATTCTCCACCTGGTGGGCTAACTCCATAGTCTCTCCTAAGCCACGTGGTCTCAGTACTCGAACAGTTGCTCGAATCTCAGGTTTGAGCCCCTTCATAAAATTCCCCTCTAGCATGATTTTGTTATATCCCCCATTCATGATTTGTTCTTTTTCTTCTTCTATGCGTACAATTTACTGCAAGTTGAAACAGTTCGTAGGTACATGTTTTCAAAACGTCACTTTTTAGATCTTCTGTAGTACCAAATTCTGCAAATTCCAGGGGTAATTTTTGTTTTCTTCTGAGAACACGCAGATTACCCTCTCTCAATTTGACAACACCAAAGGTTATGATGATTTATTTAGAGATGCTTATAGTTCCTTATATTTTCAGATGTTTAATACTGGAGATGGAGCTTATGCAAGATGCCGGAGGGGTTATACACACGCTCACGATTATAATGTTAATTCAATATCAAATAACAGGTATTTTATGGTTCCAATTATTTATAAGCTTAGGCGCCATTATTTTTTCTGGTTCAGCTCCAGCATTTGAACGACCATTTTATGTATGTTGGTCTACAACTAGCTTCCTTTTTCTCTCACCTGCAGCGACGGTGAATCATTCATATCTGCTGATGACCTCAAAATTAATTTATGGAACCTGGAAATAAGCAATCAATGCTTCAACATTATTGACATGAAGCCTTCAAACATGGAAGATCTCATTGGTAACTTCAACCTTGCACTTGTTTCTAAACCATTATCTGTCGGTCACTTAGGAGTGTCAATATTTGATATGACCTGAAAACCCGACTCAAAGCTGACCCAAAAATTCCTGGTTAGGGTCAATCCGGACCCGAAACGGGTTAGGTTTGGGTTCAACAATTCAACCCGTTTTAAAAAAATTAGGTTCGGGTTGACCATTTGACCTTTGACCTGAAAAACCCGAGATTGACCCCTTTTTGACCCGTTTTGACACGAAAAGCAGAGATTGACTCTTTTTTGACCTGAAAACTAGCAATTTTTTCACGGTTCGGGGTCATTTGGGTCGTGTCGGGTTGACTCGGACCCGAAGAGAGTTGGGTTTGGGCCTGAAAAATCGACCCGTTTGCAAAAATGGGTCGGTTTCGGGTTGATCGGAATAGTGACCGGTCATTTTCAGGTTCGACCCGAATCCATCCTGTGACCCAAGATTGACACCCCCGGGTCACTGATTCATGCATGTTACACAATCTTTAATTCCTATTTGATTTCTAAGCATCAAATATGACAGTCGTACTGTATACATCATCTGTATTCAAGTTTGGAAACTTGTGATGTATCTATAGAAAAATGACATGTAATACACATTTATAGATTCAACCTCTTTTCTCCGTTTTGGACTTGTAACATAGTAGGCTTTCTAATGAAAAAAGCAAGGGCGGGCCGAGTAGCAAACTGCACTTCGACATCCTCTTATGAATCTTATGATGTTAGAATATTATGTTGTTTGCTTCTCCTCCATATAGCAAGGGTTGTCTGGTTAAATTGCTTTTACTGTTCATTTTCCTCTACAATACTTTCATTCTCCATAATATACAAGTAGAGACATTCTGCTTTTAGCATAGCTATTATTCCAGGGTCAAATATGTGGTACAGTTCCTAACAGTTTTCTTAAAACAATAGAAAAAGTTCTTCCAGTAACTTGGAGACAACTTAGAACATCAGGGAAAAACATCAGACAATGTTGGCCTAACAAAACTGTTCAGAAATATCTATTGATTATCCAGATACTTTATGTTTGGTAGAAGCTATAATAATCAGTGAGTGATCGTCTATTCTGTTCTGGCGTTGTTTTGATGTCATATAAATGTTTTTTTATCAGCAATTTCATATTTGTTAAATTCCAAGGTTGGCCTGAATTGCTAAAATCACCAATATATTACATTGTCTGTTTTTCAAGCATTCAGATCCTTTTTTGGCATGAAAGGTTGCATATGTAGGACCATTTACCATGAACTTGTTGCATTGGATGCCTGAATGAACTGCATGCTTTGATTAGATGATATGGAATGGATTCTTTACATATATTTCTTGCTAAAATCACCAATATATTACATTGTCTGTTTTTCAAGCATTCAGATCCTTTTTTGGCATGAAAGGTTGCATATGTAGGACCATTTACCATGAACTTGTTGCATTGGATGCCTGAATGAACTGCATGCTTTGATTAGATGATATGGAATGGATTCTTTACATATATTTCTTGCCCAAAAAATATAATAAATAATTAAATTATTAAAAAAATTGAAGTAGGCCTTGTCGCTCATTAAAGGTCACTAATGAGGCAAGCAAGTCGCCCATTAAATGAGAGACTTACACTGATGTGGCACGTGTGGCCAATCACCAGTTTAATGGGCGATTGGCTTATATTTTGTCTTTTAAAAAGAATTTTTTAGTGGTCTTTCTTTTTATAATCTTAAGGAGAAAATTTACGTAAAATTTAATTTTGATATATATATATATATATATATATATATATATATAAGGCTAATTACCTCATTAAAACTTGCCAATTGTCTTTTATGCTGATTGTTGTATTGGAATACTTTTCAATCTTGATTAGCTCTTTTATAATATCTACAATTAGTATCAAAGTCAGTTATGAGGTTACGAGGTAAAAGTTTGAGCAATTATGAATAATAATGGCTAGGCGAAGATCATCAAATTTAATTTAACAGTTTTTTTATATTAGAAGATACAAAGTGGACATTACTTGTATAAAAACCTTCAGCTAACTTTTTTTGGATGTAAAACTAGCATACATTTAGTGTTGTATATGTTTATCAGATATAAGGTGCTTTGCCTTTAGCATATTAAATGTGAAGAGCACAACTTGAGTGATGAAAGTATTGCTAATTAAATAGGATAATCAATGTTAAACAGTGTATATCTGATGTGGAAATGCTTGGGTTTCATGATGTAGAATATGACTTTATATAGAACATATCATTGATTTCACTTGATTGCATATGATATGAGTTTGTTGAATTTGAAATTAATTGATGAATTTTCTGATTTAAAAGTAGTTTTCATTGCTATTATGAGTGGTTTTACCCTTAGAGATAGGATATAAAATGAGCATATACGTGAAAAGGTTGGAGTAGCTCCAGTGGAAGATAATATTAGAGAGAGTCGTCTTAGATGATTTGGTCACATTAAACGGAGTCCTTCCGATGACCCGGTTAAGAAGTTAAGGTATCATATTTGACTTATGTTAAGAAAGGTAGAGGTAGACCTAAAAAGACTTGGTTAGAAAATATTAGAAATGATCTTTCTTTATTAGATTTAAATGAGAAATTGACTTTTAACATGACACAATGACGAAAAAGGATTCATGTAGTGGGACAAAATTTGATGTTGTTGTAGTGAACTAAACCTTCTGTTGTGTTTGCAGTTCACTTCAACAATCATCTTCATAGTACAACTTGCCAAATTCATATTTGTGTATTAGTCTCATGGAATTTCCATTCAATTAGTGATCTTCCCCCATGTCTACAGGTATGGGACATGCACATGGATGGAGCACCTGTTGCGACTTTTAAGATGCATGAGTTTCTCCTCCCTAAGGTATTTTTCATGTGTAAGACTAAGCATCTAGCGAAATAGTGATTATAGTGGTTTGAATGTTTAATGTTTCCTATTGATAACTATAGATACAATTCCAGTGCTGTTTCAGTCAAATGTATTAAAACTTTTCTGGGATCCTGTGGCATTGTAGACAGACTATTTCCTTGACAATCCAGCAAAAAGAGCCATGATTGTGATAGGAAGTGATGCAATTTCAGCAAAACCCAAGAACAATATAGGAAATTTAGGAAGAACATACAAGAACTCTTTTCATTGAAAGAAGTCAAGAACTAAGAAGAAAAATACAAGATGCAGTTGGATCTTCAATTGGAGAGGAAGATTTCGAAGATCCGGCTATAATAAGATGCACATAAATACATCAAATTATATCATATAGTGACAAATAGATAGAAAAGAATTTATTCCTAATATAACAGAGAAGGATTTACACAAATATCACAAAATTCTTATGTATTTATATATCTAATATCTAAACCTTTATATCTACTTAGATAGAAGTTTATGGTTAAATTATATTAAAGCTATGCATGAAAATATGTGTTTGTACTTTTAAATAAGTTAAAATTAATGATGTATATGATGTGATTTAGATATCTTAGTATTATATAAGCAAAATAAAAAATTGTGTTAAATATATAAATAAATAAAAATTTTGTAAATCCCCTTATAAGAAATTATTATAGATCTTGCATATTTAAAGTATCATTCAAATAAAAGAGCAACATCTTATGGCATAAGAGCTAATTATTTGTAATGTTTTGAATGGATCATAAGGTATTGTCAATGAATAATAAAATCTCAAGTTCTTAGATCACATCGGATAATAGTACATGAGGCGGTGGTGTATACATAAGAGTGCATGGTGTGTCGAGGACTATGATAAAGATAAGTTGTTGACTTCTTTTTCAGCACCGGTTACTTGCATGGTCTTGCCACTTGCACTTCGTAGGTTGACATACTTGTCGTTCACCGAACTTGTTGGGGGTCTATTTATTGATCTCATTTTTCGCTTTTGGGCCATCGAGTGTGCATATTTTCTCGTGATTAAGCCGGATTAGAGCTCGAGTGGGCTCGACCGTGCTTGATTGACTCGATTGAGCCACGACGAGCTGAATTCAAGTCGAATCAGTGTCATTTTGAACTTAACTTCATTAAAATTGCATTAATCAAATCATACCAAGTTCTAATTTACCCGGATCAAGTCGAATTTGACTCGATTACGCTCGATCAATGCATACTAGCCGCGTCAAGCCCGGTTTGACCTAAATCGACGCTGATTTGAGTTCAATTTCGCCAAATTAGAGTGATCAGATGAATCTGAGCCCAAATTGACTCAAGTTGAGTCAAATTGATTGTGGGTCCAATTCAGATTTGACCCAGGCTAGCTCAATTGGCATAAGCTAAATTCCAATTAACTTTTTAAGTTAATTACACAACTCTCCTTGGCCTATTTGTTGAGAGCTTAGGCTTCCAACTAAGAGGTCTAAGGTTCGAGTCTTTGTGTATGCGTTGTGTGTGAGTTTGCCTTAAATGGCCTAAATGTCCCAAAAAAAAAAAAAAAAAAAAACTTTTTAAGTTAATTTGAATGTGTTGCCAAATCAGGAGGTTCGATCAAGCGGCTGAAATTGAATTAGAAGCTTCCCAACGTCCTTCTCTGGACGTCTGTGATTTCCAAGAGCCAGCAGACCCTGCATTTTTTTTTTCTGGTCAGCTCCACTCAAGATGGCCGAAGCCCTCCCGTTTCCTCCCCATTCTTTCGCACCTCCCTCTCTCTGGCCTCCTTCGCCTCTCTGGTATTCGCACGCCTCAAGCCCTAGCTGACCTTTCTCCCTCTGTGTGCTCTCTCCGGTCCGAAATCTCCAGCCGCCTACCAGCCCTTTCCGTCTCCCTTCTTCGCACACCGGAGACCGAAGCCTCCCCCATTTGCGATTCCTCCGCACTCTCGTTCGCGACATCAAGAAAGCCGAAGCCTTTGATCTTTCTCCCTAACCGACCTCTTGAAGTTTGGACCGGTTCGATTCCACCTCAGTCCTCTAGACCTCGACCTCCAACTTTCCCTGTCATTCTTGCCGCCGTTCAAGTGAGAGGCTAAAAAAAAAGGGAGCTGTTGGGTTTTCTTCCAAGCTGAAGTAGAAAAAAAAGGACAAATTATTGCATCCGGTCACTGGACACGGAAAATAGGTTCGGGCATCCAATAAAAATTTGTCACGTCACTTGCACTTTTGACTGCGCTTTTGATTTGCGCTTTGACTGCGTTTTGACTGCGCTTTACCTACGCTTTTGACTGCGCTTTACCTGCGCTTTTGACGCACTTAATTTAAAATAACATTTTATTAATATCTGGACCTATCTCCGCGTCCGGTGACCGGATGCAATAATTTGCCAAAAAAAAGAGAGGTATATTCAAACCATTAATCTGTAGCTTCTTTCAAGTTCCAAGCTGATAACAGTATGTTTCAGTAGATTGGGGATGTTCGTTTCTTTCCTTTCAAATAAAATCTACATGAAATGAGTTTCTGGCTTAGAGGGATTAACGTTAGTAACATTTATTTGTAAAAAAATGTGTTTTGTCATTCCATTAGAAATAAGCTTATTTGTTTGAAGCATTTTCATTGGCAGATACTTTGTATGCATAGTTCTCTCATGGCTTGCATGAAAACCATTGCTTTATTATGGCTCATATGAAATTGTTGTACCTTTGTGGTTATTAAAAAATTATACATGCTATTTTGGAGCCTAGTTGTAGATCTACTATTCCAATTAATGGCATAACAGTGAATGGAGTGAGCTTCATGGTTGTGATGTCCCAGAATCTAAATTGGAAGAATTATTCATTTATCTTTTAAATAAATAACAATCAGAGCTATCTAATATCTTCTATCAGTATTAAACAACAAAAGAGATTCTATAATTCAAAACATCATTGTAAACATCTATGTGGGCTCCGAAAAATTCCATTTTGGATGTGTGATCCTGGCCTCTCTGCATCATCGGTCTATTTATTTTTAAGTGTTTGTGAGACGATGACGGCAGAGAGTTTTAACGAGATTAGGTTCTGGGGGAATTTTCAGAAGGCAGATTGGGTTTTAGATAAGTCTAATATCTTCTATCAGTATTAAACAACAAAAGAGATTCTATAATTCAAAACATCATTGTAAACATCTATATTAATTTTAAAAAATTATATACAATACTTAGGATCTATAAAATCATATCACAAGTACTCTATCCTGAGTATAAAAGAATAACTAGAACAAAAAAAAAAGAATATGAAGAATCCTAATCAGTTTCACATTCCTGCTTCTCTGTCATGACCTGAAATCATTTAACCACATATAATGAGCTTAAAAAGCCTAGCAGGTCACTAAAACCTATAACTGAATTTAAAGCACGACAAATGAGCAATATGCATGTTAACAGTCAAATCATAACACTTACATATATGTATATAAATATATACACAGATTAATACCTACACATATTTATAACCTATGTATAAATGAACATAAAACAATACTAATAATAGTATTAGATACAAACCTAACCTAAACTACATGAGGATTAGGTTGGGCTATGAAGAGAAGGCGTCGGGTTAAAGACCTGCAGTAGGAGCAAGAGTCGGACAAGGGGCAGGGTTGAGCGGCTCTAGTGGAGGATTCGGCTGAACCTGAAGTTGATTGGCTATAGGGGTTTGCGGCTACCTAAGGAACGGAGGAAGGAATGGTGGCTCTGGGTCGTGCGTGGCTATGTTCAGTTGAGGGAATAGGAAGGAGTGGGGCTGTGGTTGGATCGACGAATGAATGTCAACGGGGCTGTAGCAGGTTAACGGGAGGAAGATAGGGTTCAACCTGGGGGTCTTCCTACTCGAGTGGCTAGAGGTCATGGATGTTGAGGGAGTTGGACAAGGAGCTGTTGTGGAGGGGGAAATCGGGAGGATTCGGCAGAGAGGAAGAGGTCGATGTTTGAGGGTTGTAGAGGGATCGAGACAGAGGTAGGTTCGGCTAAAGGAGGAGACGTCAAGCTTCCTAGGTTGGATCAGATATCTCAAGGGAATCAGGCGGGAGGTTGGGTGAGGCGTCGAAGGAAACTGGAGAGTTCTGCAACTGGATTTGGCGTCGAGATGCTTGCGACAAAGGCTTTGATGGGAGGAAGAGTGATTTTCACGTGGGAAGGAAGAATAGAAGGCTTCGTTTGGCTCGGCATTTAACGACCATTTGGCACAATCGACAAGCTGCTGTGCGGAAAATCCAGGAGGAGGTCGCTTCGACGCCAGGCGCATAGTAACTCCGCGGGATTTCTTGCGGGATTTGCGGAGATTTGGGCGGCATTTCGATGGATACGAGGTTTGTCTAATTTCCTTTCTTGTTCTTTACACATAGGTCAACAGTGGTGAGGACATTTTTTTCCCTTTGAGCATCCAACCCGCATTTTAGTAAGTACTGAGTAGGGAAGAAAACACCTAGAACCAATTGTACAAAGTTTAGCCCCTTCTGCTTAATAAATACAGAGGAAAAGACAAGCTTTCTCAGCATCTGTGTAGTGTTATATTTCTCCCTGTCTTCTTCTTTCGCTTTCCATTTCAATTCCTATTTCCTGAAGCATCTCTTCTAGTTGAAATCTACATAAAGCTCCGAGGCGCTAAACTTGGCGTCAACCAATAATGACAAACTATAATAGACAAGTGGAAATATTTATTTTCGTCATAAATCACAAAGTCTTGGTGTGATTATTCAAATTCAAGAAAAAGATGCAGGATTGAACTTCAGACGTTGCCTCAATAATACCATCTCATGCACTTTCACTGAATATGTATTTTGATTGTATGCTTTGAGCCCTATGTCTCCGAGAAACATTAGTTGGGAGCAGTTCTCAAGCATGTAAAGTTTTTACTGTGAATCGGTGGCTTGCAAAATATCAAGTAATTCTGACTTCTATACCTGTAGTTCTATATTAGACCGGTCCACGCGGGACTCGCCAAGTGGAACAGAGGCGTAGTTTCCGCCTCTTCCTATACGCGGGATCCGACCACCGTTTTCTACAGAGCAATTTAGGAAGATTTTTGAAAGAATTTTAGGAGGAAATTGAATGGTAGGGATTGTTTAGGGATTTTCTTTTGATTCGTATGCATTAAATAATTTGTTTTCCTAGGGTTAGGGCTATCTTGAATTTGGCTGAAATTTGAGATCTCCTAGATTTAGGTTTTTCTTTGGGCTCTAGCGGCGTCTAGAGATTTGGGAGAGATCGATCATCCTCTCGAATAGAGGATCAATTGTATCTTGCTATTTTCCGTTTCCCTTTCATCAAATAATACAAATTCTCTGCTGTTTTCGTGGTTTTGTGCGGATTTTTGTGTAGAAGCTCGCTGTTTTTCGAAGATTGATAGGAAATACTTGAGATCTACAAGTGTTCCCTATCATTCTACTTTTAAACTTGTATTTTTCCTGCAAATTATTTTCATAATTGTTAATTCCTTTCAGTTCAGTGCTAGCATTCTATCTTTTTTATTGTCATTGACAGATTTTTAATGCTTTGTTAGCTTTCTGAGTTGTACAATAATGATTCCATCTTTGACAAATTTGATTGCTGCCTCAGTAGTGATGGCCGTCAATTTGCTAGCGGTTCTTACAGGTTGGTTATAATTGTTAATTTTGGCCGTTTTTATCCCTTTTAATGTTCACTTTTCATATTTTTGCTAATATATTTTCATTCTTATGGTTATTAGCAATACATTCAGAATTTTCTCTCGTGATGATGGGCATGAAGTTGGACTTGTATTGAACGTTAGCAAAAATGCACCCAGGTGTGCTTTTTCACCACCTTATTTATCTGATGAACTTTGTGCCACAAATATATTTAAGTAACTTTATGATATCTTTTCAAGCTTAAGTGATATTTATCATAAATTTCTCTTATTGAAAGATCATAGAAATAAAAAATGATCATATAAATGAGGATATAATTTCTAGAGTCAATGCTAGGCTATGATGCACGGACACGGACACGGCGACACGGACACGACACGACACGGACATGGGACACGGCTTTTTTTTGAAAATATAGGACACGGGTACGGCACGGACACAGCAATACATTTTTTTATATAGTGTATATATATTAATGTAATATCATATTAAAAATGATAAACAATAATAAATGAATGACATGATAACTTGTCTAACTTATAATATAAAATATTTAATACAAAATATCTAATACAACCACAAAAATATAAGCAAATAATCACTTACTACAACATCAAGCATTCAAGCTTCAACTATTAGGATTAGCTTTAGAGGTTTGTTTTTGGCCTTCAATATCATCATTGGAGTTCATTCACATAGGTTTAAGAGAGTAGTCAGAATACAAAGATTGTGTGCCTGTTGATTGTAGAAACTGAATTCATTATTGATGCAATAAAAAAATACAAGGGTTGCTAGATTGCATATAAACTAGGTCTTCCTTTAAAACAAAACAAACTTACAACCATATAACTTAAAATCTACACAAAAGCTTAAATAAAATTTAATAAGACAAAACAACACCTTTAACTTACACGACCAAAAACATATGGAACTCATAAAAAACACCTAAAGAAGCTCTTCATTGATCGAGAAGAAAGATACAAATGGGGTGGTCACTTGCGGAGAGAACAAGTAGATAAGAAGCCCGAGACGAAGTCATAGAAGAAGGAGAAGACAAAGAGGCATAGCTCGCAAGCTATCCAAAAATACCCTCAGGTTTTCATTCCAAATATTCACTCATAACACACCTCTTTTTATGCATCAAAACAACCCATATATATAGGTGAAAAGAGGAAGCCAAACAGCCTCAATTACCTCCAACCGAACCAACCAGAAAAAGGGAAACAAAAAGCCAACAGGCAGCTCCAGGAGCAGCATCTGAAGGGACCACACGGGGAACATGAACGGGCAGCCACGGGACAGGATCCAGACGGAGAAAACCGAAAGGTCAACAGAGAGGGGATGAACTAGGACATCCAATTTATGAGCTGAAAAGGCATTTCACTCAACATAATGAGCTGAATTTAGAAGAAGAACACAGCAGCTCACAAAAGGAGCAACCAAGCCCAAATCAGCCCAAAACTAAGACACATCAATTGCCCCCTCCTTTGCCTACATCAATTATTCTATTGTAATTTTCAGTTGCACTCAGTTTGTGCTTGCTATACTAGGCCTGAACTTAAACTAGCTTTCATTGTGCCAATGTGTTTTATTTTATTTTCCTGATAATCGATAACAGGCTTTAATACTACCAAGCAATTTTATCAGAATGATTCATAGTATATTTGCATGATTAGTTAGTCAACTTGGCTACTTATATTTATTTTTTATTTTTCTCTTTTTTTTTTAATAAATCATATTCAATGCAAGTTTGTTTATCTTGGACTACTTTTGTTATGTTTATTTATCTTTATTTGTTTTAGTCCAGATTACAATAAACAATTTCCTTGGTCTCTCTTGGCTCTTGCATTAGTAAGTCATGAATTTTATTCTCCTATTGTGGCGTGGGGTTACTTGCCCAATATATTTATAAAGTTTTTTTGGTACAAAAATATATCAAAATAGGAAGAAATTTGTCTAAAACAAGAAGATTTCTCATATATGTTATTTAAATAGAAATATATGAGGAAAAAAAAAAAGCTCATGATATCCTAATCAAATTTGTGATGCAAATGAGTCTCAAGCTCCTTAAATTTGCTTTGACATTTGTGCAATTTAAATTTTGATTAATTTCTCATATATTACATCGATCTGAAAGTAAATCGAATGGCATGCCTTATAGTCCATGGGAAAATTATTAGGTCCGGATACCGGACGTAAAGATAGGTCCGGACTTCAATAAAATATTGACATGTGGAATGTACACGTGTCTGTGAAATTTTAAGTTAAGCGCGCTAAAAGCGCAGGTAAAGTGCAGGTAAAGCGCAGTCAAAGCACAGCCAAAAAGCACAGTCAAAGCGCAGTTCACGTGGCAAATTTTAAGGGATATCCGGACTTATTTTTAGGTCCGGTGTCCGAACTTATTTTTAGGTCCGGTTTCCGGACCTAATAGTTTCCCATAGTCTATGCTAAAAGTCTTCTTATTTTAATACATTTTGTATGGATATCAATAACTACATTGACCATTTAGTTGATTTACCTGCATTGATCACCCAGGTCATCTCATTCTACTAATCCTAGAACTGCAAGAAGACTGCCAGGCTTTGCATGGGGAAAGCGAGGTTCCAGATACCTTTTCATTAATGCTTGATAACCATTTTTCTCCCTTTTGATCCAATCATTTTAAATAAAAATTTCTCTCCATTGTTTGACAGGAAATGATAATTCTGGCTGTGAAATCAGAAGTATTATTCCATGTGATTTCACGACCAAAGTGATCCACATGGCCTGGCATCCTACAGCAGATATGATTGCCTGTGCTTCTGCAAATACTTTGTATATGTACTGTTCCTAATATTTTGAGGTAACTTGATTACTTTTTGCCAGATTTTAAATTCACACCGAATGGGAAAATCATAGTTGTAAGCTATGAAAGTCTGGAAGCCGGTGATGAATAGGATTGTCAATATTTGACACGACCTGAAAATTCGACTCGAAAATTTCAGGTTAGGGTCAACCCAAACTCGAAATGGGCCGGGTTCAACAATTCGACCCATTTCAAAAATCGGGTCGTGTTCGGGTTGACCCTTTGACCCGAAATTGATCCATTTGACCTAAAAACCCATTTTGACCCGTCAACCTGAGATTGACCCGTGTTGACCCAAAAAAGCGGAGATTGACCCATTTTGGACCCAAATACTAGCAATATTTTGTTGGCACCGGGTCATTCGGACCGTGTCGGGTTGACCCAGACCTAAAGCGGGCCGGGTTCGGATCAGGAAAACCGACCCGTTTTTTAAAAATAGGTTGGGTTCAGGTTGACCCGAAAAGTGCCAGGTCAATTTCAAGTTCGACCCAAATCTGACCCGTGACCCGAAATGGACAACCCTAGTGATGAACATATCCCTTGCTTATCACTTTCGGCTTGAATAAGTAAACATTTTTTTGAACTCTAAATCAGAAGTTTCAATTCTCTATTTAAATTTATTAAAAAATGAACACTTTCATAAATATACTTGAAAAAATCACCAATTACGTGTAAATATTTAGTTTTACAATGCTTAGAAGGAATTGTAATATGAAGATTACAAGCTTTTATATTGCAATCAAAGTAGAATTCTTTTTGAATCTTAAGAATCATCGGAGAAAATTGGCAGAGCCAAACAAGCTGCTTTAATTGTTTCTGTTATTCCATGTGATTTTACAACCAAAGTGATCCACATGGCTTGGCATCCTACAGCAGATATGATTGCCTGTGCTTCTGCAAATACTTTGTATATTTACTGTTCCTAAGATTTTCAGGTAACTTGATCACTTTTTGCAGGATTTTAAATTCATACCGTTTATAGGAAAATCATAGTTGTAAGCTATGAAAGTGTGGAAGCAAGTGATGAATAGGGATGTCAATATTTGACACGACTTGAAAATCCCACTTGAACCCGACCCGAAAATTTTGGGTTAGGGTCAACCCGAACTTGAAACGGATCGGGATTTGGTTCAACAATTTGCCCCGAGTTTCAAAAATTGGGTCGGGTTCGATTGACCCTTTGGCCCGGAATTGACTTGTTTTGACTCCAAAATTCATTTTGACTCGGCAACCTGTGATTTACCCGTTTTGACCCGAAAAAACGGAGATTGACCCGTCTTTGGACCTCAAAACTAGCAATTTTTTGTTGACACCGGGTCATTCGGGTCACGGACCTGAAGTGGGTCGGGTTTGAGTCCGAAAAATTGACCCATTTGTAAAAATGGGTTAGGTTCGGGTTGACCCGAATAGTGCTGGATCAATTTTGGGTTCGACCAAAACCCGCCCTAGACCCGAAATGGACAACCCTAGTGATGAACATATTCCTTGCTTATCACTTTTGGCTTGAATTAGTTAACATTTTTTTGAACTTTAAATCAGAAGTTTCAATTCTCTATTTAAATTTACTAAAAAATGAACACTTTCATAAATATATACTTGAAAAATCATCAATTACATGTAAATATTTAGTTTTACAATGCTTAGAAGGAATTGTAATATGAAGATTACAAGCTTTTATATTGCAATCAAAGTAGAATTCTTTTTGAATCTTAAGAATCATCGGAGAAAATTGGCAGAGCCAAACAAGCTGCTTTAATTGTTTCATCTAATTGCTAATTGATTAAATAATAGGAGTGAGGAAACCATTTTTTGAGCAAATAATGCTTCAGCTTTATTATCAATGGGAATACAGCATAACAGGGAGCATGCAATGCTGTAACAGCCAAGTACCTGTAGGAAACAGGAGAGATAAGTTGTATCAGAAAGTTACAATATCAATAATAATAGTTTTTGCTGATATAATTACATAAAAGCTTCATTTCATAGTTAAAATAAGCACATAAATCACATATTTGTTTTGAAATATACACATAAGCATCACTTAAATGCTAAGTTGACTTAAAATGTACAAATGAATCTCATATATGGGGATTAAGTGTATATTTTAGAAGTACATGGAGGCAATATGCCATCAAGGGTTAATTTATAATTCCCATAGTTCTTTTTTCTTGTTGATCTAACAAAATAGTCACAATTTTTAAGCTAACATTAAGTTTTAGTCTAGAATAAAGAGCGAAGTAGAAATATAACAAAAATGTTGCGCTGGAAAGGGTAAGGTTTTTATAATATGTATTGTTGAATTCAAATTTATTCGTGGATAATTTCTTGATCCTACGCATAAGACTAGCTAAAAGCTATTTTAGAGCCCAAAAAAATAAAAAAGAAATGTGTGCAAGGAGAGAAGCTTTGTTCCCCTTTGTGAATATGATAGGAAATATTTGAGTTCGCAAGTAACCCTACGGGTAATACTTGAGTTCGCAAGCAAACCTACCTCCAATTGGTGAAAACAGCAAGAATGATGCAAAATCAGGGCAAAATCAGCCCCAAATGATTGCAATAAGAGAAACAAAGCCAAGCAAAGACAAAACAAGATACAATTGATCCTCAATTCGAGAGGAGGATCGTCTCTCCCAAATCTCTAGACAAGAGAGTCTAGAGCCTAAATGTCAAGAAACCCTAATTTACAATCAAATAAAACATAAACATCACTAATTCCCTCATGCACTTTAATACCCAAACTTTTCTAATCTAATTTCCCTCCCAAAAACCAAGCTGCCCCCCTCTATTTCATTTGAACTCAATTAGATGGGGCGGGCCCCATTTGTTTGGCGGAAAAGCTAAGAGGAGGTGGACTTGTTCCGCCTCCTGTACGTTCGTTTAGCCGGCCAACAAGCCGGCTGGGCTAGTTCAATTTGAACCGGCGTAACAGAATAATAACTAGCATGAAGTCTAAAAAGTACCTCTCAACCTCATATTTATAGAGTTAGGAAGGCTATAAGAGAGGCCACATCTAAGAAATATATAATCTGGCTGTTATAGACATATGGACAGGACTATGATGGCTACACATGGAAATCCACCTTTATGCCCTGAGATGAATTTGGTAAGTGCTTTCAATGAGTAAGTCATGTGGTTGAGTTGCTGACTGGTTCAGTAAAGTCTTTATTGTTGAGTAGAGGTGGGTGAGCATTTGCTGCATATTGGGAGAGTGGCCTTTTGTTAAAGGCAGGTTCTCTGTTGATTGAGGTTGCCTTTTGGGAGGGTGAGTTCCTTTTGGGCAAATTCCTCTTAGGGAAAGTGGTCACCCTGGATGAGTGTTTTTGGTGCGAGTGCCTATCTTCTGGGACGAGTATACTTTGGGTGAGTGCCCTAACCTTTGATTTTTTAGTGATCTCATCTGATCCTTGCGACTCGTTTAGATTCTTGTATTGGAGTGGACATTTAATTCTCCAATTTTCTTGTATTTTTAAAGAGAGATTTGCAAATAGAACAAAAGAATTAAACAATTGCATTTGTTATTTTCTTCTTAGGGGGTGAGTGATTCCTCTTGGATGGGTTCACCTAGGCTAGTATGCATGACCTTTGATTCTTTAGTGAGCATATTTGATCCCAACGTCTCTCTTTGATCTATGTATTGGGATGCCCATTTATAAATTTAAGATATTTTATCCCAAATTTATAGTGGCAAGAACCACCCAACCAATTTGGTTCAATTATTTTTCTAAGGAATGGATGTGAGTGTCAGTAGTATCCTTTTATTGATACAATTTATAAGTCAGACAAATGGGTTCACATATTCACTTGGTATCATTGGACTATCACTAGCTGGATGAAAATCCTCCTCTTGTTCAATGTATCATAAATAAACAATTAAGTATAAAATGTATTATAAGAATTGACTAATCAATTATAAGAATCAACATTTGATTAAAAATAATTTTAAACATAATAAACTTATATGAGCATCAAACTTATCATCCTCTCTTGATGTTTAGTGTACTTGGTTGTTCCCCTATGAGAGAAATTCTCCCCTTGTTTACAAGGTTTCAACAACATCCTCAGTAAACAAGAATTTGATAAAATAACAAATTATAAGGCTACCATCAAGTCAAACATGATCAAACAAGATCATTTTTGTATTTAACTTGTTAAATAAATGAGCTTATAGATAAAAGACAAATTTAAGTGAACCATCAAGCTGAATATAATCAAACATGACAATAAATGACAGTCCTAATACTTTGCAAAGAAGAATTTGGTAAAATACATTCTGCAGCATAAATTTGAAAATCTATAAGAGCACAAAGCTTTCTAGGCAAGAAAATTATACCAGATTGGGGAATGAGCTGATGACAAGTCAAGAAATGGGTAGGGCCACCTGTGATTCAAAAGCTTAGAAGAATTTAGAACATATAAAACAAACAATGTCAGAAGTTGCAGAATCATTATAGGAGGAAAAAGCTACCAGATTGAGATACAAGCATGAATTATCCATTGAAATATCACATAAATGGATGTCCATAGCATGAAATATGCAATCCTGAACCAAGGGAATAGCTACCACAACAATGATAAAAGAAAATAAAAAATAGAACATCAATAGTGTACATGGAAAATACTTGATCCACCATCATGGAAAAGGAAGAAGACATTTACCATACTATTCAAGGCTGTGTCACCAATGAGGAAGACCGCATTTAGTGAGTGCATTCCTATTTGTAGCTGCAATTCCAATTAACAAGATATTAATATTATTTGCTATAAATTATATAAGGTAAAAACTACTGAATAAGAAAATTTCTAATTAAATTAAGATAAAATTCAAATTTAGAAGGTAAATATTTCTAATTTTCTCATGATAATATTATTTTTGCATTCAGTTTCATTGAATTATGTGTAAAAATTATGCTACATCTCAATCCTTAACATATGTCTCAATGTTTTTCTTTTACTAATGTTCTTTTCAACAAATACTTTATATTTATGATAAAAGCAATTCTAAAAAAAGCTCAATCTTGCCATGACATCAAATTGCCATTTATTGCTAAAAGAATTGTTGATAGTTTGTCTTAATTTGAATGTAAGAAAATAATTATTAAATAAGGATGGCAAAGTTAAGATATTCTAGGGTAAATTTGGAAAGCTAAAATTTTCACCACCTCTCCTATAGCTTATATACAACTATATAGTTAGAGGATGATTGATCTGAAATAAAATAGCAATAAGGACAAATGTGGTGCGATGCTTTTATATAGTCATAGAGCATTGTAGTACATATGTTACAAAATTGCATTAGAATTAAAGAACTAAAGGTACAATGACATATAAGCACAAACATCAGTAAACATCAGTATGAAGTCATAGATACAAACACCATAAAGCAAGGGGAGATCCCTACTTTATTTTGTAAGGGTGCAATTGGCCCTTCTCGATTTTAGAAAATATGAATACAATATAGGTTATTTAAGAAAAATAAAATGTTTGTCTTATTGCAGGGGTGTCAAAACGGGTCAGCTGATTAGAATTAGATCAATTCGAATTCGACCTGTTTAATAAATGAGTAAAAAAATGGACTGAAAACAAACTGATAATCTGTTTTAATTAAAAAAAAAATATATTTTTATTAACTTATTAACAATAGATTTTAGGTTAATTGATAAAAAGAGAGAAGATTATGCCAGCAAATAAAAGAATTTAAGGAAAAAATATTAAACGGATCTTTTCGGGTCAAAATTAAGTCAGCTGGGCTGATTTTCTTAATGGATCAGTTCTATTATCGTTCAACTCATATTGCACCCCTTCAGCGGACGGTCTTCAGTCAAGAACATTAAGAATCGATACCATTTCATATATGGTGTTTTCAATACCTAATTATTGGCTATGTATTAAATATAGTGTAACAAAGATCTAAAGAACTGATCTTGTTTCCCAAGCGACTAAGGTTGTATAAATTATATGCACAAACGTAATATTTGAAACTGTAATAAGAACTAGAGGTAATCAAAAGCATGAAACAGACTGTATAACAACCACTTTAATTCTCATACTCATACAGTTTTCTGTGTCCAAAAGGCTAGTTTCATCAGAATTAACACTTTTCAAGCCATCATAGATTTAAGATTATAAACATGCATGAATTACAGAACAGGATTACTTACAAAACTGAGATCATAATCTTTGATGGTTAGAAACGGAAATATGATAAGCCAAAAGACGAAATCCGTGAGCATGACAGCACCTGCATTTGTCTGTCACAGTTGCAAGGGGCAGATGAGGTGACTTCCATAACCATAGGAAAATGCAAACATACAAGCTCATAGAAATAATATTAACAACTAACATACATATCAATTCCATATAAAGTAGGAGAGACAAGTTTCATAAGCAAACCTACTTAACGTTATACTTGCAAGATGAAAGCTTTATATCATTTCCTTGACGTAGTCATGCAGAAAAATTAAATTACAGTAAACTATATTGAATAAGCACAAAAAACATTCTTATTGAACTCATATTCAAATGATGGTAGACTTCTTTATAATCTTGCTAATTGCACGCCATTCTAATGCTTTACTGCTCAAATAAAATGAAGAGAGAAATGGAGCAACTATATCATCATTATAAACTTGCTAATTTCCCTTTTTAAGACTTCATCATCATTATCATGTGATTAGAGTAAAAGGATGAGTGACTTTACTCTTAGAGATAGGATACGAAATGAACATATACGTGAAAAAGTTAGAGTAACTCCAGTGGTAGATAAGATTAGAGAGAGTCGCCTTAGATGCTTTAGTTACATAAAACGGCAGCCTTCCGATGTCCAGGTTAGAAAAATAGAGGTATTAGATTTGACTTATGTTAAGAAAGGTAGATGTAGACCTAAAAAGACTTGGTTAGAAAATATTAGAAATGATCTTTCTTTATTAGATTTAAACAAGAATTTGACTTTTAGCAAGACACAATGGAGAAAAAGGATTCATGTAGCTGACTCTACGTAGTGGGACAAAGGCTTGATGTTGTTGTTGTAGTATCATCATTATCATGTGAAACCTACATTAGTGGCAACAATAAGTAGCTATAAATTGTGGGAGCTTATATAAAAAATTATGGTGTGTTTCTGTGTTTTATTTTTCTTTTGTTTATTTTTTCTTAGTAATTTGAATTAGATCTTGCCTAATTTCCATCACATGCAGCTTTTGTTAGGCATGTGCGATGCTTGTTGCTGTTGCAGTGTGCATGCAGCTCCAAACAAACCCAGTTCTTGATTGGAGAACTAAAACAAACATTTTGGCCTCAGCTTACCATTGATTATAAAGGAGGTATGCCACAATTTCTATTTATGTTTACTCATCCAATCCCTTGTGCCCATTATTAAGGCACTCAAATGGAACAGACTTGCACAAAATAAAGTTACTTTACAATGCTTCAATTCAAGAGCAAGATTCTTGTCTGTCGCACTGTTGCATATTGGAATATCAGGAGGATTTTGACTCCATGCATATTTAATTAGAAGATTTTTTTTTTGAACTTCTAAGTCATAAGATAATATGACCGTTGAACAGTGACTTCTGACATAAAAGCATAATCATAATCACAACTGTCAATGCTTGTTTCATGAACAGTTCAAGAAAGAATTGAATTTAAGTTATAGACCTGATAGATAATTTGGAAGAGATAGCCACCTAGATTCACAATTTTCTGAATATTCAGGTTCTCATGCAGTCCACGATTCTTCACTGTAAGAGTGCCATTTGCAATTTCAGAATTTGTAGGTGAAACAGATATGTCACCCTCAGGATCCAAGAGTAAATAATCAATCCTATCATCATTCATTTTTGCATATTGAAGGCATCCATAAGTAGACAACAACGATCCAAGCTAAAAGATGAAGCCCAAAGTGAAAAAAATAGGAAATATCAAAGCAGGCCTTTTGAAAGAAAATTCAAAAAGACTCTAAAGAAAACTTTCCTGCCATAATACACAGACAAATAGATTTCTCAAGTGCCAAATTAATATAAATAAATGAAAAGTAAAATGTAACATACCCCAAAATATACTGTTACCAGGAAAAATGTCCACCTGTGAAACAGAAACTATCAACTCAAAATATTTAGAGAATTTATCTGAAAAATCCAAGTAAAAGGGAGTAAAAAAATGACACCAACAGCAAAAAGGTTTTGAAAGTGGGGTGATACAGTTTATGCAACATATATAATTCAAAAGAAAGAGTAAGTGGGAATTATGTCTCACCCCATGAGAGATGGTGACAAAGGAAATATATCCCCAAACTTATAAGAAACAAATGGCATGAGGGTTTCCAAATTGGAATTCAATGGGCAAGAAGGTTATGATCTTCTAGGCTTTGTTTGGGATAGCTTTCTTAATGCTTTCAAAATAATTTTCCAATACAAAAATTTCTAATTCAAAATTGTTTTGTACTAAAAAGCTGCTTTATAAAGCAATAAGAAAACCATCCCAAACAAAACCTAAATCGTACTGATGTTTAAAGCAAATGTTTCAAACAAGTTTAGATTAAATCTGTAAATTATATAATCATGTATTCATATTTTGACATTTAAGACTATATGGATTATGAAAGAGCTCCAATAAAAGTGCTATGCTTCTTGATTTCAAGGGTGGAAGTAAAAAGTTGGAGTTCAGACTTTGATTTTTTTTAATAAACTATACATTCACTAGTTCTTTGGTCACAATTTGATCATTAACCATCCTTATGCCCCCCTTATCTATAATTGGCCTTATGATTACTTATCTATACTTAGCCTTGTTTTCTATTTTGAATCAATAAAATATTTGAGATAGGTTTCTATCCTTATTGAAACTAGAGTTCAAATGGTTTGGAAACAAAAAGTTGTCATAAGGTTTACTCCATACTTTGCAATCATTTATGCAGTATAACTTTCATGTAACATAAAACTAAAACCCAGGGAAAATAGCCCTAATCAAATAACATAAAGAAAATAAGATGTATAAAAACTAGCCAATTTATTTTAGAAAAAGAGTGCACTTAACTTCATGCTATGGTAACATCAAATCATAAGCAAGTATGATGAATAACAATACAACAAAAAAAATAACATCAAGCCTCTATCCAATTGTGTGGGGTCGGTTAGATGAATCTTTCTTTGTTCCATTGTGTTTTTTTATCCAAGTAGAATTCAAGTTGGATGGTTGAAGTGTAGGAATGCATCGGGCTTGTTGTGTGATAGAAAAATACCCCTCAAACTTAAGGGAAAATTCTATAAGATGGTGTTGAGGCCTGCAATGCTTTATGATGCCGAATGTTGGCCATTAAAAGAGAAGCATAATACCAAATTAAACGTGACAGAGATGAGGATGCTCAGGTGGATGAGTGACTTTACCCTTAGAAATAGGATATGAAATGAGCATATACGTGAAAAGGTTGGAGTAGCTTCAATAGAAGATAAAATTAGAGAGAGTCGCCTTAGATGGTTTGGTCACATAAAACGGCGGCCTTCTGATGAGCCGGTTAGAAGAGTAGAGGTATTAGATTTGACTTATGTTAAAAAAGGTAGAGGCAGACCTAAAAAGACTTGGTTAGAAAATATTAGTAATGACCTTTCTTTATTAGATTTAAACGAGAATTTGACTTTTAATAGAACACAATGGAGAAAAAGGATTCATGTAGCGGACCCCACATAGTGGGATAAAGGCTTGATGTTGTTATTGTTGTTATTGTGTTCTGTTAAGAGCCAAATTTTCATTTAAATCCAATAAAAAAGATCATTTATAATACTTTCTGATAAAATCTTTTTAGGTCTACCTCTATCTTTCTTAAAATATGCCCAAACCTAATACATCTATTCTCCTAATCAGGTCAATGGAAGGCCTGCATTTTATGTGACCAAACCATCTAAAACAGTTCTATCTTATCTTATCTGCCACTGGAGTTACTCCAACCTTTTCACATCATAATTATAAAAAATATTAAGCCTCACCAAAATGAAAATCAAATTTTTTATGATTCTCCTTAAGTATGCCCGTGTCTCGGAGAAGAGAGATGATATGATCAATTTCATAGCGTATAGTAAAATGACATTCACTAATCTTCCTCAAATTGAGTACACGGGGGCTTACAAAGAAAAAAGAGAAGAAGACCGAATTAGTCGCCTAACTTTTTTGAATGACCAAAATAGCTATCGACTATATTGAAGTATAAATTTAGATCCCTAACTCTTTAAATAAGGACCAAATTAGTTTTATTTGCGAATCATTTAAGTCTCTATGTTTATCACTTCTTCATCGAGATGAAGCTTCAAACCCACAGAAATACCAATCCAAAACCAAAATGGGAGGAGAAGACTCTCTTACTGTGTATAATAGTACAATTGCGAAGCTCCTTTCACAACAATGTCGACAACCAACAGAACCACACATAGAACAAAGGTTACAGCCCTGAAAACCAGAAGCCAAGCAGGATGAATTGTTCTGAGACAAGGCATCCAAATCCCATCCTTGTGAAAATCCCCCATCTTTCCATTTCGAGCTTCTTCTTGCTCTCCCCCATCCTGCTCAGAACCTTCATATTTCCATATCAAAATGGAAGCTAGGGCAATGCAACACAGAATCCCCGTCGCACAGAAGAAGAATCTCCAGTTGAGCCAGTAGGAAGGATCTGTAGTGTCGGAATCCATGGCAGGCTGATAAGAGCTTCTTGACCGTTCTGTTTACAGAACTGGTTGAAGGACAGAGAGAGGGAGAAATAATGGAAAAAAGAAGGCAAAAAATAGGGAAAAAAAATTTTTTTTCGAGATATTTTGATTGAAGTTTGGAATTATGAGCTCAAAATAAATTAAAAAAATATTAAAATTTAATTGAAATTCTCTACTGAAAATATTTATTACGGAAAAATAAGCGGTACAAGATTTGCCAGATCAGTTGAGAACTTGAGATGCAGAGAGCCCCGCTTAGGGCCACTCTCTTCTAAAAATGACTCTGTGAGTTGAGTTTGATGAGTTAATGAGTTAAATTTAAGCAAGTTATGAGTTGACTCGGTTTAGAGGGATTAATTTTGGAAAATATTAATATAAAATGTACTTAAAATATATTAGGTTTTTGTATTTTAAGTACAAGGTTGTAAAAATATTTAAAAATATATAGCACTTTTTTTTTTTCATTTTATCATAATTAATGGTTGAATCATGATTATTTTCTCTTTTTTCATAATAAATAGGTTGGCTTGTGAGTCAGTTCGAACTCATAGAATAAAGTTCGGCTCAATTTTGAACTCAATTAATTAATCAAGCTCAAGTCATGGATGACTCGAGCTCGACTTAACTCTTTTAAACCCCCAACAAAAATTGGTATTTTAATAATCTTAATTTTTATTCTACTCATTAAAAAAAAAGAAGTTAAAGAAGGTAGAAATATTGATTATTTTTAATTTAAATAGATACTGCAAATAAAGTTTGCATTTACCATTTTTTTAAGGGAGATTTACATACATACCACTCTATAGTATTCTATTTACATATTTAACATCTAAAACTTTAATATTACATATATACCACCCATAGTTCATTTATATATCAAATATGAGTGGTAGAAATGAAATATATGAGTGGTAGGAAGGAAATATGAGTGGCATATTTGATATTAAAATAGTATAGGGTGGTATGTATGTAATATTAAAGCTTTAGGTGTTAGATATGTAAATAGGATGTTATAAAATGGTATGTATGTAAATTTCCCTTTTTTTAATTTTAAATTCACGAAGGATTTTACATGAATAAGATCTTGAATTTGATAGTTGTAAATCTTAAAAAATTAAAATAAATCTTATACACAAGTTTTAGATCAAAATGGTTGCGTAGAATTAGGTTTTATTTGAGACATTTTTTATTACTTTTTTAAGTAGTTTTCTAGTTTAAAAATTTTTTAACTTGAAATTTTAATACTAAAAAATTACTTCACAAAGTAACAAGAAAACCGTCTCAAACGAAATCATAGGTCTAGATGGTGAAGCTAGACTAGTCATTCACTATCAAAAAATGGATTTTTCACAGCAGATGTTAGGAGCGGTTTTAGAACCGTTGTCGAAACCTTGATTTAGCATCGGTTTTGAGCTCTACAATTTGCTGCGATAGCCATATTTTTTGGTAATGATTTATCAAATGGTATCTATTTTTTAACTCTCAAAGATAATTAATTTGGGCAATAGACTTACCACTATGAATTCAAGAACATGCAACATCTTATACGTAAAAGATCATTACATATCATAATTTTAAGACATAAATCATGTAAGAAATTTCACATTAGAATTCTTATAAGAAAACATCTAATATAAGAAATTTTATAAGAAATTTCTTATATGATTTCTGTCCATAATTTCAACTTGTAGCTTCTGAATCTTGGCGCCATTCTAACTAGCCAAGGCATTTGTGTCCATAAGTATTGCATGCCTCAATGCCTTCCTCTCTTGAAATCTCTGAACTCTTCTTCCATCCATCTATAAATAAATCAATAAATATTATGAACCAAATAAGCTCAAAATAAATGGAATTTTGCATTTTATTAATATATACATTGCATTTAAAGGCCATTGCATCAAATGTTAAAAAACTATAACATTAAATTAATATTAAATAATATTATTACATGATAAAAATCATGTCAATATTGAGATATTTAATCACCCAAAAAATAACTTATAGTTCTCACATAAAATTAAAGAAACAAATAGAGCTAGCAAGGGACATAAGAATTTTTAGGTAAAAAATTCCGAAAAAAGGGGACATATATAGCATGATTAAAACAGCATGCACTAGCAAAAACTATGAGTTACAAAGCATTCCCCTTTCTTAAAAATTTTGAGAATACTACAATATAAAGTAGGTGAAACAAAGCTATTGCAACTATCCCTTGTGATAAGAAAATCAATGAAGTAGATGAAGGTGAATACATTTGTTCTAGATCTTCCTATAGATTAATGTGGTACAATATTGAGGTGGTGAATGATGTTGTGTAAGAAGGTCATAGAAGTCATTAAAGAGGATTAGATTGGCCCTCCCTTGGAGGTGAAGACAACATACCATAAAAGTTGCAACAAAGATGTATAGGAATAATTTGAAGATCACTAATGATTGTTGGATCTAAGATTAAAACAAAAAAAGGGGCATAGGAAGGCTCATCAAGGTCATTAGAGTTGGATAGATTTATCCTTCCATTGATGTTGATATGAGATGACCAGATGTTGGTGAGGGAGGTACATATAAGAGGTTATGGAGGCCACCAAAGATGCATGCTTAAATCTAGCCTTCCATATAAATGAACATGGAACATAAATGACATAAACGATAAGTCTTCCTTTAGATGTGTTTGTAAAGGAGATCCAAAAGTGTTGCAATAGATAATCATAACAAGTGGTAAGGATAGTCCCTCTCTAGAAGAAGAGCTGAGAGAATGACTCATAGTTTGGTAGGTAATTAAGGTAATCAAGGTAATCATTGTAGGTATGGATTGAATGATTTCAATGTACATCATTTGGTTGCTAAGATAACACGTAAATATATAATATGAAATTAATTATCCCATCCCTTTTTAAATGCTTTGATATTTGTTTATTATATCAAAATTTATGCCTAGTAATCTAGGAATTTTTTGTAATCCCAATAGTAACCCCTTTTTTTATGTTAGTATTATAAGTGAGAACATAGTATCACATCTTAAAAAGTATGTAATATTACATTGCATCACAATAGAAACATTAAGGCATGATCACTTCTTGGTTAAGAGGTGATAATGAGTATGACATATATAAGCATGGTTGTTGTGTATGCCTTAAGGATATAGTTATGGCCATTGTTATGGTGTAAGAGACATAGCACAAGCAATATTGGTGCATATCTAGAGAAGATAGCTATGAAATAAGCAAGTATGCAATGTAGGTCCAAAGAAGATGATTTTTACTCAAAGAGTTTATGGTATAAGTTTAGAGGTAATGATGATAATAGTGTAATAATGGTTAAATCATAAGTATTCAAGAAGTTGAGTGTGATTGAAGAACAATTGAGGTGCAAATTTGAAAGTATGTAAATACAAATCTCACTTGGAAGTATAAGATATATATAAAGTAATATTTTCTCATATGTACCAAATCATATTTTTTATGCAATTATACCTCTAATTATTCAATTTAGAATTTTATGTTTTTTTGATATTTTTTCAATTTTTGGAACTATATTTTAACTGTTTCTAAAATTTTATTAAATATTTTTATTCAGAAAAAAAATTAAATATTTTTTTCTCAGTTTTCTTTAAATCATGATTAATATTTGAATAGCATTTTTTTTTACCAAATTGAACTATTTTAAAAATTATTATAATTAAAATCTTCATCCATATATACAACAATAAATCTAAAAAAAAAGATCAAGATATTATTTGTCATTACAAAATTTATAAAAATGATAAAAGATTAAAATTTACTTATATACTTCAAATAAATTCTTTTATTCATAAAGCTAATATCCAAAATTAAAAAATAAACTATAGAATTTATGTAATATTTATATGCAAAATACTTCGATAATTTTATAAATATGAGAATATTTTTTTTTAATTATTTTTTTAATCATAAAATTAACAGATTTGATGCACACAATTAATAGTCTTTTATAAATATATTAAAAAACCTGATATAGTGCTTCTTCTTCTCTAGCTTTCTTGCTCTCTTTCCTTGTACTGCATCCTTCTCCTTTCTCCCTGTGCTGGAATCTTGGAAAATGAGCCCACTGCATTTATAAAATTTAATTAATTTTTATTAATAATAAATTAATCATAATTAATAATTAAACTACTTTATTATACTTAATAATAACCAATATTCTAATCTGTAAATATATTACATTAACAAATTATACTCACTATGATTAATTTTCATAAATCTTAAGTTATTGAAAATGTAGAAACTAAAACAATGTGATGTTTCACAATTTAACAAAAATCGTAAATCAATAATTAATTAATTTCTCTCTGTTTTTATAATTTCTACAAAAAGTATAATAAAAAAATAAGATTACATAAAAATATAAAATAAAATAAAATATAATATAATGAAATATCCTAAAGTTTTATGACCATTCAAAGGTGGAAATTAGCATACTTGATAAATCGGTTGTAAGCTGAAGGAGCTCTTTGCCTCTTCTCTGGAGCTGTAATGGAGTGAAATGATCCATATATACAAATTAATATTTTTTTTTTCAAAATTAAATAAATATTATTTTATTTTATAGAATGATCACAGACGTTTGTTGATGGTGATGATTGCTGGAGGAGGAGAATCTTCTCTTCCTAGAAACTGATCAGCTTCTTCCTCACCATCATATCCATAGATTTTCTCCTCATTTTCTCCATTCATTCCTTGCTGTTTTTCCTGAAAATCTCATCAAAATCTATCATCCTTTATGAAAAATTTGCAGTGCAGCCATGTTTTGTACCTCGATGCTAATTTTTTTCTACGAAACAAGAAAATTCTAAACAGTTTGCACTAACGAAAAATCATCAATTACCGACGGTATTTCCGGCGGTCAAAGAACCACCGGAATTACTGGCAGTTAAACCGGCCGTCTGAAATCGCCGGTAATTTTTAAAACAGCCCGAAAAGCTATATAAATCGCCGGAAAGTGCCGCCAAGTGATAATTTTTCTGTAGTGTCGCAGATAACTTATTTCATTTCTAGATCATTACTATTGAATGGAAAGATTTGTGAAGCATTTTGGTGCAGTAATGGACACCTGATGATAACTGAGATAGTGAAGGAGGAGCTGCAGAGGAGCAAAGGAAATTCTCACCAAGCTAACTGATAGTAATCCAGTACAGTGGCCGCATTTCACTGTCACCACCTTCAGAAAACTGCTACAAGGAACGCTCACCTGCATCATATAGCAATATTGTTTGAAAAAATTTTATATGGTTTTTGAAGAAATGAATGAGTTTTTCATGCAGATTGTAATTACCAGTAAGAATGTGGTGCAGAAGCTGCACTGAACATATCCAAGTTGGCATGGGAGATCTGAGAATTGATTGCTACAGGTACTCATGGCTGCTGTGATGGGATTTGGAAGCTAGAGTGGAAAGGATAGGTAAGAGATGAACTTTGAAGTATTTTACTTTTTGGTGTTTGACAAGTGGTTAAATAGATTTACAGACAAGAATTGATGCACCAGATCACTAGCTGTTTGTCAAGAACTAGATATAGCCAAATTAAGCTGATCTTTATAGGGTTGAATAGGCGGTCCTGATCGATCCATCGATCGACTCGACTCGATCGTGTTAGATAATGTAGGGTGGAGAGATGACACTCATTTTGCAGTGATGGTTCTAAATAGGGGTCAATATTGAGTTGAGTTCGAGTGAATCGGCTTAAATTTAAAATCAAATATTTTGATTTCACCTTTAACTAAAGTTAAATTAAGCTGATCTTCCTGACTTTGTAGATGATGTGTCAAAAAGATACTACTAACGGCTATCTTGTCCTTTTCATTTATAGGGCTCTGGTGATTATTATTGGAGATCTTGATATTAAGTTGAGTTCAAACGAATTAGACTTCGTTTGGAGCATTTTTTTATTGTTTCTTAAAGCAACTTCATAGTACAAATATTAAAATTTATGTACTAAAAAGTTGTTTTAAGAAGCAGCAAAAAAGCCGTCCCAAATGAAATCTTACCATACAAACTTTGATCAACTTATTAACGATCGTTATATATATATATATATATATATATTTGTATATAATTTGTGTTTTTATAAATTTTAAACACATAATCTTTCCTAAAGATAATATATAAGGTTGATTAATTAGCTTCTTCATCTTCTTCATTCTATTTTTGTCTCAGTAAAATATCTCATTAATTTCAGTAATATAAAGCTTCAAAGTCTGCTTAGAATTCAACACCAATAATAGATCAGTGATAATTAATTTGCCTATCTACTTCACAAATGCTACATGCAATAACTATTTACAATATCCCCAAGGAATCAAGCAATTCTCTCTCTCTCTCTCTTCTCTCTCTCTTAACATTGATAGAAGTCTGTGTGGAAACAACATGGCTGACTGCATTTGTCTTGTAAAGAGACTGGACCCAATCTGTAGCTTTCTCCTTTCTAAATCTCCACCTTCTTCTCCTCTGCCATAACTAAGGGGAACAGCTATATGACCTCTCTCTCTTCTTCTTCTAATGAAAGAGACATCCATAGATGACTTAATTAACTGAACAAGAAGCCCAGTTTGAAATATGGATGTTTCTAGGAAGTGTATTGGAAAAGGAAAGAATGCCATATTGTCATCAATAGTATTAGCTTCCAAATATGCACATTTGTCTCTTCTCCCCTACAAAAAAGCTTCATCAGTTATTAATAAGGTGCCAACTTGCGCTGAGTTGAATGCAATTTAATGCATGGAGTCCAGCCAAGTTCTGCAATATTGTATATATCATGTCTCTCCCATGCACATCATATGTAAGTTCCAATGCATCATCATGCATACATTTTTTTTAATAAGAGGTGCATCATCTTTTTCAGGGGCGGATCCAGACTTAATTTTCAGTGGAGGCAAATTTATAAGTAAAGGTGTAGCATTTTTTTCATAAATATACTTAGAGCCAAAATTTGTTCCGAGGGTGCTGCCTCTCGACTCCTATTTATTCACCGTTGTACGCTTCACAGATATGTTGGGGGTCTAAGGGGCAGCGCCCCCTGACGGGATTTGACCGCATTTGATTCATCGTTCTCTATCTAACAATAACATTTTTACAATGTGATTAATTATGTTTGGGCTATTGCATAAAGGTCATAGTATTTTAAAACTTAAAGAATCATATAATAAATAATTTTTTTTATTTTTTCAGCAGGGGGCAATTGTCTCCTTGGCCTTAAGGTGGGTCAGCCCATGATTATTTAGGCTTCATTTGGAACAGCTTTCTTACTATGCTTTCTATAACAACTTTTTAGTATAATTTTTTTTGTGAAAAAGTAAAAGCTTTACCAAATGAAACCAAGTATTTTTGGGAGAGCTAGTCATGCATGCATCCATGATGATCATGCATGCATGCATGCCTGAGACTGAGCGAGCTGGGACTTTTTTGTCTGTGTCATGTATTTAAGAAGGCACCTACTTTTCCTTGCCATAAATATATGCAGATGCTATATATCTTGTAATCAAAACCGAGGAAATCCATGCATGTACATGCATTTATATGTGTTCATCAGCCACTCAGAGTCATATAGTCATAGTCATGGTGCAGCTTCTCCTGCAGCTGGCCATTAATAGATTAACCATCTCAGTTCCTAAAAGGAGGACTGTTCAAGATGGCTCATTGAGATGCTCACAAGACTTCTAGATAGGCAGTTGCACGTGTGTGCAGGACGCACGTGCCATCTACAATGTTTGGTCACATAAAACGGCGGCCTTCTGATGACCCGGTTAGGATAGTAGAGGTATTAGATTTGACTTAAGTTAAGAAAGGTAGGGGTAGACCTAAAAAGACTAGGTTATAAAATATTAGGAATGACCTTTCTTTATTAGATTTAAACGAGAATTTGACTTTTAATAGAACACAATGGAGAAAAATGATTCATGTAGCCGACCCCACATAGTGGGATAAAGGCTTGATGTTGTTGTTGTTGTTATATATATATATGGGTTGGTTCTCTATCTTTCGATTGAATGCAAGATAAATTGCTATAAATCAAAGGGTTCATTGATGTATCAAAGAGACAAGCACTTAACCTTTGAAGAAAAATATTTTAAGATAGTTGCATCTTAAAGATGTTCGTAGTTATCAAATGCCATAATCAAAGGGAGGATCCACAAATTTAAAATAATAAAAAAAAAGTTTAATGAAATACAACATGCATTATTGATCTTCAATCAGGGATGATGGGCAAAAGTAAAAATATGTTATGAATTCAAGTCTTATTAACTCCATTGAATGATGCTCTACCTCAAAAGATGTTTGGTAGGTGACCAACAAATATATATAGAGCTAGTCTGATAAATCAAATTATGAGCATTTTACATTATTGAAGTTAGATATCTAGTATTTCTATCGTTCCTTTTAGATGATGTGCTAATATTTAGCTATAAGGATGACTTCATCAAGATTTTAAAGCTAAATTTGTGGGGTAAATCCAGACCAAGAAGACTTCCAATATTACTATATTTATAGCCTTTATCAACAAAGTGCCTACATTCAAGTTAAAGTCACCATATAAGTACCATTAAAATCAAACAACAAATCTACAAGACTGTTTTTCTAATCACCTATAAAATCAAAGCTATATGTCTATTGAAGGGATAGCCATTAGTCCTTGTAGCATTTGTACAATATTAACATTAATGCTCTAACCTTAAATACTATCATTTTAGAATCTTGCTATCATGAAAAAATTACCATCAAAGGGAAGGAGGAACCAACCATCCAAATGATGGATATAATCATAGATCATCCTAATTGAAGAGATTACCATCATTCTTCAATTTCCTCAAGTCAAATAACCTATCTTGAGCACTATCCTGAGGATTCAGTACACATCCTTGTTTGGCATAATCAAAGCTTGAGCTCAAGCTCTACTTGAGTATTTATAATAGTGGTCAAGCTCGATCTATTTAAAATTATGGCTATTTGAGTTTCATTTGAGATCAACTCATTAGGTAATTAAAATTAAGATACTTATTGAGCATATTAATGAGCAATATTATCAAGTTGCTTGTTGATTATAAAAATAAGCCTTATCGAACCTATTAATGAGTGACCTATTGAGATTAAAAATAAGACTTTAATTAATTAAATGAGCTACTAAATAAATAAATATTTAAATTAGCATAAACAGGTGACTTGTGTTCATGAACAAAAACAATCTAATATAAAAAAGACATACTCCCTCATAATCATATATTAAATAAATTTATTATCAAGTCTTAAATAAGCATATTAATTATTATGCTTCATAGCGAACTTGTTCACCAGCTATATTAACTGATATTATTCATGCTCATAAATGAATTAAACACCAAGTTGTTCAAGCTTATTCATTTATTAATTGAGCATTTATAAAAGCAATATACGTTTGTTCAATTAGTTAATTAAATGATCATGAATGAGCTTTAATTGAGCTAATTTATTAGTAGCTTATTTGTTAGTAGCTAATTTATTAAATATAACAAACATTCATAGGCTTCAATCCTTGATGATGGACACTATCATGAAAAATCATACTCAAAGGGATCCATTTATAAGTAAGAATACCCTATTAATTCAAGGTTCATTAGCATCATCACTATCAAACAGTCTTTACCGCAAATGATATTTAGCAATAAACATCCCCAAATATAAAACCCCTATGAAATAATGATCATTCTATAGGTTTGTAGTTAGATAACTATCATTTAAGTCACCTCATCTATGATATGCTTATAGTTAGCAATAGGGATGACCACATCAAAATTTTAAAGCTTAAATTAGAATAAATTGAAAAAAAATCTAATTAATAGCCTTATTTGTATGGGATATGGCCCATTTTTATGCCACATAAGTTTCCAATGGATTATATTCATATTCAATAATGTAAGATGTGATTTCTTTGAATTTTAATTTGATGGGATTTGAACTATGGAATGCTTCTATATGTTTGACATTTTATTAATTTTTGATGGGTTTAATCAGTTATCATACATGGAATGCTTCTATATGTTTGATATCTTATTAATTTTTTAAGAGTTTTGTAATTGATGATCATTTTTTTATTAAGAAATCTTTTTTATATATATATAAATTTTATTAGGTGATTGAATAATTCAATTATACTTGGCATTTACTATATATATGTTTATTAAGTCAACTCTATTTGTATTAAATTTGGAATTTATAATTATTCATTATTTTAGGAGTTTATTTAGATGATTCATGATTTAATGAAATAATCAATAAATTTGAAATATTAAGATTTGGATAAAAAAGCCATGTAAGAGAATGAAAAAAAAAGTATTAAAATATTTAAATTTTATGATTAAAAGCTAGATTTTTTTAAATAAAAAATATCAATATATTTAAGGAATGAAAAATATTTAAGAAAATTATTTTTAATGTCATGTTCATTAATATTTAAATATTTTCCATTTTTAAGTATATATTTAGTCTATTATTTGAACATGTGCTACTCATTTGTTGTTATCTTGTGTTGATAATTAATTTTTTAATTTAAGTGATTGAATAGTTCCATCATACATGGCATTTTATTATTTTTAGTTTGGTAAATTTTGACATAATATTGCACAATTAATTAAGGAATTTTATAGAAAATAATAGTTTTAGGGTAAAAAAAACTGGGTGCTACATTCAAGAGACATTTTCTTACATTGAAAATTTTGAAATAAAAGAAAAAGTCTGGAGTTGTAGGCTTCAAATAATTTTTACTGGTTATAATATTGATTTTAATAGTAAAAATTATCAACTACATTCTTCTCTTAATTTGCAAAATTTTTCAATTTTGATTAGTTTTTGGGCAAAACTCCGCCGACATTTTTGAGTAATTTCAACCAAAGCTCTAAAATGTCGGCAGAATTTTGCCCGAAATTTAAGAGTTTCATCCAAAATTTATAAAATTTATTAGTTTGTAGCTTTGACTACTAACAAAAATATCTTGAATTCGAAACCTCAACGGTAAAAAAAAATGAAATATATTTATATTTTGAATAATTGCAAATTGTAACCAAGGAGCCTGTTTGATCCATCTTTCCCTCCACTTCCCTTTCACACCTATACTTGCTACAGCAATAAAAATAAAATAAAATATAATAAAAATAAAATTTTCTTGACCTAGCAATGCCCTTGAACAATATGATATCTTCACAGTATGACAAATTAATAAAGAAGATTACAAAGTATTTTTGCCAATTGGCTTAAAATCCCAGACATTTTATTCTGCTTTCTGTGCAATATTTCACATTTATATACAAGCAATAAAGTTCTAATACATTGATTAGAAGAGTTGAAAAGCAAACTGCAAAAGAGAAATACAGTACTAATGCATTTTCTAGCTGCACCTTCTAGAAATTCATGGCGCCCTGTAATGAGTTCTGTTACTACAGAGCTTTCCTACTGGCTCAAATGGAGATTCTTCTTCTGTGCTGTACTGGTTATGTTTACAATGGCTGTAGCTTCTATTATGATCTGGAAATATGAAGGTTCTGAACAAGATGGTGAAGAGGAAGAAGAAGAAGAAGATGCAGCTTGGAGGCCATGTCTTAGAACAGTACACCCAGCATGGCTACTGGTTTTCAGGATTGTAGCTTTTATTATATTTGTATCTCTGATAGTTGCAGACTTAGTTGTGGATGGAGCTTCTAATCTGTATTATTATACAGAGTAAGGCAATTTCCTTCACTATTTGCAATATTTTTTGTATGTGGATTGGTAGAATATTGGATGAGATAAGTGTGAAATTAAAGACATTTACAAAAGTAGCTTAGGCTTCGTTTGGGACGATTTTTTTATTTCTTTTTGAAACAGCTTTCTAGTTTAAAATTTAAAATTTTTATACTAGAAAACTGCTTTAAGAAACAGTAAGAAAGCCGCCTCAAACGAAGCCCTAATCTTCATACAAAATATATCAAAAAACATATCAGAGAATTTGTTTTTCCATTTAGTTAAAGACAACCAATGAATATATTATATAGGTTAGAGTAGCAATAATATTTAACCTTTTAGTTTCATGACTCTTAATTATAGATAAAATAATATATTAAAGAAAAAAGATGATTTGTTTTTTATTTATTTTGGTTATAAGAAAATTCTTATTTTCTAAAGATTTTTTAAATTTTTTTAAAATGATAGTTATTTGTAATGCCATTCAATCAAATAATAAAACATAATAAATTCATAATTTTTAAAAATCATTTCATAATTTCAATTAAGGCTTCATTTGGAACGGCTTTCTTGTTACTTCTTAATGCAGTTTTTTTAGTAAAAAAAAATTTTTTTTTGTACAAAAAAACAGCTTTGAAAAGCTGTAAGAAAGCTGTCCCAAAAGAAGCTTAAAAAATACTTAAGTCAATATTTATATTGATGAAATAATTACTTGCATTTTGTAAACTTTTTATTGTTCACATCATGTTTATGCCTACTCGTAAAATTTTCAAATAAATTATCTGTGTTTTATATGTTATGTTTTGTTTGTTTCACAGATGGACAGGTATTCTGGTTACAATATATTTTGGGGTATGTTCTATTTTACCTTAGATGTTGCCTCTATCATCACCGCGCCGACCGTCGTTGCCATCGTTGACGACCCCACATCATAAATCAATTTAATTGAAATCTATAAAAAAAAAAAACACTTCATAGATATTGTGTACATTTTATTTTGTATCAAAACATAAATAAAATAATATATATAAATGATCCAAAACAGCTTCTCAGTCTGACATACCTTGTTTACTTTGATCTGTATATTTTAGCTTGGGTTGTTGCTGTCTGCTTATGGGTGCCATAAATATGTAAGAGTAACTGCTGAAAGGATTAATCCAACAAGCTCGGATGCTGAGAGTGGCTCAAGCATTGCTCCTGCAGATATTGAAACTTCAACTGACCCTCTTAGAATGAAGAATACTACAAACAGAAAGCACCTGAACATTCACAAAATTGTGCGGTTAGGTGGCTATCTCTTCCAGATTATCTATCAGGTGATAAGTAACTCAGAACAAAGTCACTGGAATAACTTCATATGCTCATATGCTTGTGTTTGCTATTTAACATCTAGTGTAAAGTTTTGACTCGCAATTTTACAAGGGATTTACATAAATATCATGAAATTTTTATGTGATTTCAGATCTAACACTTCAAATTTTATATTTACTTTTATAATAATCTAATGTTTAAATTACATCAAAATATGTACATAAAATATTTTATATTAAATAAGTTAATAATAATTATATTTTTATATGATTTAAAGATTTGAATGTTTAAGTAAATATAATGATGCATATTCTAAAATATTATTGAAGTTCTTAAAGGTGGTAAAGGTGTGTGCTTATTATCATGAAAAGGCAAAATGATTTAATATACTGTGTTACAGGGTGCTATTTTGAGTGAACTTCAGTTTTATCTAAGTTGGGGCACTATTACTTACGGAAATAAATAAAGATTAGTTTCTTGGTTGCAAGTCAGGTTCTAGAACAAAGAAGAGCATTGGTTGAGCGGGAAACAATTACAGATGATCAGTTTACAGAGTCTATCATATTACTAGGTTGTACATTACAACATTCAAAAGTTTTTTATCAATATTTGGGTTGTTCATCATGCAAAACTCTCCATACAAGCCCATGGACATTCTATAATCCTCTTAAAATTACGGGAGACTAAATAAGAAGCTAAATTTAATACCTCTTGATGGATAGGTGGGTCATTAAGAAGCTAAATTTAATACCTCTTGATGGATAGGTGGGTCATACCAGTCAAGAAGGCAATAATTTTCATAAATTGATTGATTTCAATGCCACCTACTTTAATGTTATTTGACCAATCCGAATTTTCTTGTATTTGAAAATTTTAAATTTTATTTTATTTCCCTTATTTTTTTTCCATTCGTATTAGGATAAATCATCAATCCATATAATAGCATTTTATTGACTCCTAAAATTTTTCAAAATTGTCTAGGCATGAAAAGGCCTATAAATAGAACTTTTATAAAAATTATTTTTACTTGCACGGTGGAAAGGCTTAATCATTACTCTACTCTTTGGTAAAACTTGGTGGCTGGTCCCTTAGGATTTTGATAAGTCTTTAGTTATCTTTTCTTACCCTTATTCATCTTTCCCAACACAATTTTCATTTTCTCTGCATAATCTCGAGCCTAACTTTTCTCAACCCCCATACCCATCTAAACTCTTTAAATTCTCCTAAATATTCTCATACATCCCTCATAGTCTTCAAAGGCCTCAATGCTCCAATAATCCTAAGATATTAAAGCCAACATCCTATAATAGAGAGAGAATTTTTTTGATGTGAGCAGCCAAATTAAAAATATCATAACTATTCAAACATTAATCTAAAACTCATAAATATGCCACTATTAGTTCCTTAACATCTCAAATCTTTGAGCTGGAATTTCTCATTATTTTTCTCCAAGGAAAACATGTCTTCTGATATCTTAGAAGTTTTAAATCCTAATATGTCTAAAATCTGAAATTTTGTTTTATTACCACCCAAATAACCCTTTAGTCAACCGTAAGATATACCAATTAAATTGTTGTCTTTACAAAAAAGATCCCATAGACCCACATCAAAGCCACTTTGAGAGTATGAACAAGTGGACTTTTAGTATCAATGTATTTATCTTCTGTGGAATAGATGTGATTTGGAGATATCTAATGGGCATTAAGTTCAAGCGTCACTTTGGGCTTGTTCCAGTACTGTGGTGGGGGGGCTTAACCCTGTTGAGCTTTGAAAGCTTAGAGTGATTGGCATGGAGAGGATGAGTGATAATGGAGATCTCTATATGTTATGGTGTTACTGATTTAAGTTAGAGATTTGTAAAGTATTAACTCACCAATTTTTTAAGATATGCATAGAATTACAATAGCTAGTTTGTTAGGATAAAAATATAGTAGGAAGTTTAGAGATTTACTAGTAATTGTTATTTGAAATACATTAAATAAAACATTGAATCTAGTTTAATTTTTAAACACCTTAAGGCCTACAAATTTGAGATATCCTGTTCAGATCAGCATGGTTGAGGCTTGATCATGTTTAGTTTATATGCATTTAAAAGCTTATTTCAAGTCCTATGGCTTGGCGAAAGAGATGATATATCTATGTACATTTCTGTAAATTAATACGTTTGGCTTTTTCTATGCTTATGCAATCACCTCATTAATTAACCTTTTGAAACTAACAGGCAAATGCAGGTGCTCTCTTGCTTACGGATTTCGTGTTTTGGCTTATCATATTTCCTTTTCTAGCAATTAAAAATTACGATCTCAGTTTTGTAAGCATCCATCACCTATAATTCATTTGCTTTGATTTATGGCTTTCATATCTTTATCTCAATAATATTATATATACAACTCGTGTACTGCCATCCTCCATGCAAATTATACAAACCCTTAAATTACTAAATTTCAGTCGGATCGATAATTTGATTGATATTGCAGCTGCAAGTAGTAATGCACTCTCTAAATGCAATCTTCTTCATTTTCGATGCCGCCCTGAACCGTCTGGTAAATGTTTCTTTCCTTTAAGTCCTTTCCTCATTTCCTACTATTTTTTCTTATTTGTTCCATTATCATGCTTGTGCTAGCGATTCCGCTGGTTTCGGATGTCATATTTCATGCTATGGACATCAATTTATGTGATATTTCAATGGGTCATTCATGCTTGCATCTCAATTTGGTATCTTCTTCTCTTTAGCACTTACTATGCAGCTTCTATAATTCTTAGTTTCTTTTCTATAAATTTTGAGAAAAAGATTAAAATGGCCACCGGACTATTTATGGAGGCCATTTTAGACTTGTAATATCAAATATGTCCAATTTAGTCCCTTAACTATTCAAATCTGGTCCAAAATAATCCAATGTTTGGATTATTTAGATTATATTCGAGAATGAACTAAACTGAACATATTTATATCATGAGACTAACATAGCTCCATACAAATAATTCATGGACCATTTCAACCTTTTCTTTCTCTTCTATAAATTTTAATCCGTTGAATCTTTTAACATCCAGGTGGCCATACACATTTCTTGACTTGTCAAAAGATAAATCCCCAATATGGTATAATTTTCTAGCCTACACACCCTCTGCATTCAGTTAGATTTTCAAAATTTCTGCAATAATTTTAATCAGAAAGCAATTGATAGAAGCCTTGTCTAAGGAATTTTTATCTAATAAAAGAGCCTAAAAAGAACACTAAGTTATCATAGTAGGACGTAATACTAATATAAAGGAAACGATAAATTTGATGCTCACTCACCTGCCTTTATATGTTTAATACTACATTTTTTGAAATATTACCCCACCCTTTGAAAATAGAACTATCTATTATATTGAAGTTGTCACTTTCTACTTAAAAGGACTGACATAACTCATTTCTGCATCTTACAGGTACTTAGCTGTTGCAGTATTGCATATTCCCTGTTATGCTGTCTTCCATTTCATCATAAAGCTGAAGCACTATTTGTTCTTAAGATGGTTTCACAACTCTTATTATCTAATTAATTAGCAATGGAATGCAATAACTAAAGTGCCTTATTGGAATGAGTGGGTAACTCCGCCAGTTTTTTCAGATGATTCAGATTATTAGAATAGAAAATGGATCAATAAATTTGATTAAATGTAACTTATAATTGATAAAGTATAAAAACAAATTTGATGGAGCAATTATGAAAGATACTTCTTTCCTCCAGAGCAGAAAATATTCTTGCGCAGGCATTCACTATGGCTGCCCACAAATGGATTGGAATGCAAGGGTTGTGAAACTGAGAGGTACAAGATTCAATAGTTTGACCGGTGTTGAATAGAAGTTGAACTAAAAAACATAACAGATATTAAAAATATGTAAATAAGATCTAAATGGCATAGTAATTATATAATAATATATAATAATTTTACAATAATATAAATTTTGACTAAAAATAAAGAAAATTCATACAAAAATAATATCTTCTATAATTTTAAATTTGATTCACATTTAATATGAATTTAATTAATATAAAACATTAAAATTTTAGAAAATTATTATTAATTTATACTATATGTTTAATAATTTATACATATAAATTATACACCAAATTACAGAGTGATCTCAATTTATTTTTGCAATACTAATGAAGTTTATTAGGTTAATTTTAAATACAAATTGAAGTATGAAATGTAAATTTACTCTTGTTCAATTATGTAGGTGGCCCTAAAATAAGGAAACGTGGTTGAAGAATTCCTCCTCATAAGATAATTAATGAAATTGGATTTCCTTGTGGAGGATAATTAATGAAATTGGTTTTTTTTTTTAAGATTGAAATCTATTTTTTATTAACAACAACAACATCAAGCCTTTATCCCACTAAGTGGAGTCGGCTACATGAATCCTTTTTCTCCATTGTGTCATGTTAAGAGTCAAATTCTCATTTAAATCTAATAAAGAAATATCATTCCTAATATTCTCTAACCAAGTCTTTTTAGGTCTACATCTACCTTTCTTAACATAAGCCAAATCTAATACCTCTACTTTCCTAACCGGGTCATCGGAAGGCCAATGTTTTATGTTACCAAATCATCTAAGGCAACTCTCTCTAATCTTATCTTCTATTGGAACTACTCCAATCTTTTCATGTATATACTCATTTTGTATTATGTCTCTAAGAGTAAAGCCACTCATCCATCTAAGCATCCTCATCTCTATAACACTTAATATTATGCTTCTCTTTTAATGGACAACATTTTGCACCATAAAGCATTGCAGGTCTCAACATCTTATAAAATTTTTCCTTAAAATTGAGGGGGACTTTTTAATCACACAACAAGTTCGATGCATTCCTCCACTTCAACTATCCAACTGGAATTTTACTGATAATATCTCATCTATTTCACCATCACTTTGAACAATAGACCTAAGATATCGATCGCCCAAAGTCACAATCCTCCCACCAGATCTATTACTACTAAAACTACACTCCACATATTTAGTTTTAGATCTACTCAAATAAAAACCTTTAGACTCTACGGTAGACCTCCATAATTCAAGTTTATCTTCAACTCCCTCTCTAGTCCTATCAACAAGAAAAATATCATAAGCAAAAAAAATACACCATGCAACAACCTCTTGCAAATGTCTAGTGATAAACTCCATGCTTAAAGAAAAAAGATATGGGCTTAAGGCTGATCCTTGATGTAATCTAATAGAAATAGGAAAATACTTGGTCAAACCACTTGGTGTTTGAACATATGTAATAGCTCCTGCATGCATATCCTTAATGACTTACATATAAGCATTATTAACCCCTTTCTTCTCTAGAACTCCCCATAGCACTTCTCTTGGAACTTTATCATATGCTTTTTCCTAAATCAATAAATATCATATGAAGATCCTCATTATTCTCCATATTCTCCATATAATTCTCCATCAAACCACTCAATAAATGTATAGCTTCCATTGTAGACTTATCCGTCATGAATCCAAATTGATATTGAGAAACATTAGTATTAATTAGGTCGTAACTTATGCTGCATAAATCTCTCCCATAGTTTTAAAGTATGACACATTAACTTAATTCCTCTATAATTTACACAATCTTGTGCATCACCTGTATTCTTAAAAATAAGAATCAACACTCATTCACCACTCATCTTAAATCTTTCGTCTTTAAAATAATATTAAAAAGTTTAGTAAGTCAAGAAATTCATTCATCTCCAGAGAGCATTTACACACCTCTATTAGAATATCATCAGGTCCAACTTTTCCACATTTCATTTTCTTTAAAGCCTCTCTAACTTTGGTTTTATCAATACGTCAATAAAAATAAAAAATTTTCTTTTCATTTAGGATGCTAAGGTCACTGAAGTCAATTGTATTCACTCACAATCTTCATTGAAAATTTTAGTAAAATATCTTATCCACCTTTGTTGAATATCCTCTTCTAATAAAAATACTTTTTGATTTTCATCCTTAATGCACTTCACTTGAAGTAATTTTTTACTACTCATATCTCTTTGTTTGGCTAACTTATACATATATATATTCGCCCTCCTTGGTATCTAATCTGTTATATAAATTATCAAAAGCTAAAATCTTTATATTGCATATTATTTTCTTAGACTCCTTACGAGATTCTTTATATATTTCCCAATTATCAGAGTTTTTACATCTAAATCAATTTTGATATAAAATCTTCTTATTTTTTTATCTTTTCTTGCACATTTGGAGTTTTTCCCTTTGATATTCCAAGCACATTTTTGCAACATTCTTAATATCACTAGCTACTTTTTCTCACATAACATTAACTTTCTCATGCATAGACAAAATCTTAATATTTAGAATCTGATAGGAACCACTTGTATTCATAAGTGTTCCTAGCCCAAATCAGTGAGCTGCAGCAAAGATATTGCTGTCCACAGCAGGAAAACAGGCAAAAAACAAAGAAAACAGGAGATTTGCAATAGAAATATGAGAGAAAATCAAGCAAAATTCTTGTATTCTAATAGTAAATGCAAGACACAAAGAAAGATACAATTTCCTTCAATCCGAGAGGAAGGAATTACTCTCCACAATCTCCGGCAACGCCAAGAGCTCAAGAACCAAAAACTAGATCTCAAAAATACATTCAAATTCAAGATAACCCTAATTCCCCCCTATTCCCCCTAATTAATCATGAAAGGAGGATTACAAATTACCTAATTACCCCTTATAATTCAAAATTTTCCTCCTAATATTGGATTTAACTCCAAGTAGGCCCCACCCAATGTTCCACCCCCCTCTTTCTTGCCTTGCTTCCTCCGACTGTAGACCAGGACCTGGACCGGTCCAGCCGGCCTATCAGTACTCCCCTTCCAAAAACTCACCTTGTCCTCAAGGTGAAAGTCAGGGAACTGCTGCTTCACAATCTCATAGGGCTCCCAAGTGGCCTCATAGTCTGGGAGATCCTTCCATTTGATCAACACCTCTTTATTTCCTTTCTTGTCTACCCTTACCCCTTCCAGCTCCACAGGTTCCATGACCACCTCCCAATTCTTTGTCAAAGATGCTGGTAATTCCGCACTAGCTGCATGCTCCTCTAGTGCTCTGCTCAGTTGGGACACATGGAACACTGGGTGAATGGTAGCGGAGGGGGGTAACTTCAGACGATAAGCCACTGCTCCAATCTTTCCCAAGATCTCATAGGGGCCAAAGTACCTTGGGGCTAATTTCTCGTTCTTCCTGTGTGCCACTGATTTCTGCCTGTACTAGGGCCTTATCTTCAAGTACACCTTCTCCCCCACTTCATACTGTATATCTCTCCTGTGTGCATCGGCTCGCTCCTGCATGATTTGTTGTGCCCTTCCCAGATGTTTCTTTAACTCCTCTAACACTTGATCCCTTTCCTCTAGGTACTGCTCCACTGAAGATATTGGTGTGTTCACCCTCATAAAACACTAAGTGTGGGGGGTCTCTCCCGTAGAGCACTTTGAAAGGGATCATTTGAATTGCGAAATGGTACGAAGTGTTATACCAATACTCTGCCAACGGTAACCATTTTGCCCACTTCAGTGGTGTTTCTGAAGCAAAACACCTCAAGTACGTCTCCAAGCTTCGATTTATCACCTCTGTCTGTCCATCTGTCTGAGGATGGTAGGCAGTACTTTTCTTGAGAACAGTGTCCTACATTCGAAACAGTTTCTTCCAAAACTGACTAAGGAACACTTTGTCTCTATCGGAAACAATTGATTCCGGCAGCCCGTGTAATCTCACCACTTCTCTGATAAAAGTTGTTGCCACTGTTACCGCGGTGTACAGGTGTCGTAGAAGGATGAAATGTGCATACTTACTGAGGCGGTCCACCACTACCAAAATGACTGTGTATCCCTCTGAACGGGGTAGGCCGTCAATGAAATCCATAGACACTTCCTCCCATACTTTGTTTGGAAGTGCCAATGGTTGGAGTAACCCTCCTGGTGCCATTGCCATGTATTTATTTCTCTGGCACACCTCACACCTTGCCACCATCTCCTCTACATCATTATGCATCCCTTTCCAGTAGAGCTCAACTGCTAACCTTCTGTATGTCTTATGTACTCCTGAATGGCCCCCGACTGCACTGCCATGGAACTCCTGCAACAAGTATGGAATATGTATGGAAGTTCGTGGCATCACGAACCTCCCCTGACACAATAATCTCTCCCCCTCAATGCTGTAACCAGGCTGACTGCTCTTGTCTTTCCCCAATTCTTCATCTAGCATGCTTTCTTCCTTAATGACCCCCCAGTCGACCGTCAATGGTACTGACAGAGATAGCTCATGGAGCTCCCCCACACATCTGGATAGGGCATCAGCTGCTTTATTTTCCAAACAAGGCCTGTACTGGATCTCGAAGTCGTAGCCCAACAATTTGGATAGCCATCGCTGATGCTCCTCAGTCACCATCCTTTGCTCCAAAAGATACTTCAAACTCCTTTGATCAGTCCGGACAATGAAATGTCGCCCCAACAGGTAGGGGCGCCACTTCTAAATGGCTAAGACAATCACCATCAGCTCTCTCTCGTACACTGACTTCAGTCTTGCCCTGGTTGATAGCACTTGACTGAAGTATACTACAGGACTGTGGTTCTGCATCAACACTTCTCCCAGCCCATCATAAGCAAAAAAAATACACCATGATACAACCTCTTGCAAAATGTCTAGTGAGAAACTCCATGCTTAAAGAAAAAAGATATGGGCTTAAGGCTGATCGTTGATGTAATCTAATAGAAATAGGAAAATACTTGGTCAAACCACCTTGTGTTTGAACATATGTAATAGCTCCTGCATGCATATCCTTAATGACTAGCATATAAGCATTATTAACCTCTTTCTTCTCTAGAACTCCCCATAGCACTTCTCTTGGAACTTTATCATATGCTTTTTTCTAAATCAATAAATTGATATTGAGAAACATTAGTATCAAGTCGTAATTTATGCTCCATAAATCTCTTCCATAGTTTTAAAGTATGACACATTAACTTAATTCCTCTATAATTTGCACAATCTTGTGCATCACCTATATTCTTAAAAATAAGAATCAACACTCATTCTCCACTCATCTTATATCTTTTGTCTTTAAAATAATATTAAAAAGTTTAGTAAGTCAAGAAATTCATTCATCTCCTGAGCATTTACACACCTCTATTAGAATATCATCAGGTCCAACAGCTTTTCCACATTTCATTTTCTTTAAAGCCTCTCTAACTTTGGTTTTATCAATACGCTAATAAAAATAAATTTTTTTCTTTTCATTTAGGATGCTAAGGTCACTGAGTCAATTGTATTCACTCACAATCTTCATTGAAAATTTTAGTAAAATATCTCATCCACCTTTGTTGAATATCCTCTTCTAATAATAATACTTTTTGATTTTCATCCTTAATGCACTTCACTTGAAGTAAATTTTTACTACTCATATCTCTTTGTTTGGCTAACTTATACATATATATATTTCTCCCCTCCTTGGTATCTAATCTATTATATAAATTATTAAAAGCTAAAATCTTTATATTACATATTGTTTTCTTAGACTCCTTACGAGATTATTTATATACTTCTCAATTATCAGAGATTTTACATCTAAATCAATTTTGATATAAAATCATCTTATTTTTTAATCTTTTCTTGCACATTTGGAATTTTTCCCTTTAATACTCCAAGCACATTTAAGTAACATTCTTAATATCACTAGCTACGTTTTCTCACATAACATTAATTTTCTCATGCATAGACAAAATCTTAATATTTAGAATCTTACTCTCAAAAATATTTTTGTTAATATTCTTTAAATGCCCCCATTTAATCCTAGAACGACATTTTACTTTATTTTTTATATTTTGCTCCTTCATCTTAACGTTCAAAACTAATAAGCAAAAATCTAATTTTTTATTAAAGAAAAACCAAAATCATTATCATTCAATGAAAAGAATACAACACCAAGAAATGGCAAGGCATCGCCAGATGAAAACTAACAATAAAATATATCAATCCGACCAAAAGAAGATAAAAATTACTTATTATTCTTCTTTCAAAATATATAATCATAATTTTTCATAATGCTTCAAGGCACACCTACAGTTATATAGACTCAGATAAATTCTCTCTATCAATACCTCTATTTAAGGAATCTTACCGTCCTTCCCTAAAATTGATTTCTTTGTTGACTTCATGGTCGATTCACACCAATCTCTTTCATAAGCGATCATAACAAAACCTTCAGTTATTTCAACCATAGTCAATATTATTTTCAAACTCAGTTGACATATTCTATATCAACCTGAGTTTATGGGTATGAACTATCATATTTGAAGTATCACAGGTGCTAACTTATCTATCGTGGGAATTTGCATAATTTAGTATTATAGTCATGTGTTGCACTTATCTGTCGAAATAAATTCTTATGAAAATGAAACCCACATTGATAAAATTTGAATCAAGACATCCTAACATAAATTCTACTTCATTCGGTGAGTAGATTCTTTGTCTGTTATTGCTGCATGGGAAGGACATATGATCATTTAAAAAATTTGCAAAATGAAAGCTAAATCTTCTCGAAAAAGATTGAAAGAGAGCTATGAATGGACAATTCCATACTCAACATTGTTGAACACACTCGCAAAATCTTTTAGCCTAGGCTTTAATGCTTGTGGCTTGCATTTGTTTAAATTGAGAATTCAACTGACAGCAGTCAGAAGAATACATAGGTCACACTAGGACAGACATAAAGAACAACAAGAGCCCAAACAACATGACTAAACTAAGTAGAAAAGATTAATAATACCAAATTACCTGAATGAAGAATTTTCCACTTTCTTTTCTTACAGAAATGCCTTCGTGAGAAAGTAGAAAAGCTCATTTTCCAGATTTATCTGCATTGACCATGAATCCTGATGCTTAAAATCTTTCCAAGTGCTTGGTAGGACAGAAGCATTAACAATACAAATAGCATAAATGGATATGGTAACTTGAGACAAGTGTAATTTTCTTACCAAGTTAAGGAAACACCACTTAACAACCTCTCAGCAATTTTGAAAAACAGACGCCCTTTTCTAACAGCACGCTTGCCAATGTCTGGTCATTTCTTATTATAAACAAAAGAGCAAAACAACTGCAATTTGCTTCGCCAGATGTCAGGTAGATTGAAAAGAACTATGGGTGCAGCTATTCCTCACTACACTTTTGAACGCACTAACAGAATCCATTAGGGAATGCCTAGATTCCTGTGCCTTGCAATAGTTTAAAATGCACTCAACTTAGATTGGTCATCCACCAGTGGAAAGAGAGAAACGGAAAAACTTTGCACCAAAAGAACATGACTAAAAACAAGGTAGAAAGGATTACTAGTACAAAAAATTACCTAAATAAAGACATTTCCACAATTTTTTGGGTGTCCAGAACAGCCTTGAAACAACAAGAAAGCTCATATGTCAGTTTTCAGCACTGATGATAAGACATGCTTAAAATCTCTTCAGTGCTTGGCGGTGGAAAAGAGGCATCAGAGAATTAATAACACGGATGAAAAAAGTACCTCAAGAGAAGCGTTCTTTCCAACCTAGTTAAAAATGCCATTTGCAACTGCTCAGCAATTTAAAATAAAAACTGGTGCGCTTTTCCAACGGTATGCTTGCCAACGTCGGATCATTCCTGTTAATTATAAAAGTAGAACAAAACACGACTTGCACAAGGCTATAAACACATCTCAATGATTACTCCTTGAGTTTGGCCTGGCTTCTTGCATCAACTTGTAAACATTATTTGCAAGTAAGCCTTTCTCAATGGCCTGATGCCAGAACAGTTCTAGCATGTCACTTCTATCAGCATAAGAAGCACAAAGACATTTATAAATCTTCGATGTTATTATGATCCTGTTCTTAAGCATATTATTCAAAATCTCAGATGATGCTATTGGCTTTCCAGCATTTAAGTATGCATAAGACAGAATTGTACATACAAGACCATCTCCGGCAATGCCCTTTGCTTGCATTTTGACATATATCTTTTGGGCATAATCTACCAAACCTCGTTTACAAAACCTTCGAATTAATGACCTGTATATAGACTTATCCGCACAAAACCCTCTGTTCATGATATCATCAGGTATTCTGAGCACTTCCTCTTCATTATTCTGATTGCAGTAACCATCCACAAGCCATGACAATGTACTATAATTAGGTGAGATTCCTGCATTGAAAATATGAGCACAGCAAAAGGTTAAAGCTGCCTAAAGCAGTGTCCACTTCATTAACTAGAAAGATCAGAATCAAAGATAGAAAAACAAAATCCTTGCTGACTACACCTATTAGTTGCAGCATGAATGCAGTATAATCATAAGCACTCTGCATCTTCAAGGCAATATGGCAGATTAAGTCCTATGCATCACTGTATGCTAAGAAGTAACAGTTATTCAATTTAATAAATATATTTCAAATATATGGAACAGCTTTGAAAGCCTTAAATTATAATTATAATATTAAACCATGTTAGGCAAAATAATAAAGCTTGAAATTTTGTTGAAATTTAGGTCCAAAATCTTGCTAAGTAGATTATCCACTTAAACTACATATTTGTGTCCATGGTATAAGGATAATCTAATCCAACCATTAAAAAAGCGGACGAGGCGTCAGCTTTGAGTCGCGCCTCAAGTCGAGGCGGAAGTCATGCGTATCGGGGCTTACGCCTCGAGCCATCCAGCAAAGCTTACGATCTTTTCGCAGGGGGCGTACGCATCAGAGCGTAACGCCTCGAGGCAGTACGAGGCACCGCCTCGAAATTTTTTATTCAGTATATATGTAAATACGACGCAATCGATTCGTGTTCGCGTATAGGATTAGGGTTTCCTGTGAGAATTGAAAGGCGAACAGAAGGCGAAGCTGTGAGGGACAGAGACAAAGCCATGAGGGAAGGAGACGAAGCAGTGAGTGCAGGAGACGAAGTCGGAAGGAGACGACGCAGGAAATGAAGCCGAAAGCAATAACGGTTTCGAAAGCAGGAAACAAAGCCGAAGTTGTGAGTGCAGGAAACGTTCAGGCCTTGGTTAGGTCGGAAGAGCATGTGAGACTTTGACGTGCAGTAACGAAAACTCGAATAACTCTTGATTCGGCTTTCTTTCATTCGACCGCTCAGTACATGCTCGATACTGCTAGGCATCGCTAGGTACCGAGCTAGTATCGCTCGGTACCGAGCGTAATTGGAGCATCTTCAATCAAATTCATACAAAGAGAAGAAATCGATTGGCAGCAGATCGAATGAACAAACTAGTTTATGTTATGTTTAACAAAAAACTGAAAGATAGACATCTTAAATTGCATAATCAAAGAAATATTGAGAATGAAATTGACCCTTTGCTTGTTGATGAGTTACAATTTGATGATAAATGTGTTACTCTTAAGAATGCTGATGTTTCTGAAGTTGAAGCAGAAGGAGAAACTCATGTCAATGAAGAAGACAATGAAGCAACTACCCAAATATATAAAAGAAAGAAACAAAGTGAGATTGGAGCTTCAAAAAAATTCAAAGGTATTCTTAAATATAATGAATTATTTTGTATGTTACTATTGTTTCATTTTAGAACTAATGAAATATTAACTGATATAGGAGATAAAAGAAAAAATATTATAGATGAAGAAGAGTTTGAGAATGACTTTGACATTAATTATGAAGATTCTTCTCAAAACAATCAAAGTGATGATGAGCCTGCTTTGGGTCTTGATCCTAAGGGGATGTTTTATTTTTAAGTGAGTTTATTTTAAATCTTGTATTCTAGTAATATTATCTTAAAACAAATCTTCAAATTCATAGTTGACATAATATTTTATTATTTTTTTGTCATTATTTCTAATTTTAAATTTAATTTATTTTAATCATTTTGAGGCTTACGCCTCGATCCGCCTAGAGGCTTACGCCTCGCCTTGCTTAGAAAAAACGCATCGATTCCCGATTTTGCCTTGATCTAATCTTTGCAAATTTTTATTCCTTCTTCATTATTATCAATGCTCTAGCATTCCATCCCTTCATCTATCTGCCTAGTCTTATCCTCTTTATTATCAAGACTTGCTATTAAACCAGAGAACTAGATAAAGTAGAACACAACTCAGTTTTGCAGAACCAAAGTATAAACCAGAGAACTAAACTTAAATAAAGGCAGCTTGTAACTGATAAGCTAAAAGGTCTGAAGCATTCCGGATCACAGAAAACTGAAAGAAATAAAGTTCAACTAGATTTCTACATTCATTCTTTTCAAATCAACAAAAAATCAAAAAAATTTAAGACAGATTAAAAATGCGTTTCATGGAGTAAAGGTTGATCAATGTATTGACAAGTTTTGTCGCCTTCACTACTGATATGATGGGGTGGATGCCCCAACTGTCACCATGAAACATAAAATTTGCTTGTTATGGAATTCTAAACTTAACTCGTTCTTTCTCTACAGTCTATGGAGGAAATTTTTGGTGCTAATTGTTCCATTTATAGAATGATGTTAAGTTCAATCATGGGCAAACAATGCAATAATGAAATGAATGATTTGTCTTCATAGCATAGTTCAACCTGCAACACATGGTCACTCTGAGTGCTAACTTAGATCATCAACAAGACCACCATCTTAGTAATTAGTGGCCGTCGTGTGGTGACTTGTTCAACTTGACAAATCAACTTAGAGATAATTCAGCATGCAGGCACATGGTCACTTGAATGCTATCTTCAAATAACAACAGGAGCGCCAACTTAGTCATTAATGGTGATGCGGTGACTTGCAAGACTTGACTTGTCAATTCATATATGAAGGAATGTGTCAGAACTTAAACCTATTAAGTATTAATGCAAACATAAGCTTTTCATGAGAAAAAAAAAGTACAATTGCTACTCTAAAGCTTCCTGGCAGCTGAATAAGTACTCTCTGGCTTAAGCCATCAGGTTTCCCTTACAAGCTTGACTAGTTCAATCAATTTGGTTCCTTGGGAGTTTTAGTCAATTGCTGACAGCTCCTTGTCAATGGGTGGGGAATAAAATGTTTAAGGAAATAGTCATAAGTATTTTATTTGCACATTAAAGTATTCTTTTGAAGATTTCAACTACCACTATCAGAGCCATCCAAGTATGGTTAGAGGATGATGGATTTTGTCATCAGCAGACTTGGGTCTGGCTAGCTTGCTGATAATCTTTTTGTTTCCCAATTCCATCCATTCTCTTTGATTATAGTTTGGATGTTGGGCATACATAATAACCACAATGTGTTTATTAATTATACTGATGGATGAATCTCTCGAATGAGTTTTATTTAATACATAGTAAATGGGAAAAAATTAAGACTACAAACTATAACTTACCTAGCCCATTGAATAAGATTTGACCTTTTAAGCCCATTTAATATTTTTGTTCTTTAAAAAATCAGTCTAAAAGTTTTAGAAGTTGGTTTCATTTTCAATCTTATCATAAGAACTTAAATTTTGATTGTTTTTTATAATTTCATCAATGTCGGGGATTTAGTTTCAAATTTTGTTGAACTTATTTTTCATTACTAAATATTTCAAAAAACTATTCAAGATATGAAACAGAGAGAACTATCTAATTAAGGCTGAAAATACAACACAAGAAATTTGATGGAGCCTCAAAGAATGAATTCTAATAGAATTTTAACAATTGTTTAAGAATTTTAGCAAAAGTTAAATTTAAACACTACGAGTTCCAACTAAAACAACACGAGTTTCAATCAAAACTTAATCTAAATTCAACTTTTAGCTAAAACCCTCGAATCTAGCATAAAATGAAAATACTAATTAGTATTGTATGGTTGTACTAGGAATTGATCTGAAACCACACAGAGAAAACTAAAATTACCAGTATTGAAAACCATGATTTAGTTCATAAATACATCATAACCATTATTCATTTCTGTATTAAATGAGGTACTTACATAGAATCAGCTAAACACTCACTTAAATAAAGTGGGGGGGGGGGGGGGGAAATAGGGGGGGGGGTGTGGAAATAATGTGATTATCATGTTTAAAGAGAGGTGGGTAGTATGATACAGTTTAAGTGACAAACAAATGAGAAATACTCAAAACGGATTAGAGGTTGTGGAAAGACCTAATGGAAGGAGACAAAAGCCTAGGTTGGGATCATGGGAAAAGCCCCATTGCTGCAACGGATGAATGTAAAGTGGATGTATTAAGGCATATGCACTCTTTCAATGTTAGATGAAAATAATATATTGTCTTCTCTAACATGCAAATGTTTATTTTGCTCCTAACAAATACTACCAAATTCTAAGAAATTCAAACATTTGAACAAATAAAAAGATGGAGACAAATATGAACCCGATGTTCTTGGTGTATGGGTGCATTCATCTTCATCAATCATGATCAGATAGATAACCCATTTGACAAGTCTGATGTTTGTCCCGATTTGAAGGAGATAATTAAAGAGAAAAAGGGAAAGGTATAGCAAGAAGGATGATAACGATGACCACCACCTTAACAATGACACTCATGAGTCATGACACTTGAGCAAAAACTTATTGTATCATTGCACGATCAAATCATGCATGAAGTGTTAATGCAAGGAGTAGATTAAAATGTGTGTTTGTTTTATTAGCATTGGCATTTTAATTTCCAAAACATTAATATTTTGGCATGAATAAACTAAACCAAACATATAAAGAAGCATCAGCATATAAAGAGATAAGACAGCATAGATGTGAACATTCATAATATGCCACATCACATAGATAATTTAAGAGTCGAGCATTACCTGCATTTAGCATTTCAAAAAGGACTTCCTTGGCATTATCTAATTCCTGAACTTTGCAGAATCCATGAATGAGAGCCTTGAAAGTAAAATGATCAAGAAGCAAACCTTTTTCCAGCATCTTATTCCTAAGTTTCCATGCTAAATCCATGTTTCCTCTCTTACAATATGCATTGATTAATGTGTTGCATGTGATATTGTCAGGTTCAATATTCCTCTCATCCATCTCATTCAATAGTTTATTAGCAGCCTTCATTTTCCCTTCCTCACAGAGTTTTCGAATTATTGAATTGTAAGTGGCAACACCTGATCGTAAACCTCTTGCCTCCATTTCTTCACGTAATTTCAGTGCCTCATCAAGTTCATTAACTCTACAATACCCATCGATGAGAGTTGTATAAGTTACCTGGTTAGGAACAGCACCGTTAATTTCTCTGAAAAGCCTGACTGCCTCTCTCATTCTACCTTCTCTGCAAAATCCATGGATGAGAGTATTATAAGTCATGATATCTGGATTAACCCTTTCCTTTCTCATTCTATCCTGAATTGCCAAAGCCTCGTAATGCATACCCCTCCTACAGAAAAGTGAAATAAGAGTATTATATGTGAATAAGTCCGGAAAGACACCCTTCTGATCCATCTCCCTGACCAAGTTCTCTGCCTTCTCAACATCGGCAGATTTAAAACAAACATGAAGCATGACATTATAGATGTAGATATTTGGCACAACTCCAACCAAAAGCATTTCATGGTAAACCTTCCATGCAGTAGCCGTTTGTCTAGACTTTGCCAGCATGCTCAATAAAGCATTGCAAGCATGTTGATCTGGTTTGAGGCCTTCATTCTTCATCTGATCAAATATTTGGAATGCATCCACTGCTAGCTTTGATTGTGAATATATAATCATAAGCCAGTTTAAAATTTGTGTATTTGTCTTAAGGTCATCATAAGCACTCAGCAATGAACTGAGCACTGCAGGTGACGATAGAAATTCCTTGAAAGCAAACTTCTCAAGTAGCTCCCTAGCAGTTTTGAACTGCCTTTTCTTAGTGAGGAGGTGGACCATGGTCCAGAAGGACTGGAGAGAATGCTGGTAGTGTGGCAGAGATTGTGCCCATCTGAAGAAAGTCCATGATAAGGAGGCATCTTTTGATAATAGAAGAAGAATTTGGTTTACATTCGCAGAAGAAAGGCAGAAACCAATTGCAACATTTGACAACTTATGCCAACTCCCCTTCAAAACAACAGCACAAACACTTTGAACAAATGCAGCGTCGCTTCTTCCAACAAAAAGGGTACCTATGTGAAGAAACCCGATCAATTTATTATCTAGCATAGAACCAAAAACGGTTTTCTATTAGTCGAACTAGATAAATATCTTCCCTGCAGTTTACTTGCAGCATAACTGTTTACTAAAATGCCCATCATAAGGACAATAAAAGCAATAGAAGCATGCTTCAGGAAAAAAAAACTGGAATATCCTAAATTGAAAGCAGGACAAGAAAAACATAAAGAATCAAGGACCCAACTAAAAAATCTTCAATCAGTTGTAACTAATTATATAAATTAAATTATAATAAAATGCAATAATTATTTAAATAAAAAAATATATAGTAATGTTTTAAATATTTAGAAAACCAAAGTAAAACATGTCCATTAAAAATTAGAACTTATACATGAAGTAATGCTTCATTCAAATGACATGCTTAGTTCAAAGAGAGTGATGTTGATGACGACGAACACTTAAATAGATCGCACAGAACAAGTTAGTCATAAATGGTGAGCATTATAAAAAAGCAAATCAGAACCCATATTATAAGCTTTTGTAGCATCAAAGCTTTTACCAAAGAGTAGTGAAGATAAATAAATAAGGAATTTTTAATGCATACAATCACAAACTTTAGCATACACTGGTATGCCACCTAATACTGTAAAATTACCATCATAGCATTCTAATCTTGCTAATTTTACAAATATTCCACTCAATTGATGCATTATAATAATAAATGAGAAAACTAACTCTGAACTGTAACCTCTAATACACTTAAGAAGTCAACTCTCAAACTTAATTTCTAAACCCTCGCAGAAGCAATAAGTAAATGCAAATAGTCCCATCCATACCCATTCTCTTCAACCCAATGAAAAATGATGAGAGAGAGATTGACAATTGTCGATAATGCCCATTTACATTTGTCCCAGTTTGTCGGGCAAGCCAGTCACAAGCAACCAAAGGAGCATGTGAAAGTTCTAATCATCCCATATCTCAAAAGCCAAACCTTTTCTCAAGCATCCATCCATACAGAGTCTTCAGCAAAAGCTCCCAGTAGAGCAAAAATGCAAGATATCCCCATCCCAGACCATCCATGAAGTTGCATCACCAAAGCACACAAATGGTTCCACTTATGTTCCACAAGCAGCAACAGGTTATAATGTTCCTAGGTCCAATAACATGAGTTTTCCTCCTCTAGCTGCATCAGCAAAATCCAATTAGCATCATCAAGAAAGCACAATATAAATAACTGCATATTTCGTTCACTATCACCGTCATCTGCAATTCCATCACCAAAGATTTAATCCATGGTTGATACCAAAGGTTCATCATATAATTGCATCAGAAAGGAATGTCAACTGGTCCCAACAATTGATAAGCATATACACAATTTCAATTCAAGAAAAAGATTCCGTTATTGTCAGACAATATTCAATCTAATGTTAAAAAGTAGAAATGATGTTGTTAAAAAGCATAAATAAGCATGAACTTGAAGAAGAATTGTCGCATAGAGTGCACTCTACATGACCAAGTATATACTTTCATCATCGCTTTGTAGAGCATGTGATGCACATGCTCTGTTCACTCTTCACTCCATCCGTATCAAAGAAGATAGATTTAGTGATGGGCTAATATCATGCATTGCTCATCACACCACAAGAATGCCCTCTTGCTCATCACACCACATTATGATATTATTTTAAAATATTTTTGCAACTTTATACTTAAATTTCTAAATGTTAATATATTCCAAGAGTATTTTATAATAATTTTATAAAATGAGCCGGCTCACGAGCTTAAGAGTTGAGTCAATGATGGCTCAAGTTTGGTTCGTAAGTTCATCAAGCTTCACTCATGAGTAATTTATCAAATTGAGATTGAGCTCAAGTCGGCTCATGAGATGTCTTGACTCACTTACAAACCTAATTAGAGTACCATAAAATGAAAAATAGGAGTTCAAATTTTGATTTTAATTTTAATATTTGAATGAAAATTTGAAAATAGAGATGGAAGAATATTATTTTTATTGATAGTCAGATTTTTAGTATATATATTGTTGGCTCAGTCTTTCGTGATTTCACTGTCTCTCTTGATGCGTTGATCTTCCTTCTCTTCTGCAACGGCAGATTGCCTCTACGATCCCATTTTTCGCCAGAGAAAACAGCACATGGATGGAGCTCCGCTTCCCATTTTCTCTTGCGGCTCGCCAGAACTTGCACTCATGATGAACATCAGACTCTCATTCAATCTCTTCTTCATCTGTTTCTCTTCAAGCATATATGTTCTTTGAGCTGCCTTACGGCCCTCTAATTTCTTCTCCGGGAAGCTTCCGCCTTTTTAACTTTCCGGTGAGCTGTCACTTCTTGTGTTCTTCAATGTTTGGTATAGTTTTTCAATATTTTTCGTTCATTTTTCTGCTGCAAGGAAGCTCCTAGAGTTGTTAAGGAGGCTGAAACAGTAGCTTTTGATCTGGTATTCTAGTTAGGTTATGATAACCTTAAAGGAACGTTCTGTAACTTAAAACAAATTTTTTTTTTTTGGAAAAATATCGAGACTATAACATTTGAAATTCAATTCAATCCAATTCATCACTGCTGCCATTAATTGTGAATTCTGTGCTTTTGTATTCATTCTAAACTTTGAAACCTTTCCAGTCGGGTTGCAACTTAACAATCCGAAACACTAAGGGGCTGTTTGGTATCGGATTTGCCCGGATTTACAGCGGGATTTAAGTCGGATTTACGCTAAATCCAGCCAAACAGTTTTTGTGCGCGCGTTAAATCCCGGGATTCGGTAAATCCGGCTTAAATCCGGGATTTAGTAAATCCGAGGGGAAGTCGGATTTAACGGGATTTATCCGAAGAAGCGCGCGAAAGGGAGAAAGTTACCTTCACAGCCAGCGAGCTCCCGTTCTTGCTTCCGATCAAAACGGGATTTAGGGCATGGCTCCTTGTCAATGAGACTGCGAAGGCGATGTTCGGTAGAATGGAAAAAGAACGCCCTTCCCTTGTCTTCCCTCCCCTCAATTTTCCATTCGCGCTGGCGATGTCGTCGAAATCACTGGCCCCTCTCCCTCGGCGAAAAGCGAGATCCTCTTGCAGGCAAACCTAGCCTCTGTTATTCTCTCCTCTCTTTTTCACTCACTTGCCTTCGTTCCTTTGATTTCACTTCGTCATAGGCCGCCATTCACTGCATTCTGCACAGGGAGTGGAACGGAATCTGTTTCCGTGGGCTGGAGATGGTGGTTGCGTACATTGATTTGGATTGTCGTTTCGATGTGCTTCGGCTGGCTCAGGTGCTGAAGCTTCGTATCATGAGTGCGTATGGCAATTTCGAATTTACTAAATTCGGATTTACAGGATTTACTAAATCCCACTAAAGTTAAATCCCACTTGTTGGCAAACAGCCCCTAAAGCTAACTAATACTAAAAATGCATGCAATGTGGTTGGGTTGAACTCTGGAAGCTTAATTCTACAGCAATATGCTCTTGATCGCAATTCTTTAATCATGAAGTTCTCCTTAAAATGATCACACCAAATTAAAATTACTAGAGAAGATGTGATAGAAGAATTAAAATATAGAAATAATCCATCGACACTAACCATTTAGAAGGATTTAGAACATAGATTCTCATGATTCTCATCCAAAAATAGATCCACTTAGTTGTAAGAATGTTGCAGAAAGCACACTTGGTGCTAGCATTTTCGACTGTTAACTACCTTCCACGTTTCGTCACCCTGTAATGCAGATGAGATGAGATTTGTATATCCCAAAGTGTTAACTAACACAACCACAATGCAAAAGGATGGAAATATAGAGAAAAGGAAGCGAAAAAAATTGCGGGGTTTTTTATTCAATGAAAGGTTACCGTGAAAACGCAAAACAAAATCCGGCGATAACTTACCGGTGAAGGCCGGCGTACAAGAAGAAGAGCTCCAAAGTCGCAGTCATCTAAAATGCCGGCGACGGGAAGAAGATCCGAACCTTACACACGAAGAGGCAGCCCCCCCGCCATGGCGTGATGTCAATGTACGGACCGCGGTTTGCCAAATAAGTTGGGGCGGCAAGCGGCTAGGGCTTTTTTTTTTTCCTTTCATTTATTTAATATAATATTACATAATATTTTAAAAATGAATATAATATAATGGAGTAGCTTGATAAAGTTTCGAGTCGAGTCAGATTGAACTTAAACTCAAGCTCGTTTAATATTAGAGCTCAAGGCTAAAGCAACCTGCAATTAAGAAAGATAAGAGCAAAAGAAGAGATAACACATACGATAAAGTTAGAAATGAGAATTGTTTGAGGAAATGTATTCCATTGCAATTATGTGTTGCTCCCATGGGTATACATAGTGGTACCGAATATTGGTTAATTACAGAAATATAAATATGATTGACTGAGTTGTCCATTTGTAGTGATGGCCATATGTTGAAATGATTTCCTGCTACAGGTAGTGGAGCATGCAGTCGCTGATAGGAAGACTTGCTTATTTGTATAGCTTATCATGCTTGCAAACAGTCCCCTGCAAACTTATGATTCATTTGGATGAATTGTAAGTTTGTCTCTAAGAAACTTGAAGCGATGAGAAGACAACAGTTTGATAAGTATGTCAGTCGGTTGATCAAGAGAATTAATATGTTGAACAGAAATTTCTTTGGAGAGAATACGCTCTCTGATGAAATGGTAGTTAATCTCAATGTGCTTTGTCCGAGCATGAAAGACTGAATTATTGGCTAAGGCAAGAGCAGAGGTGTTGTCACACGAGAGTGTGGTAGGAGAGGATGTGGAGACTTGAAAGTCATTGAGAAGTCTTCTTAGCCAAACAATGTCTAAAGTGGCAGATGCTAGAGAGCGATACTCTGCTTCAGTTGATGATTTTGCAATAGAAATTTGTTTCTTCACACACCTTGATACAAGAGTATTGCCTAAAAAAGTGCAAAAGCCAATAATGGATTTTCTATCCAATAGGTCAGATGCCCAATCCGAGTCAGAAAATGATCGTAGTTGTAAGTCTCCGCGAGTAATAGGAAGACCAAAATGGTGTGTTCCCTGGATATAGCGAATAAGTCTTTTCAATGTGTGATGAGCATGCTCAGTTGGCTTATGCATATGTTGGAAAACTAAAATTGTAGCAAATTTTATGTCCGGTCTTGTGATTGTAAGAAATTTTAGTGATCTTGTGATTGTAAGAAATTGTAGTGATCCAACTATTTTCTTATATAAGACTGGATCGAAGCTAAATGAATTATTGGCTATTGAAATAGATTTAGCGGCTATTGGTGTAGGTGCTAATTTGCACTGTGTGAAGCCAACAACTTGTAGAATGTCTTGAGCATATTGCGATTGATTAAGAAAATAGCCATTTGGTGTGTGAAGCACTTGGATTCCTTTGAAGAATGAGATGGGACCAAGTTCTTTTAAAGAGAACTTTGACAGTAACTTGGTGATTAAATCTAATATGCAACTATCATTGTTGCCTGAGATAAGAATGTGATCCACATACATAAGAATGTATATTTGAGCAATAAAGATGGGTGAGACTTACTGAACCGGAAGTCGAGAGATTGTAAAAAATATGTGAATATTTGAAACCACTGTCTTGGAGCTTGTTTAAGTTCATAAATGGACTTGTGAAGTTTGTATACATAATCTGGATGAGTTGCATCAGCAAAACCTGGTGGTTGTTTCATGTAGACCTCCTCTTGTAATATGCCATGCAAAAAGGCATTTGAAACATCTAGTTGGAAGACCGGCTACCTTCTTGTGAGAGAAATTGTGAGTAAGATTCGAATTGTGGGCATCTTGGCAACTGGATTGAAAGTTTCTTTGTAATCGATGTCATATTCTTGAGTTAAATCTTGAGCTACTAAGCGAGCTTTGTATCTATCAGCACTTCCATCTGGTTTGAGTTTGGTGCGATAAGTCCATAGGCAGACGAGTATGTTATGATGTTGGGGTGGTGGAACAAGGGACCATGTTCCCTATTTTTGTAAAGCTATGAATTCATCAGACAATGGTGTTCTCTATGACGGTGACTTGATTGCTTGAGTGTAACAGGTTGGAGTCAAGGGAGCTTGGGATTTGGCTAGGAGATCGAAGTGTTGTTTTGGTTTTAAGTGGTTAGTTTTGTATCTAGTTAGCATAGGGTGATGGGAGATAGGTATAGGAGGAGGAGTATTGGAGGTGGGTGAATGTGTATTAGCTGTTGTATAATAGGGAAGATGTTCGGGTGAAGATGAAGTGGGGGAAGAGGTGGTAATGGATGAGGATAATTTAGTGGAGTTTTGATGAGTAATAGGCACATAGGATGGTGAAGGTGAGGTATTTATGGTGGAGATTGGAATGAGAGTAAGAGGCAATTGTATATCTTTGTGAGGAATTGAGGAGGTAAGTTGAGTTGGAGTAAGATAAGAAAAAGTGTCTTTGTGGAATACAACATGACGAGAAATGTGTATTTTAGTTGTTTGAAGATTGAAGCAACGATATCCTTTATGTGAGGATGAGTAACCAAGAAAAATGCATGCAACTAAGCGGAGATGAAGTTTATTTGGGGATAGTGGACGTAGCCAAGGATAACATAATGTTTGGAGATGGGTGTAAGAGGGTTGGTGGCTATGCAAGAGATTATATGGATTGTCTAGATGGGGAGTTTTGGAAGGAAGTCTATTGATTAGATAATTGTCTTTTAGAAGAGCTTCAAACTAGAATTTGATAGGTAGATGAGAAGCATGAAGAAGTGTGTGGGTTGTCTCAATAAGAGGATAATGTTTGTGCTTAGCAGTTCCATTTTATTTAGGAGTGTAGAGGCAACTCATTTGATGTTGAATGTCATGTTGAGACAAAAGATTTTTAAATTTGTAAGATATATACTCACCACCACCATCAGATCTCAGTGTTTTGATTTGAGCATTAAACTGAGTTTTAACCATGTTTAAGAAATGTTGAAATTTCAGAGTTGTTTCAGCTTTTGTGTGCATCGGGTATAACCATGAGAAATGAGAAAAATCATATATAAACACAACATAGTAGTTATAGCCATTTAAGGATGATGCGAATGTCCCAATATTGCATGCCAAAGACATATAGTAGAGTTTTGCCTAGCTAAGAACTGAAGAAGTTGATGACGCGGATGTCCCAATATTGCATGCCAAAGAGATGTGGAAGTCTTGGGATTTTGTAGAGCAAAATTTTGTGGAGATGGAATGACGTAGAGACAATCACGCATTCGACCTCTAAGGATTGGTTGATTGGTCATATTGTCCTTTATTGTGAAGCCAAAGGTGTCAAAACAGATAGAGCAGTTATTGTCAGTTGTAAGCTTGTGAATATAGATTAGATTATGAGTTAAAGAAGGGACATGAAGTAGATTTTGGTGATATAACTTACATGGGGTATTGGGTAGGGGAAGGAGACCTTGACCACTTGAGTGAATTGGAAGAGATGTACCGTTTGCAATGGAGATGTTGTCACTGCCTGCATATGGTAAGGGATGTTGCAGATGAATGGCATCGGACGTTAAGTGTGACGAAGCTCCATAATCCAAGTACCAGTCCGTTGTGGTGGTATTTTTTCATGATGGTTGAGAGATAAGTGCTTGAAGAGGTCCTGATAGTGAATAGTTTAGGTTGTATCTATGCCATCAATTGAGAGCTATGTGACCTGTTTTGCCACAATTTTGGCAAATCAGACAATGATTATTAGTAGTTGGTTGAGGACGATTGTTATTGTTTTGTTGTCTTAGAGAGTACCCTCGTCCACTGAAATTTCCTCTGTTTCAACTGTATCTTCCCCTTTCGGAGTAGAGAGCCATATTTTCAGTGGCTAGAGAGATCATGTTGAAGCTAATTACTGACGTGAATCTCTTCACTGCATAGAAGTGACTACATAGTATCCAAGGTGAAGTGTAGCTGTATGGTGCAGATGGTGGCAAATCATTAAGGATGTATAAGATTATATCCTCGTTGTCAACGTGCGATCCAGCGGTGACAATGTTGTCGAATAGCTACTTTAAGCGAGAGAGGTATTGTGTCATTGTTGAATCTTTCATCTGAATACTGTGCAGCTCGTTTTTAAGCTGTATAACTCTTGACATGTTAGTTGGTTGAAGACGACTAGCTAAAGTGCTCCAGATTTCTATTGTGGTTAAAAGATGAAGAACATAGGGAAGCACCGATGGTGAAATCATGGAGAGGAGAGCATCTACCAAGTTTTGGTCAATTAGAAGCCATGGTTCTAGTTCGGGATCAGAAGAGGATCCGTTGGGGCGAGTTTGTTTTCTGGTAAGATAGTAGCAATTTTATATTAATTGATAAATTTATTTGCATAAACATATGCCTTTAAATATAAATTTAAAATTTCAAAAAATTTAATTAAATAAAAATTTTATATATATAAAAAATAATATTTATTGAACCGGCCGGTTCTACTGTTTTCCGATTGAACTGACGATTCAAATTGATTCGCACCGGCTCAATATATATTTGGTTTTCCAACTTGTCCGGAACAAAAACTAAATAGGTTAACGGTTGAACTGGCCGGTCGGATCCGGTTCAAAAACATTGGGTTTGCATAAAAATCCTCCAACAAAATTAATACACTTATGATTATGTATTACACCAAATTTTTAATATTAACTTTACCTATTAATAAATCATTTTACTATACTATAAATAAAGCAATGTAGTACTATTAAAAAAAAGAAATCAAACTTGAGCAATTTGACCTACGAATCAATTTAAATAAAAATAAAATAGTGAGCATTATTCCAACTTTAGTTCTACAATAATTGAACTCTAAAATGATTGTACATTAATTTTCATAGGCTTATTCATGTTCTCAACCAAGATGATTTGGAGACCACCTATATGATGGTATATAAATACTTTTACTATAGTATTATGGTTCACTGGCCTCAGTCTTCATTTGAGACATCTTTCTTATTGCTTCTTAAAGCAGCTTTTTAGAACAAAAACTAATATTTTGTACTAAAAAGTTACTTTAAGAAGTAATAAAAAAGCCGTCCCAAATAAAGCATAAATCAAATTCATTCAACCTCTGAGAAGTTTGCTTGACAATGACAAGTTCAACACAATGAATGTTTTCCTTGTTTTAGCCTAAACTCATAAGAGTAATCCTTGCTAAATATCATAAACTAGATTTCAAATCTCTTAATACCATCACATGCATGTTGTGCTCATTGGCAAGCACAAATACTTTAAACTATAATATCATTTACTTTTGTGCATGCATAGATCCTAAATCATAATCTAGAATTATTATAAACTTCTCCTATAGCACATCATGATTAACAAAACATGATGGATTTGATCCTCTCTTGATGATAATGGTCTCTCTCAAGAGATGTATATGAAGAAACTGTGATATATTGAGAAGTGCAACTCAAAGCCTTGCCATGAAATCTCTGACCTTTTTATTTTACAAATATTCAAAAGTATTATTATTTTTTAGCATCACACTTAATTTGTCTTTTTATTATAAACCGTCGAATAGAATGCTCCTCGTAATACTCTTCTTTGGGTGAGTATGGAGACACAAATTTAACCTTTCAATCTTAGAGAGAGATTTTTTTTTTTTTAATGTTAATGGTTATTGCTAGCTTCGAAAGGACATTCACGGTAACGTTCTAACATGATTGTAATTAGGGTTGTCAAATTTTGACATGACACGAAAACTCGACTCGAACTTGACTCGAATATTCCGAGTTAGAGTAAACCCGAACCCGAAAGGGGTCGGGTTCGAGTTCAAAAAATTGACCCGTTTTAAAATTCGGGTCAGGTTTGAGTTGACCCAGAAATCCAAAATTGACCAATTTTTTATCTGAAAAACCTGTTTTGACCCAGAAATCGGAGAAAATCAGATATTGACCAGTTTTTGAACTGAAAATTAGCAATTTTTAGTAAGTCCCGAGTCATTCGGGTCGTGTCGTGTTGACCTAGACCCGAAGCGGGTCATGTTCGGGTCCAAAAAACTGAACTATTTGTAAAAACGGGTTGGGTTCGAGCTAACCCGAATAGTGCCATATCAGTTCTGAGTTCGATTCGAACCCGGCCAGTGACCCGAAATTGACACCCCTAATTGTAATTAGTTCAACAATTTTTATCTATCATTTGTTGATGTTTCATTTCTATTGGAGCAAGTTAACATTAGAGAGAAATCTTGACTGCAACCTCATAAGAGCATTTATATCAACATCCTAAGTATAGTCACAGTCATGCAACTATTTCCCTCAACCATTCATATTATGTCATTCTTGAGGGAATCAAGTCAAGAATAAGGAGTAACCTTAATTACAACTTCAAACAAATATTCATATTAACGCCCAAGGCATTGTAGTGGTTTGCAACTCCTCTTCATCATCTTTCTATATATCCAAGATGTGTTGCTAGCAATAATGCACCTAAAAGATCAATTTGATAAGGGTATAAGAGTAAGCAAAGTATGCAAAGGCTACACATTTCCTCTAAACTCTATCAAACCTTATTAAGACCATTAGCAAACATTACATGAATGTTAAGTCATTGAGTTGTTTATGCTTTTCCTAACCTATGTCACAACCACACTTGATCCTTAGGCTTTATTTGGACGACTTTCTTAATGCTTCATAAAACAGTTTTTTCGTACAAAAATTGTAATAAGCCGTCCCCTCAGTATAGCCTCAAAACTACATTCACATCAACATCCTAAAATAAGTGTAGTAAAAAAATGTAAGTCAAGAGGATGTATTTTCAATTGATGATACCATAATAAAGTCTTTCTTTTCTATCATGAATATTCCAATGAATAATAATTTAGCATAGTTTATAGGAAGTGAGTTACGGGAGGATGGGCTTCCCCTGCTTGGGTTTGGGGGCAATGTCGTACAACCTTGAAGCGCCATAACACTGTACACTCAAGCACTATGACACTGTACACTTGTACTGATTTGGAGATAGAGAGTGGCGCGACGTGTCACTTCAAAACCCCGATGCTATAGCGCTACTAGTATGGCTAGAGACAGAGAGTGAAGCGTAATGACACTCCAAACTTGATGTCACAGCTTTGTGAATCGGGTTGGGCAATTTTCTTTCTCGTTTTTAATATTTAACTTGAAGGGTTGCATCCCTTGGTGTAAGTTACGTGTGTCTCTTTCTCTATTATGTGTAGTGAGCGAATTGTGAAGTTAAGAGAGACAAGAAGAGAGTGAGCAAAAATCAATTTGTACTGCTTCTCTCAAATTTTCATAGTGAATTTCTTGGTGTGGTGGGCTCCGTGGTTCTTCCTCGATTTTCAATTTTTCAGGTTAAATCCTGACTCAATTTATTATTTGTTGCATTTACTCTTTCTGATTTGTGTTCGTTGTATGGTTTATTTTCCAACAGACATTCTCCTTCCCCCCATCATCTTTCTATATATCCATGGCAACCCCATTAACAACTATACATCTAGAAAGTCACTTCAAGAAGAGCATAAGAGCAAACAAGACATGTAAAGACTACACAAACATCAAGTTAGCCTCTCTATTGGCATAAATCCACAATTCTCATCACTAAGCCAACGACGCTTTTTCAAACATACAGTCATTTTATCACTTATGTCTTAGGCTTTATTTGGCGCAACTTTCTCACTGCTTTTTAAAACAAATTTTTAATATAAAATTTTTTTGAACTAGAAAATTTTACATAAAAAATTGATTTATAAAACAATAAAATAGCTGTCACAAACAAAGCCTTAATCATATCTATTGAGATCTACGTCATAATCTCATTAGTGCTATATCTAAAGTCTAGCATTAAACAAAATCTACTGATGAATTTTCTTTATCAGAAAATATGAAGACACATAGCCCATGGAATTATCAAAGCAGAAAGCAACAGGCGTGCTATCTGTTGAAATAAGAGGCCGCCCACATGCCTGCTTGCAGATACATTAATGCTTCAATGGATCTTCTGGAAGTCTTTTGGAAAGTAAAAAAGGAATTAAAAATTTTTAATTATTATTTTTGGTCATAAATATGACTTTGTGGAAAAATAATTTGTCATATTTCAGAACTTAGGTGTTGAATGTTGACATGTGATTATAGTATTTGAATGTTTGTTATAAGATTTAGTTTTATTTTAATTTGATGAATGTATTAAATATGTTAATGGAGATATAGATAAGATGACAAATTATGGTAAATAAATATCAAATTTTAATTTATCTCTTTATTTAATTCCAAATATTGGGATTTGGTTTTCAATGTATTCTAAGCCTATTAATGATAATCTATTAAAATTGTAATGGAAAACATTTCCAGTAGATTTTTTTCGCCTTTAAAACATTTCCGACACACGTTTTACAGTCCAAAAATTTTCCATTAGAAATTCGTGCGAATTACCTACAGAAATTTGGTGATTTCGGACGAAAAAATTCGCTAGAAATAAATAATTTTCCTATAGTACAAGGAATGGTGCAGATATCTAAGAGATAACATTGTCATTATCATCTTTGATTTTTAAACTACTTTCTCATCTGATGCTTAGTAATAAAGCAATAGTTATAGTCTATGAAAGACTTGTACTACACATTTTCTCCTCACAACTTTAAACAAGTCTAGAAACAATAATCAAACACTGTCATCAAAATTCTATCTTCATTTGTTGTTCAGAAGTGCCTATCTCTTTCACATTCAAACATTTTAGTCAATTGTTCATTCACTCACGTTGTCTGCCTTTGAAAAATATTACAAAATCTAGAAGACAGGTCCCACTCATAAGCCAGTATAAAAGCTCAACCATAGCACACTCTATGAACATCCACTAGCTGAACAAAGCATCAGAAACAAGCTAAAACAAGCTAAGAAACACACAAAAAACTAAGTCAGGAAAGATGAGCTCAAGCTGGACAGTGGAGGTGGAGACCAAAGCCCCAGCGGCAGCCCTCTTCAAGGCCTTGTTCACTGATTGGCATAATCTTGGACCTAAGCTCATCCCTGAAATTATCACTGGTGTTACTTTACTTTCTGGAGATGGCAGCGCAGGAAGCATCAGGCAGGTCAATTTTACAACAGGTTTGCACCTCTCTCTTCTTCTTCCTTAACCTTCTAGCGCTAATCCTAACCCCAGTTATATGCAGTGGTGCCATTTAGCTTTGTAAAGGAGCGTCTTGAATTCATCGATCATGAAAAGTTCGAGTTAAAAATTTCTGTTGTGGAGGGTGGAGATTTGGGAAAGAAGATCGAGTCTGCAACTTCACACTTCAAAGTCGAACCAAAAGGCGCTGGCTCCATTGTTAAGCTGACAGGGACTTATAAGGCTCTCCCTGGCGTTGATTCTACTGAGGACATCAAGAAGGCCAAGGAAGGTTTCATCAAGAGCGTCAAGGCAGTGGAAGAATTCCTTGCAGCCAATCCTGGAACCTACGCTTAAAAATCCTATGTTTGTTTGAGTGAGAATGAGTTTGGAATTGTTATGTGATAATAAAGAGGGTTGGTTTGTGTTCTAAGAGTGCTTTTGGATTTGATTGTTATATGTTGTGGTTTATAATAAATAAAGTGGAAGTATGTTTGTTATACAAAAGAATAAGAACAATGTTATGCTACTTGGGTTTTCAGTTCTTGTTAGTTTATTAGTATATATATTATAGGGTGATGATATCAATTAATTATTTGACTTAAAATTTATACTTCTATTAAATACTACTATAAGAAAACAACTACATGTTGGATTCAAATTTGTCTAAGGTGTGGTATCAGAATCATACTTTTAGAGATGAGAGAGAAGAAATTGCAAAGAGAAGATAGACGCACGAATCCAAGGAACCCGAAAACCAAGAGACAGGTTTTGTGAATTTTATTTCTAGCATCAATTGTACAAAGAATTGAATACATACTTGATCTATAAGTCTCAGGGTGTGATAATCTAAAGGAAAGAGAAAAAAAGTACGCCAAAGGAGAGATCATAAATGGCCTTGTTACTTTTTATTTATATGATTTTGGGTGCTAAAGAAATAACTACATAGATAGAAAAAAATATACAAGTGATCATCATGAAATATGTGGCTTGAAGTATTACCATTTATGGTACATCAAACAAATAGATAGGTGGGATGTTAGATGTTAAAGGGCTTGACAGTGAAAGATGGTTGTCTTAGATACAAATGAAGATTTTGAATGATTCCCGAATAATCTAGTGTATGAATCAAAGAAGAGGAATAATTTCATTTTGTTTATAATTTGATTTGTTGATCAAATGAACTTATGTGACTAATATGCAGCTTATTAATAATTTTATGATAACATGTAAATCTTATATGATGTCATAGAATGATTTTATATAAGTGCTTACTCTTAGATTAATTAATTATCCGCAAATATGGAGATGATAACAAGTTCCATTGAACTAGCTTGGAACATTTGCAACTTGAAAAATCTTAAGATGTTTAATTCAACCTGTTTAAGGATGCAAAGTGAAGTTCCAATATTTAGTAGTTTAGTGAGTGTGTTTTAGAATTTATAGATTATAAATTATTTGAGTAAGATTTAGCAAAGTATGTTGTATGATAAATAAAATTCTAAATTAAAATTGATTTTAGCTAAAATTGATATTAATAATATTTCTATATTTTTATGAATTTATCTATGATTTTGTGAATTTATTTGGATTTTTATCTATTTATTTAAGTTGGTGGTGTCAATTATTTGCATAAATAAATTTAAAAATAAATGAGAGAGAGAGAGAGAGAGAGAGAGAGAGAGAGAGAGAGAGAGA
>NW_021319804.1:884784-890348 GCF_001605985.2 Dendrobium catenatum
AAAATTATATATATATATATATATATATATATATATATATATATATATGGAATAATGAAATGAAGGATGACTACTTCAGTATAATACTACTATAAGAAAATAACTACATGTTGGATTTGTATTTGTCTGTGGTATGGTATTAGAATCATACTCTTAGAGACAAGCTAGCTAGAAAAAATAACAAAGAGAAGAGAGAGGTGTGAACCCAAGGAACCCGAAAACAAAGAGACGGGTTTTGTTAATTTTATTTCTAGCATCAATTGTACAAAGAATTGAATACATACTTGATGTATAAGTCCCATGGTGTGATAATCTAAGGGAAAGAGAAAGAGAGAATGCAAAAGGAGAGGCCATAAATAGTCGTGTGACCATTTATTTACACTATAGGAAAACCACTAAAAAATATGTCAGAACTTATCAACGGAACTTTTGTCAGAAATTCTGCTGGTTTACTTAAATCCGGTGAAATATATCCACTAGAAACTCCACTGGAAAAAGTTCCAATTGATAAGATGACAGAAATACTGCCGGAAAGGGCCATATTTCCTTGTAGTTTTATATGATTTTGGGCGCTATAGAAATAGCTACATAAATTAAAAAAAATAGACAAGTGATACATGAAATATGTGGCATGAAGTATATCTATCTATCATACATCAGATACATAGATGGGTGGGATGTTAGATGTTACAGGGCTTGACAATTCAAGATGGTTATCTTAGATACAAATGAAGATTTTGAATGATTCCCAAATGATCTAGTGTATGACTCAAAGAAGAGGAATAATATCATTTTGTTTATAATTTGATTTGTTGATCACATGAACTTATGTGACTAATATGAAGCTTATTAATAATTTTATGATAACATGTAAATCTTATATGATGTCATAGAATGATTTTATATAAGTGCTTACTCTTAGATTAAATAATTATCAGCAAATATGGAGATGATAACAAGTTCCATTGAACTAGCTTGGAACATTTGCAACTTGAACAATCTTAAGATGTTTAATTCAGCATGTTTAAGAATACAAAATGAAGATCCAATTTTTAGTAGTTTAGTGAGTGTGTTTTAGAATTTATAGATTATAAATTATTTGAGTAACATTTAGCAAAGTATGTTGTATGATAAATAAAATTCTAAATTAAAATTGATTTTAGCTAAAATTGATATTAAAAATGTTTCTATATTTTATGAATTTATCTATAATTTTGTGAATTTATTTGGATTTTTATCTATTTATTTAAGTTGGTGGTGTCAATTATTTGCATAAATAAATTAAAAAATAAATATGAGAGAGAGAGAGAGAGAGAGAGAGAGAGAGAGAGAGAGAGAGAGAGAGAGAGAGAGAGAGAGAGCATTAAAAAACATCCTATAAGTAATCTTTGAGATGAATAAGCATATATTGTGCGATTATCCAACTACATGATTAACCTATGAAGCAAGAGGAGCATCATGTAGATTCCATCATTAAAATGATGTTGATGATGGTGCATGTAATATTATGATGTTTGAGTCGACCAATGTGCAAGATGCAATATACTAAACACAAATTCATCATATTTATGAAAGAATTATTATTGTTGCTATAAGGAAAATGATCATATTCTCAGTAAAATAAATGTAGATGTTGCTCAAGTTATAGAGTTTTAGCTCTTTCGGGCAAATAAATGTTATGATCAAGCTATAATGTATGATCTCACTTATCATCATATTGGTCATCATTATTAACATTATTATAGTCATTGTCGTCATTTCCATTGTCCTGAATCTCTACCCATGTAGATCTCAGCATGTCCTTAAATATTTGAAAGTTGATGAATCATAAAGGCGTCACAAGGGAATCCGATTGGGACATTGGTTTGAAGTCATATTTGTATGTAAACATGTCATCTGTTGTGGGGCCTTAATTATGATTGAGGGTTTCTTTAAAAGTGGATGATGTTATGGTAGCAAAACATGAATATTATACACAATTTGGAACATTAAACTATGTTTTCATGCAAATAATAATATATTTCATGAGGGTTAATCTCTCTACAAACACCCTCTTATTTTTGAAAATAGTATGCCTGAAGGCATACTAAATATAATAGGCTCATTTCATATGACATGTAGGATTTGGTGTGAATGAAAACTCAAAAGTCATGTAGAACATGATTGATTTCCTTCCTATTGATGGGTATCTTTGGGAATCAATTATAACTATCAATGGACCAATTAAAGGAATAAACAATTTAACATTAAAGTTTGTTAATCATGAGAAGATAGTAATGGTAATGAATATTTGAAGTCAGATTGTTATAATAGGTGCCATAATCTCATCATATTTTAGTGGAATTAGATATAAATTCTATAATATTTTTAGGAATAACAACTTAAGAAATGAATAATATATTAAATAAAATGTTATGATCTAGTAAATGTTGAATATAGCCTTTTAGGTACCAAAATAAGTTTTCTATATTATGGGATTTTGCATTAAGTGTAGGTATTAAAGGATTATATGAGCGATCTCTTTGAGAGCTCTAACTCATCTTAGATCTAAACATGATCGTGTGCATGTGAAAGTGATAACTTTGCAACATATTGTATGAAACTTATAGATCATCTTGGATCTAAACATGATTATGCGCCTCTTTGTGAGCTCTAATTACATTTAGTAAGACTTAAGAATGTGGTTATTCTTAAATATCTAGGCCTTGGTTATGCATCATGTTGTGCTACACACATCATTTCATGTCTCAAGATCTAATAAAAAAGAATTATACTTTAAACTTAACTAGGTCTATAAATGCACCATAATCCAAAGCAACTAAAACTTCCATGTATGTTAAATATAAACATTTATTATCATAATTTCATATCAAAATATGAAATATACAACAAACCATGTTAGTTTTTCTTTTTCCAACATCCATTAAGATCAAGAACTGTATTGTCAAAAGAATATATTCACAATATAAACATACCTAACTCTTGAGCTTCGCTTCTATCAACCTCTTCTATTTATTCAGTTGTGATTTTTCCTTTTTTCTAAAAGCATATAAGCAATATAGGATAAGCACATATTACCCAGTGCTCTACACGAGGCCTACTAGAGAACTCAATATTCAATATCTAAATATAATTATTTAAAAGTCAATTTGTACATAAATAAAGGTTAATTTCATCTAGTTTTAATAAAGAGTAAAATAGTGGTAATATAGGGTTCAATTCTTAACTTAACATCGACAGTGCAACTAGAAATAGAACCACAATTAATGTTAATGGCATAAACATGTTATGTAGTAACATAAGTGTATGTCAATATTCACATGAATTTCATATGAACTTGAGTGAAACCTTGGAACAAATGGCTCAATACACACACAAACACACACACACACACACACACAAACACATGACATATAATGCATAATGCAATGCACATGTCCCAAAGTCTTCTTATATCTCTATTTCTACTTAGACCTCTACTCAATCATCTCGATCACATCTGCCTAAGACAGATGGAGGAATAACATGTAGATTGATTCTCCTTATAACTCTACTTCCACTTATATCTCTACTTGACCATCTCGCATATATTCAAGACAGAAGGGGGAATACATGAACATACACATATACATGCATGGGTGTACTGGTCTGAAGTTAACATAACATATGCGCCACTTATAATACTTTCCTTTCTCCCCACATATCCGCAAGCACATGAACATGATATATAAATGGAAACATATAAACATGATAGTTCTAACATTTTAATAAATTTCATATGTATAAATTACATTTAATAGGGTACTTGATTACATGAACTCCATAACTTTAATATTTTCAACTTATACAATCCACCATTCACATGATAATTGAATACATGAAATTCATCACTAGGGCATGGCAATATCAACATTTTAACATCTATGAGCCACATTTAATATTAATACTTATTATTATTATTATTATTTTACATTTAATATTAATACATGAATACATAAAAGTAACACATATACAACTTTTTCAATAGTACCCATAGGTAAGACTTTCACACATAGTGGTAGAATACAATTTATAAGGGACATTCACATCATTATTTTGAAGCATATATCAAATTGTATCAATTACCAAAAATGATAACATACTTATGAATTTACCTGAGAAATTGTACAAACCCAACCACCTAATAAAAAATTATATATTTTTCAGTAAATACAATCAAAATATTTCATTCTACAACATACAAAAAATTAGATTGTGTAAACTTTCTATATCTTTGTAAAACCTCATTTATATTGGCCCAAATCAAATATAACCCAAAAAATTTACTCACACACTCATCAATTCTCTCAACTGACCCAATGCATGGATGAATCCAGCTCCACAACACCCAAACTCAAGCTTCTTCTCTTTCCCTCTTCTTTTTCTCTTCTCCATTCTCCCAACTTCTCTCTTGACTTAGGAAATGAAAAATACTTTTATTTTAATGCTTTGAGATATTTATATAAAAAACTATGAAATTGATCTAGGGCCACAAAGCTAGTATATTCACAGAGCCACAACGCTCCAAAAGAAAATTTTAATTCTAAAAGTTTCTAATGAACATATGCCTTAATATTGCATAATTTTCATGTAGTGCTGCGACACTACACTTTACAGCGTCACAATGCTCTAGGTTGATCCTGAGTTTGATAGAGAGCTCAATGGCAGAACACCGCAATGCTCTTAAAGTAGATTTTTTAATACTAAAGATAGATAACTTAGCGCCACAACATCAATTTCCCAAATGCCACAGGGCTCCAAAGAAAATTTTCTTAGACTTAGTTCTTAATCTTCTAAAGTCAATTTACAACTTTATACAATTAAGCTAGTTTTAGAATGAAATAACTTGAGATGACTCACATAGATTTAATAAATATATAATAAACTTATAAATCTTACTATAAATATTATTTGAATCATTACAAGTAAACTCAACACTATAGCAAGGGTTGTTACACATCATGTCATATAAGCTGATAACAATATAATGAAGAATGATTACGTCTATGAAATGTTAAGTTATTTTAATGGTCTATGTGGAATGAAAAATATATAAATCACATTATATGTAATCTCAAACATAAATTAATATTTTGTTATAATAAATTATGTTAAATTGTATATTTTTTAAAGTTAGTTTAAAAAAAAAAAAGAAGTTAGATCATGCATTTACATATATACAGGGGCGGAACTACCTAGCCCCCCTAAAAAGTTAAAAAATTATTTATTGCATGGATATTTAGTTAATTTGTTCCCCTCCATCCTTTTTTTACTCTTTATTATAAGAGTTTTTAGGCAATTGCACTGTGATGCCCCAGATATCAATAGTGAAAGGATTCGTCGACAGTCTTGATCAATCTCCATTCCTGCTCCCTTGCTCGGACCTGAAAATTTTAACCACATATAATGAGCTTACAAAGCCCAGCAGGTCACCAAAGCCTACAACTGAAATCAAAGTACGGCGATGCTATCAATATGCAGGTCAATCAAATCAAGTCAATCAATGGTCAATGAGTCTATGCAAT
>NW_021319804.1:892384-922818 GCF_001605985.2 Dendrobium catenatum
CCCCCGCCCCCGCAAAAAAAAAGCCCCCTAGCAGAATTAAATGCATTGTGTAGATGTGTTATTTATAAATTTGCTCCCCTAAGAATCAAGGCCGGTTCCTCCCCACGTATATACAAGCCATTAAAATATAAAGCATTTTGGTCTAACATCCACACCTATCTAGATACATGGCTCATAGTAAAAAGATGTCAAATGTCCATATGTCTAGTCTTAAATCCAAAATATAATTCTTCACTAAATTTGTTACATTATTAGTATCATACATGATAGGAACGACATCTCAACTTCTAAAGTAATGTAGTTCTAATTCCTATCATATTAAGAAAACAATGACTTAGGAATTGATAATTTCTTTATGACAATAATGTCCAAATTAGAGCATATTTTCAACATAAATTGGTTAAAATGGTCTAATTAAAAAAAATTAGATCAATTTATGGGTAAGCCCAAGGGTGAGATCATCCTATCGACATCCTAATTAGGTTTGCGAACAATATGCATGGGTCATCTATTATTTATGTAAATAAGGAATGTTTCGAAAAAAAAGAAAATAAAACGGCTTTTTATTGCTTTGTAAAACTACCTTTTAAGTACAAAAATTTCTTAAAAGCAAGGAAAAAGCAGTGATCTAAGGCTATCACAAACAAAACCTAAAACAAATAGCATGCAATTTTAAGGCTTTGTTTGATATAACTTTCTTATTGTTTTGTAAAGCTGCTGTAGAGAAAATAATTTTATAAAACTGTTTTAGAAAGCTCCTTTAATTCCTAGTACAAAATTATAATTGTGATCTGAAAAGCAAAATAATAAGAATTACATTCCAAACAAAACCTAAAGCTTTCATTATTAAAAAAAAATCTGCAAGACCATTTCTTCCCTCTCCATCAAAAACTTCTAGATGTTCTCCCAATAACTTCATAATCTCTTAACAAATTACGTGGCCATTTACAACAGTATTTCTCTCTATATTTTAACCACTAAATAACAAAGTTAGGTGAGATTTCCTGACCTTATCTACCACAACACATGCTTCCTTTTTCCACATTTAACCACTTTAGTCAATAGATCACTCAATCACGCTGCCTACCTTAGAAAAATATGAAGAAATCTAGTACATGAAATCCATTATAAAAGCCCAGCAATCCACACTCCATGAACACTACCAGCTCAACAAAGCACCAAAAACAAGCAAGAACGAAAGAAAAAAAAACTAAGTCCAGGAAAGATGAGTTCAAGCTGGACATTGGAGGTGGAGACCAAAGCTTCAGCAGCTGCTATTTACAAGGCTGCTTTTCTTGACTGGCATAATCTCGGTCCTAAGCTCCTCCCTGAACTTATCACTGGTGTTACTTTAATTTCTGGAGGTGGAACGCCTGGGAGCATCAGGCAGATCAACTTCACCCCAGGTTCAGTACTCCTAGCTTGCTGGATCTTTTCTGTTTTGCTGAAGTTCTTCATAATCTGTTATCCAAAAAAAAACAAGAATAATATTGAATTTTAATGAAAAATAGCTAAGGGAAAGAGGATTTGAACAAATGAGCAATTTCATATAATTGAGCAGATTCATTAAGATATGATTTGTTGTGTGCGAAAATATTCACCATGGTAAAGGAAGACAGAGAGAGATCATTGAAAAGATGGGAGGTTTTCTAGTAAAAAGTCCTTGCATCTCTTGTGAGCTTCATTGGAGAAATTAATTGGTGTCAGTGAGGCCGATCGGGCTGACAAGACATAAAGATAAAATAATATGCAAAGAAATCCATGTTGATCCGCGAGTCCAATTTTAATTGGAGTCCGGACATAGCGCTATGTCCGGTCTCCGCACGCTATGTCCGGTCTCCGCACCAAATAATTTTTTTACTTCATTGGGAGATAGGATAAATAATTCTAGTAATAAGTAATTAAATTACTTATGATATTGAGATTTTCTTGTTCTTATACAGCGGTGCCTTTTGGCTTTGTGAAGGAGCGTCTTGATTTAATCGATCGTGAGAAGCTTGAACTGAAGATTTCTATTGTGGAGGGTGGAGATCTGGGCGTTAAGATCGAGTCTGCATCTACACACATTAAAGTCGAGCCAAAAGGAAATGGCTCCATTGTCAAGGTGACTGGAACATATAAGGCCATTGCTGGGGTTGATATTTCTGAGGATACCAAGAAGGCCCAGGAAGCTTTCATCAAGAGCATCAAGGCAGTGGAAGAACACCTTATAGCCAACCCTGGAGCCTATGCTTAAAAACCCAAAATTTACTTGAATGAGAGTGTGTTTGGCATTGTTGTGGTAATAAGAAGGGTTGGTTTGTGTGTTAAGGAGAGTTGCTATGAGAGTGCTTTTGTATTGAATAAGTCTATGTTGTGGTTTAATATAAATAAAGTGAAGCTTGCTACAAACAAATAAGAACTTAACAAAATTATTCTATTTCTTAGGCTTCAAGCTATAATTTATTAGATGATCATTTTAATTATCTTATTTGAAGGTTTCTAATTATATAAATGGTACATAAAGCTTGCATGTGCCATCTAATTATGACTTACTAATTAGTATTTTATCATAGATTAAATAATTATTAGCAACCATAGAGATGATGCTTACTATTCATCAAAATGCGTGTCATCATCTTTATTTGAGTGAAATTTATCAAGGTCTAAAAGATGATTAACAAAATTCTAGAATGAAATTTATTTTTACTAATTAAATTGGTCTTGTTTATGTTATTATATTATAATAGAATTATCTATAATCTTGGGGGGTTTTTTGGATTTATATTCTATCTATTAATTAATGCATTGATGCTTACTATTTACATAAAATATAATTAGTAGTAATCATGTGAAAAAATTAGATCATATGAGAATTGAATACAAATATTATATTAAAATTTATGTGAGCTTAAGCTTCATAATTACATCATTAAATTTGTTATTTACATGATACCATGGTTAATATATTAATTAAGGATACTTAGCTTATGCTCTATACAATTTTTAATAAGTTTAAATTAAACATTCATTCTTGCACAAAATTTTTATGGTGTCTTATTAGCGCGCACACACACATATATATATATATAATATGTATATGTGACTGTCTAATATCTCCAACTATCCAACATCATAATGTCAATGCCCATCGTCCCCACCATGGCTAATGCCTACCGATGCCTCCAATGTAAATGCCTACTATTGCCATGAATACTATTACCCACTGTTGCCAACACTAATGCCCACCATCACTAATAAAGTTGGCAATTAAAATTTCCAACATTGATTATAACTTGATGCCCATTATAACTCAAAATGTTAATGCAATTTTGCCAATTAAATTATGCTTGATGTGGCTAATAAGACTAATGCCCATTGTCATTAATAAGGATTTCATTCACTGTAGATAATAATATTGATTCTTACCATCACCACTAACACTGACACCAATTATCGCCAATTGAGATACTTAAAATAAATCTAATATGTAAACTCACTAAGCCATGCATATGTATATATCAATATAAAGATTTAAAATCTTTATTTAGCACAGCTTCAATAGATAAAGGAATAAGTTAGTCTAATATTGATTATACATTACTAGTTCATAAGCGGGATTTAGTTAATTATTTTGAAAACATGGCTTTACGAGAAGCTTGATATTAAATTAAAAAAATTAATTTTCTATGATTGATTTATGTTGTTTAAGTATTAGGGTGGAAGATTTAACATCCTTATACCCAAATGATACCTATTAGTAGAGGTTAAAAAGGTTAATATATGACCTCCCATGATCAAACTTAATCAACTAATGGTCCAACTATGAGTTCGTTAAGTGATTGGGCCATATTTGTTATGGTAGACCCTCTAAGCCACCTAAGTAGACAATATTGACCAAATCTAAATTTTTTGGGCCTACGAGAAGAAACATGACCTAATGGGACAACAAACACCTTGAGTAGAAATGCTACGATGGGAAAGCCATTAGATGTCCCCAAAGATAGATGGGGGTCTACTAAGGAAATATGTTAGCTAACCTAAGGACTGAGATAAGTCCTTAAATCTTATAAGGATCATTAACCTTTCTTGATTTATGGTATAAAGCATGCACTAATGCCACCTAGAGTTGATTAGGGAAATTAAATGAGCCAATGGTATAGTTTATGACCCAATTGGTTAAACAGGTCAAACTCTACCCCTAGGGTAGGGTTATACCCAAACTAGGGTATTCATACATATAAAATCATTACCAAGAGTTAGGACAATCATTATAATAATGGGAAATATCTAGGAATAATGTTTATAAATTTAGTGATTTTTTAATTAATTTTATTAGTAAAAAATCCAAAACATAAGAGACTTACAAGCTTATAAAGGATGATCTATAGTCCAATAGGTTTAAAATTTAAATTATAATCTCTCTTATACAAAAGAAGCACACACACACACACAAACACACCAATTTTTTAAGTTTTTGATTGATAGATTAGAGATAAATAATTATTTTAATATTAAGGGTTTCTTTAATCTGGATAGTGATGGTTCCAAATCTCCTTCTAAATCTTGCTCCTTTAAAGAGGTACTTTTTGGTAGCACGTCTGCAGGTGATGATCTTCCATCTCTAACTCAATCGACTTTTAATGGAGTTCCTGCTGTTTTGTTATCTGATGATGAAGTCTTAAAATTAGCTTCTCCGTTTCAATTTAAGCTGGTTGGAAAATTTGGTTTGCGGAGACCTAATCTGGATGTTATACGTAAATTTTTTACGTCTTTGAAACTTACTGGATTTTATTCAGTTGGATTGCTTGACTCTCGGCATGTGGCTATACAGCTTTCTAACGATCTAGACTACAGTCGTATTTTTGCTAGACGGTCGTATTTTTTTTTTAACTGTCAAATGCGAATCTTGAAATGGACCCGAAAGTCCTGATCTGGATTTCTTTTTCTAATCTTCATCTCCATTTTTTTAACCTGAAAGTTTTGCATGCACTGGGTTTGATTTTCGGGAGACCTCTTCAGACGGACCAGGCTACTACGTCTCGCACTAGACCTTATATTGCTAGAGTTCTAGTTGAGGTTGATATTTCCAAAAAACATCCAAAAGAAATTTGGGTTGGTTCCAAAGCTTTCGGGTATCTTCAAAAAGCTAAGTTTGAAAAAGTCCCAAATTTTTGTTCTCATTATAAAATTCATGGGCATGCTCAAAACGATTGTTTTATACTACACTCAGATCTAAAAAAAACTAATGTTATGAATAATAGGAAGCATGAATCTACCGAAAATCAGACTATTTATATGCCTGTAGTTGACAAAAATGTTGGACCCAAGAGAACCAGATGGAACCGATGCCTATTACTCATAACTTAGAAGGAATTTTAGAAAATCTGGAAGAAGGGAATTTAGAAAATGATACTTTTTTGGTGGATGAATGTCAGGAAACAAGTGTGGAAGTTGTTAATGATAAGATTGGAAATATTTTTAATGGTGCCAGCAATGAAACTGAAAATGAACCTACTATATTTGTTTCTATTGAATCTATGTTTAATGAATTGGAGCATACTAATATTTCTGAACCTTATGCGACCTCTATTTCAAAACAAAAAGGGTTAAGGCTAATGTCTTAGTTGGTAATAGAAGTGAAACTAATGAGGAGTGCGAAGAAGGTGAATTTATTCCACCATCCGGTTGTATTGATAATATTAATGGTAATCAGGATGTCTCTTCTTTGGCTAATCATGAAAAAGATACTACTAAAACTTCTAAAGAGGACGGTCTCAAAATGGTCACTAAAAAGAAAGGTAAACAACAAAAAAATGTCTTACCTGCCACCCCGAGATCCACCAGAGCTCAAGCTTCTTCAAAAGAATGTAATGATTAAAGCTCTCATTTGGAATGTAAGGGGATTGGGGGTAAGGATTCTAAGGTTAGAGTCAGCAATCTTTGTAGAATTTATAATATTTATTTACTTGTGTTAATTGAACCTTTTATTGCCAATGTTAAAATTGAATCTACTGCTAAAACTTTGGGTTACTCGAAGTAATTTTCTAACTGCTCTAATAAAAGATTATGTGGAATAATTCCATATCGTTAAATATTGTTGATGATCTACCTCAAATTGTTCATTGTTATATTATCATATCTAATGTCACTTGTTATGCTTCTTTTGTGTATGCTGCTTACACTAGAGTCAACCGTATCACTCTTTGGGATAATTTAAATAATTTTGCTTCTAATATTAATGGCCCTTGGTGTGTGGGAGGTGATTTCAATATCATCTCTAATGCTTCTGAACGAGTTGGTGGTAATCCTCCTAATGCTAAAGCTATGGAAGATTTTAACTCTATGAATAACGATTGCAATTTGAATGATATTGGCTTTTTTGGGAGCCCTTTTACTTGGAATGGAGCTAATTTATGGCAAATATTAGATAGATTTCTTTTCAATAATGAGTGGATTGCATATTTTCCTATGACTAATGTTGAACATTTAAGTAGAACTCTTTCCGATCATTATCTTATTCTATTGAATGTTAACAATATTAATCATTCTATTTCTTATGCTTTTAGATTTCATAATATGCGTATGTCTCATGCTGATTTTATGAATGTAATTAATACTAATTGGAGTGCCCCTGTCTACCCTGATAATAACATAGCTGGCATGATTAGATTATGGGCTAAGTTGAGTAGACTTAAACAATATTTGAGATGATGGAACAAAAATATTTTTAAAAATATATCCTCTAATATTAAAGAAGCTGAATTGAAAGTTACTGAGTTAGATAACATCTACTTGAATAATCCTGATTCTGATAATCTTATTTGCCTTAATAAAGCCAAGGAAAATCTCTTTCAATTGTAACTTCACGAAGAGTCTTTTTGGAAACAAAAATCTAATGCTAAATTTTTTATGGAAGGAGATAGGAACAATAAATTCTTCCATATGTTAGCTAATATATAGAGAACTAAGAGTCAGATTCATAAAATTGTTGATGATGATGGCAACTCTATTGTCTCGGATGACTTAATTTGTAAGTATGACGTTGATCATTTCATGAAGATTTTTAATAGTCACTGTATGTGCGCTCCTATAAGTAATCCTAATATTATTCCTAGAATTATTAATGAGGTTGATAACAATTTACTTTGACAAATCCCCTCTGATGAAGAGATTTTCAATGTGATTAATGACCTTAATGGTGATGCAGTGGCTGGCCCTGATGATTTTTCTACCAAAATTTTTTAACATAATTGGGATACTATTAAGGTGGATGTGATTGAGCTGTGAAGGATTTTTTTAAGGGAAACTCTTATCCCAATTTTTTTTCCTCCACTAATATTGTCCTTATTTTGAAAAAAGATGGCCCCAATAATTGGAATGATTTTAGACCGATTAGCCTTTGTACATTTCTTAACAAACTTAACTCTAAGTTTATTACCAATAGACTGATAAATATTCTCCTTAAAATTATTTCTTATAATCAGACTGGTTTTGTCAAAGGTAGAAGCATTTTTGACAATATTCTTTTAGCTCATGAAATTACTCATGATATCAATGTTTAAGGTTAAAGGGAGCAACATTATTTTTAAACTTGATATTACTAAAGCCTATGATAATCTCAATTGGAATTTTCTTTATGCTGTTTTTATCTTTATTTGGCTTTAATGACAATTTCATTTCACTTATTAAGAATATTATTAAAAATTACTATTTTTCTGTTATCATTAACGGTAGGAATCATGATTTTTTCAAATCTTTTAAAGGATTAAGACAAGGTGATACTATTTCCCTTGCTCTTTTTATTATTGCGATGGAATATCTTTCTAGGGATTTGGATAATTTATTTGTGAGAAACCCTAATCTTTATTTTCGTACCATTAGGGGTATTCCTATATCGCATCTTAGCTTTGCTGACGATTTTATCCTGTTCTCTAATGGCTCTATTAATAATATTAAAGAATTAATCAATTTCTTATCAGTTTTGATAATCAAAGTGGTCTTTCTACTAATAAAGACAAAAGCACTTTTATTGTGGGCAAATTTATAAACCATAACAGAATTAATGCTATCCAAAGAGTTTGTGGTTTTCAGTCTAAGAACCTTTCCATATCCTATTTGGGCACTCCCATCTATAAAGGAAAAAAAAAAAAGAAAATTTCTTTTTGAAGATATATTTACTAAGTTTCAGAAAAAATTGACTAACTGGTCTTCTAACTTTTTGTCTTATGGTGGCAAATTGGTTCTGATCAAATCGGTTTTAAATTCTATTCCTATTTATCTGTTTCATACTTTATTTCCTTCTGCTTCTACGTGCTCTAAATTAGAGAGGATGATAAAAAATTCTTTTGGGGTTCTAAGTTCAATAGCAATGGTATTCGTTGGTCTTCTTGGGAGAAGATCTGTGGTGTTTTGAACGAAAGTGGTTTAGGCTGCAAAACTTTAACTGATACTGCTAAAGTTTCTCTCATAAATTGTGATTTTCTTTTAGAACTAATATCAATTTACGGGCTTACTATATGAATGCTAACTAATGCAATAACATGCATCCGACTTTATTTTTTTTTACAAAAATGTTGATTCTATGGTATGGAAAAGACTTTGCAACATAAAATGGGAAGTAGAACAGTTTATTCAATGAGGGTTAGGAAAAGGTGATGTTTTTTTCTGGCAAGATAATTGGTTGGGATCTTCTTCTATTGATGCTTTACTTAATACGCATTCTATTGATAATGTTAAAGTCTATAATTTTATTACAAATAATTGTTGGAATGTCACAAAGCTTAGGGAGGTGATTCCTCCTGATATAGTGGAGATTGTTTTGAAAATTTCGTTACAGGGTCAATGCAAAGATAAAATGCTTTCCACTCTTTCTTGGTCTGGTAAATTTCAGTTGAAAGAAGTTTGGGAGAATTTAGGATCAAAAAGGAAAAATCGTAGATTTTTTCAGCTTTTTGGCATAAAAATTTCCCTCTCTCTTATTCTATTCTTGTTTGGAGAGGTATTAAAGGTTATCTTTTGGTTGATTTAATGCTAAAAAAAAAAAAGTTTCTATATCCCTTCCAAATGCTTATGTTGCTCAAATGTGGAGAGTATTGATCATCTTTTTGTGAATGGTTTCATTGCCTAGAAAGTGTGGTCTTATTTCAGTAGTCTTGCCAATAAATTTTTTAACTCTCAAAATAATAATGTTATTTCAATTCTTGAGCTTTGGGTGAATGTTTCTAAAGGTCATATTTTTAATCTAATCCCTACTCTTATTATTTGGTATATTTGGAAGGCTAGAAATGATGCTAAGCATAATGATATCAATATGGATGCTTCCCAAATTATTTCAAATGTTAGACACAAAATTTTGCAACTTTATTCTTATAATCTTATTACTATTAATAATTTTAAAAAATGCACGAATATGGCCATTGCTTTTGGTATTCCTGTGAACGATGGGACTATCAATTCCGTTAATAAAATTGTTAAGTGGATTAAACCCAAACCACCTTATGTGAAACTCAATTCGGATGGGTCTGTTGGACCTAATTGTGCTAGTGCTGGGGGTATTATTAAGGATCAATTGGGGTGTGTACTTGCTGCGTACGCTGCCCCTTTACAGGCTTCTAATGCGATTTCGACTGAGCTAATGGCTTTATATTATGGCTTGGATCTATGTATCAAAATGGGTATTACCTTTGTGTGGATTGAGGTGGATGCTATGCTTCTTATTCAAATCATTAACAATGTTGTCCCTAGTAATCCTCAAAACTTTTATCTTATTAGGAAAATTAAGAGTTCTCTTACATCTGTCAATTTTTGTATAACCCACATTTACCGGGAAGCTAACGTCTGTGCGGATTGGTTAGCTAAAAAGGGTTGTTCTATGCAAAATTATGAAGAGTTGGATATTCAGAGATTAAACCCTATCTTGAAAGGTATGATAAATTTGGATAAAGCTGGTTTACCTTACTTTCGTAATGTTTGATACTTCTTTTCTTTTGGTTGGTTGGCGTATCCCTCATGTTAGATTAATTAAAATTAGCTAACATTTGTTTAAGTGGCAGAATTTCTTTAGTATTCTACTTCATCACTTTCTTGTTATGTATATGGAGCCAGTAATGGTTTATGTTATTTCCTGTCTATGCTGGCACATTTTGGGTAGTATCTCTGTTTTTTTTATTCAGGTTGAGATGTTTTGGTCTTTTGTTTGGGGCCACATCTGGTATCTTAAATTCTGGGATGCTATTTTGGTTTGGGGTCTTTCCTTTCAGCTATCTACTGAGATGGAGGGGGTTCTTTTATTAAATTGGATGGGTATTGTTTATAATTGCTTTGCTTGTTGGGATCAATACAGGATGGGTATTTCATCTGGTTATTGGGGTTATTTTCCAAGAGGCTATTTGTCATGACCAGACCCGGCCGAAATGAATCCCGCTCGCATCGAGTCGCGACGGAACTTGAAATCCAGTATCTAGTTTTGGAACTTGCTTTAAAACTTTCTTCCCGATATTCAAACAAATAGACAGAAAATACAGAGCTACTAAAAACATCCAAATATACAGAAATGCATCCACTATTTTTTTCCTTATTTCTTTTTTTCTCATCAAAATAATCATGTACAATACAGTGCATGGCTATTGACGGAAAGAACAGAATAGAAAAGTCATAACTGTATAAAATCAAAAGTGCAAAATACCTAATCACAAATCAGACACTGAACTTCTAGTCCAATACTTCATTCCCTTTCCCAGAACCTAAAAACCACGCAGAAAATAAGGATGAGCTAACAGCTCAGCAAGACTACACTCACCAATCCAAATCTCCAAAATTTTACATCAGAAAACATATCAGAAGCAGATATTCAAATAGCCGTACATAATTCAAATAATCGTACAGAAATCATTTAGTCATAAGAATACAGACACTTGATTAAATAGAAATCAAATCACTTACACAGAAAATAGAATTTACTTCATAACCGAATATTCAAGTCAGATTCACAGAACAGACATAATCGTACAGAACAAATAAATAGTACATGACATATGTCAAATCAGATGAAATCACATTTCAACATCAGAACACATATCAGATTTTAGATTCCCAGACCTTTACAGAATCTCTACGGAATCTTGCCCCTTATGCCTCCCTCCCCTGACACTGACAGAATCTCGACGGATTCTAGCCCCTTATGCCTCCCTCCCCTGAAACTGACAGAATCTCGACGGATTCTGGTCCCTTATGACTCCCTTTGTGCTTGAAGCACTAGAACAGAACAAATATACGAAATTTTTAGAACAAAACTGATTCTTAGATTTTCCGGACCCAGACAACGGAATCCCAAAGGATTTCGGCCCCTTATAACTCCCTTTTGATATCACAGCACAACAATTCATTCAAATCAAAATTTGTCAGAAAAATCGTCAGCGGCATAACGGCAGTATACAAAATTTTCTACAAAATTCATAGATTCAGAAATATACCAAATTATCATAGAGAGTACACAACCTTATTCTAAGACTTTTATTGTACTGAAACAGTAAATTCAGACATCCAGATAAATTGTTATTAGATCAAAACTCCGAAGAATTCAAAAAACCCGATAAAAATATTCCAGAAAAATACTCAAAATGTGCACAATTATTATCTCAAAAACATATCAAAAGTTACACGGTAAAACCTTTATCAGTACAAAACAGAATCAATTATTCGCTAATGGAAACAAAATCCGAAATAAAAAAGTCGTCAAAATCATCGTTTCTGAAAATTGAGAAAGGCGGAATGTGTCTTACCTCGAGTCGGTCAACTTTCTCAACTGCAGCTACGGACGGAAACAGACAGAAGTCGCCCAAAAATTACTTTTCCTTCTTTTTCCTTCGAATTTCTCTCTCCTGGGCTTTTCTCTCTCTTCAAAAAGATCTTGTTTCCATTTAAACCCATGCAGATCGTCCTGGACGATCCCAAAATCATCCCGGGACGATTTACTCTCGGGAGGCATTTTCGTCCAGACGAACCCCAGTTCGTCCTGGGACGAACTTTTCTGCCATAATTTTCTTCACAACCTGTACCGATCGTCCCAGGACGATCCAACTTCGTCCTGGATGATCCTGGAAGGAAAACAACTTTCACAATCTCCCCAACTTCAGAAAAATGTCATCCTCGATATTTCCAAAACAAAACTGAGTCAGAACAAATGCGGATATAACTGTCTCATATCTGACTCTTTCTCCCAAGTAGCCTCTCGTGCTGTTCTATGCTTCCACTGAACTTTAACCATCGAAATCTGTTTGTTTCTTAACTTATGCACATCATAAGCTAAAATCTATTTAGGCTCTTCCTTATTCTACAGATTCTCCTGAATCTCCACATCATCAACAGAAAGTTTCTTTTTAGAATCAGAGATCCACTTTCACAAAGAGGATACGTGAAACACATTATGTACGTCAGACATTTGATCGGACAATAACAATCTATAAGCATAATTTCCAATCCTTTCAATGATCTCAAAATGCCTGACATACCTTGGACTGAGCCTACTCACTCTGCTAAATCTGCTAACACCTTTCATCGGACTGACTTTGACAGACACAAAGTCACCAACCTGAAATTCCACCAGCCTATGCTTCAAATTGTAATATTTCTGTTGTCTGTCTTGTGCAGCTTTCAATCTTTCTTTAATCAGATTGATTTTCAGAATAGTTTTATCCACAAAAGTTGCACCTATTTCTTATCTATCTCCCACTTCAGTCAGAGTCAAAGGGGTTCTACACTTTCGGCCATACAGAGCTTCGTAAGGTGCCATACCAATACTGGACTGAAAACTGTTACTATAAGCAAATTCTATCAAAGGGATGTGATCCTTCCAACTACCTCCAAAATCTAGAACACATAGTTAGAAGATCTTCCAGTACCTGAATAGTCCTTTCAGACTGTCCATCAGTCTGCGGATGAAAAGCCGTACTAAAATGCAACTTTGTACCCAAGTCTTGCTGAATACCCTTCCAAAATCTGGAAGTGAATCGTCCATCTCGATCAGATACAATCACTTTATGCACACCATGTAATCTGATAATTTCTTTAATATATATCTGCGCTAACTTGTCCATCGGATCCGTCTGTCTGATCGGAAGAAAATGTGCAGACTTTGTCAATCGATCTACAATTACCCAAATGACATCATGTCCTTGCCTTGATCGAGGAAAACCCATAGCAAAATCCATCGTTACCTCCTCCCACTTCCACTCAGGGATAGGCAACGACTGCAAAAGGTCTCCTGGTCACTGATGCTCTGCCTTCACTAACTGACATATTCCGAATTTCGAAACAAACTCTGATACATCCTTTTTCATTCCAGGCCACCAAAACAAACTCTTCATATCTCCGTATATCCTACCACTTCCTGGATGGTATAGCCTGAATAATGAGATTCGTGTAGAATCTCCTTCCTCAAATCTCCAAACATAGAAATCTACAGCCTGCTCTTACAGAAAATGATACTAGAATCAGAAAGTCGTGGTTCAGGTTTCTTACCAGATTTAATTTGAACAATCATCTTCACAAATTCAGAGTCTGACTTTTGAGCTTCAATAATCCACTCTTCCAAAGAAAACTAAATGTCCATCTGAGTCAACACATCAGAATTCAGACTAATAGCAGAAATCACCTCTAACTGTAGTCTTTCTATCTCTCGTATCAAATACACATCAAAAGTAAGGTGATTACCTGATAATCCAGAAGACTTCCTACTCAGAGCGTCGGCTACCACATTAGCCTTACCAGGCTGAAATTGAATCGTCATATCATAATCCTTAATCAACTCAAGCCATCTTCTTTGCCTCAAATTCAGATCCTTCTGAGTGAAGATGTACTTCAAACTCTTATGATCCGTAAATATCTCACACCTGACGCCATATAAGTAGTGATGCCAAATCTTCAAAGCAAATAAAACTACAGCCAATTCTAAATCATGCGTCGGGTAATTCTTTTCATGTGGTTTCAACTGTCTCGAAGCATAAGCAATTACTTGACCTTGCTGCATCAGGACACAACCCAAACCTTTTAGTGAAACATCACTGAACACCTGAAATCCTTTCGTACCAGACGGAAGTGCTAACACTGGAGCTGAAGTCAAACAATCCTTCAATCTCTGAAAACTAGCTTCACACTCTGGTGTCCAAACAAAAGCTACTGATTTCTGAGTCAGTCTCGTCAGAGGTGCAGAAATCTGAGAAAATCCTTTCACAAACTTTCTATAATAACCAGCCATGCTCATCTCAAATACTGTAGTAGGGCTTGGCCAATTAGCAACTGCCTGAACTTTATGAGGATCAACAGAAATACCTTCTCCACTCACCACATGCCATAGAAAAGAAATACTCTTCAACCAGAATTCACACTTGGAGAACTTAGCATATAACTGATGATGCCTCAAAGTCTCTAACACAATCCTCAAATGTCTGGCATGATCTTCTTCAGAAGCAGAATATACCAGAATATCGTCGATGAAGACAATCACAAATTGATCCAGATACTCCTTGAATACTTTGTTCATCAAATCCATAAAAACAACAGGTGCGTTGGTTACCCCAAAAGGCATAATCAAAAACTCGAAGTGTCCATACCGAGTACTGAAAGCTGTCTTCATCACATCAGCTTCCTTTACCTTCACCTGGTAGTATCCAGATCTTAAATCAATTTTTGAGAATACAAAATATCCAACAAGTTGATCAAATAAATCATCAATCTGTGGCAACGGATACTTATTCTTGATTGTGACTTTATTCAGATCTCTGTAGTCAACACATGCGTATTGTCCCGTTTTTCTTCTATACAAACAGAATAGGTGCTCCCCAAGGAGAAACACTAGGACAAACAAATCCTCTATCAACCAACTCCTAAAGCTGAACTTTCAATTCTGAAAGTTCTTTCGGTGCCATCCTGTACGGAGCTTTCGATATTGGTGTTGTACCCGGAAACACATTAATACAAAACTCAACATCTCTATCCAGAGGCAAACCAACCAATTCTTTAGGAAATACATCTGAAAACTCTCATACCACTGGGATATCAGAAACAGAATCCGCATCCATCTTCATATCTCGTGCTGAGGCCAAAAATACCATACAACCCTTCTTCCATATTCTTCTAACTTCTAAAACAGAAATCAAACAGAAGAGAACGCCTTTTAATCCTTAGAATACACATCTCTCATCCTCCATAAGCAAGCTCACTTGCTTCTTCAAACAGTCGATCTGAGCCTCATACAGACTCAGTCAATCAATACCCAAAATCACATCATACGAAGAAATCGGCAATAAAATCAAACTCGACTTTCATTTCTTGCCAGAAATTTCAATATCACAAAAACAAAACTTACGAGTAATCAAATTATTTCCAGCCGGCAAAAGAACAGAAAGAGAATCCGGTAGAAAAACAGAATCCAGATGCAAAGCATCAAAATAACGCTCAGACAAAAATGAGTGACTGGCTCCAGAATCAAACAAAACAAGACAGGGGTGTTCAAAAATATATACCATACCTGTCACCACATCCGGAGCATCACGAGCCTCTTGCTGATTCAAACTATATACACGTGGTTGAACTTGAGATGGAGCTACAGAACTACCAGACTCCCTCTGAGTACCGCCAGGTGGTCTCCTCGCTATAGAACCTGATCCACCAGGTCTACCAGATGATCCCTCAAAAATAGTACGTGGAGGAACTGTCCTCGGCCTTCCTGTTGATCTGGCAAAACTATCAGATCTAGACTCAGATCGTCGATCAAATCCAGCTTGTGGACACTCTGTAATCCGATGTCCTGTCTGACCACATCTAAAACACAGAGCAGTCGTCCTATAGCACTGGCCAAAATGATGTCATCCATAAATTTGGCACATATGTGTACCACTGATTGACCCAGAACTGGTCACACTTCCACTACTAGAAACTATAGTGGACACAGACTGTCCACTCCTCCTGGAATCTCCAGAAGAAAATATCTTCTTGTCAAATCTAGAAAAACCACTACCAAAAGCATCACCACTGAATCTCTTCCTACTAGCAGTCCACCGCTGCTGAGTAGCCATCAGATCGTTCTCTATCAGTCGAGCTCTCTCAACAAGCTCAGAGAAATCAAAAATATAAAATGGTACCAGGGGCTGCCTCAGACTATCTCGTAGTCCCCTCAAAAATCTATAGCACTTCTCAGCAGAAGTACTCACTAGTTGCGGAGCATATCGAGCCAAAGCAGTAAACTCTGCCTCGTACTGCATCACTGTCCTGCTCCCTTGAACCAACCTCAGAAAAGTCTCCTGCATTTGTTGTCTTGCAGAAGGGGATATAAACCAAGATCTGAATACTTCAGAAAATTCTTTCCAAGAAATCGAGGAGTTCAGCTTGCCTTGGAATTTCACCTCCTGCTGGCCCGTCCACCAGCGCTCAGCTTCCCCATTCAACATAAAAACTGCTAACTGTACCTTCATATCAGAAGGGCATTGCATGTCGTCAAAGGTCTTTTCCAACCTCCTTAACCACTCCTCAGCTACTCTGGGCTCAATTGTGCCGTAAAATCTCGGAGGTTTCAATCTCAAAAACATCTGTAAATGTCTATCTATATCATCAGATCGAATAGATGAGATTCTATTCTGAGTTTCACTCATCATCTGAGCAACCAACGTAGCAAACTGAGAGATCGTATCAAAACCAACCACTGGGGCAGTACTGTTCACAGAAGCTGCCTGACTAACACTCTGCCCGTCAGTCATATCTGGGTCTGGCAGATCCATAATCACATAGAAAACTATGCACATAAAATAACATAATAAAAATACAGACAAACCAGAACTACCCCGACAGACTAACAGATCAATTCCTATAGCTCTGTCTTACAATCCAAGTTCCAAAACCATTGCTATGATATCACTAAAGTTTGTCATGACCGACCTGACAGGAACGAATCCCGCTCGCAATGAGTCGCGACGGAACTTGAAATCCAGGATCTAGTTTTGGAACTTGCTTCAGAACTTTCTTCTCGATATTCAAACAAACAGACATAAAATACAGAGCTGCTAAAACATCCAAATATACAGAAATGTATCAACTATTTTTTCCTTCTTTCTTTTTTTCTCATCAAAATAATCATGTACAATACAGTGCATGGCTATTGACGGATAAAACAGAACAGAAAAGTCATGACTGTACAAAATCAAAAGTGCAAAATACCTAATCACAGATCAGACACTGAACTTGTAGTCCAAGACTTACTTCCCTTTCCCAGAACCTAAAAAACCATGCATAAAATAAGGATGAGCTAACAGCTCAACAAGACTACACTCACCAATCCAAATCTCCAGAAATTTACATCAGAAAACATATCAGAAGCAGATATTCAAATAGTCGTACAGAATTTAAATAATCGTACAGAAATCATATAGTCATAAGAATACAGATACTTGATCAAATAGAAATCAAATCACTTACACAGAAAATAGAATTTACTTCATAACCGAATATTCAAGTCAGATTCACAGAACAAACAAACAGAATGGTACAGGACATATGTTAAATCAGATGAAATCACATTTCAACATCAGAACACATATCAGATTTCAGATTCCCAGACCCTTACAGAATCTCTACGGATTCTGGCCCCTTATGACTCCCTCCCCTGACATTGATAGAATCTCGACGGATTCTGGTCCCTTAAGCCTCTCTCCCCTGACACTGACAGAATCTCAACGGATTCTGGCCCCTTATGACTCCCTTTGTGCTTGAAGCACCAGAACAGAACATATATACAAAATTTTTAGAACAGAACTGATTCTCAAATTTTTAGATTTCCCAGACCCAGACAATGGAATCCCAAAGGATTCCAACCCCTTATAACTCCCTTTTGATTTCACAGCACAATAATTCATTCAAATCAGAAAATCAGAATTCGTCAGAAAAATCGTCAGCGGCATAACGGCAGTATACAAAATTTTTCACAAAATTTACAGATTCAGAAATATACCAAATTACCATAGAGAGTACAAAACCTCATTCTAATATTTTCATTGTACTAAAATAGTAAATTCAGACATCCAGATAAATTATTATTCAATCAAAACTTTGCAGAATTCAAAATACTCGGTAAAAATATTCCAGAAAAATACTCAAAACGTGCACAATTATTATCTCAGAAACATACCAAAAATTAAGCGGTAAAACCTTTATCAGTACAAAACAGAATCAATTATTCGCTAACGGAAACAAAATCCAAAACAAAAAAGTCGTCAAAATCCTCGTTTTTGAAAATTGAGAAAGACGGAATGTGTCTTACCTCGAGTCGGTCATTTTTCTCAACTACAGCTACGGACGAAAAAGGACAGAAGTGGCCCAAAAATTACTTTTCCTTCTTTTTTCCTTCGAATTTCTCTCTCCTGGGCTTTTCTCTCTCTTCAAAAAGATCTTGTTTCCATTTAAACCCATGCAGATCGTCCTGGATGATCCCAAATCGTCCCAGGACGATTTGCTCTCGGGAGGCATTTTCGTCCAGACGAACCCCAGTTCGTCTTGGGACGAACTTCTCTGCCAGAATTTTCTTCACAACCTATACCGATCGTCCCAGGACGATCCAACTTCGTCCTGGACGATCCTGGAAGGAAAACAACTTTCACACTATTTACCTTATCTACTGTAGAATCTTGATCGTCTGGGCATTTATATTCGTCTGATCCAGATTTAGTGGGGGATTTTCATTGGGTATAATCTGGTCAGTGAGATATGATTCTATGGTGGCTGCATATCCAAACCTTATCTAAAATTAAGAGTTATGATGGCTGCTGGTTTACTATTTTGGTTTGGATTTTTTGTATTATCTTGGTCTTTTTTAAATGGTATCTAACTCTTTTAGCTTGTAAGTTTTTTTGTTTGTAGGTTTCTTAGGTGGAAGCTCATCGATTATCTTTCTTCGGACACCCAGGACAATTTTGCTCTCTACGGTTCACTTATCTCTTTTTGCAGGAATTACATGACGAACTGCTTTCCCTTGAGATTCCTTTTTTGGGTGTTGTCCTCTTGCAGCCCTAGTATATTTTTAGGTAATTTTGTAATGATTAGTACAAGGAGCCACCGGCTTTTAGGTTTTATTTTGTAGCTTTTCTGAGCATTAGAAAGCTGGAGGTTCATTTTAAGGACCTTGTAACCTTGTTTTTGATATTAACGCGTAGGCCCCACAGTGGATTTTAACCATATATATATATATATGCAAACTCACTAAGCCATGCATATATCTATATACAGATTTTATTAATCTTTATTTAGCACAACTTCAATATATAAAGGAATAAGTTAGTTTAATATTGATTATACATTACTAGTTCATAAAGGGTATTTAGTTAATTATTTTAAAAACATGGCTTTAAGAGAAGCCAGATATTAAATTAAAAAAATAATTTTATATGATTAATTTATGTTGTTTAAGTATTAGGGGTGAAGATTTAACATCCTTATAGCCAAATGATACCTATTAGTAGAGGTTAAAAAGGTTAATATATGACCTCCCATGATCAAATTTATCAACTAATGGTCCAACTATGAGATCTTTAAGTGATTGGGCCAAATTTGTTATGGTAGATCCTCTAAGACACCTAAGTAGACAATATCGACCAAATCTAAATTTTTTGGGCCTACGAGAAGGAACATGACCTAATGGGATAACAAACACCTTGAGTAGAAATGCTATGATGGGAAAGCCATTAGATGTCCCCAAAGATAGATGGGGGTCTACTAAGGCGATATGTTAGCTAACCTAAGGACTGAGATAAGTCCTTAAATCTTATAATGATCATTAACCTTTATTGATTTATGGTATAAAGCATGCACTAATGCCACCTAGAGTTGATTAGGGAAAATGAGCTTATGGTATAGTTTATGACCCAATTGGTTAAACAGGTCAAACTCTACATACCCCTAGGGTAGGGTTATACCCAAACTAGGGTATTCATACTTATAAAATCATTACCAAGAGTTAGGACAATCATTATAATAATGGGAAATATATAGGAATAATGTTTATAAATTTAGTGATTTTTAATTAATTTTATTAATAAAAAATCCAAAACATAAGAGACTTACAAGCTTATAAAGGATGATCTATAGTCCAATAGGTTTAAAATTTAAATTATAATCTCTCTTATAAAAAAAAAGCACACACACACACACAAACACACCAATTTTTTAAGTTTTTGATTGATAGATTAGAGATAAATAATTATTTTAATATTTAACTAATTATTACATCTTATTAGCGTAACCAAATATATTTTTTGTATAATTATTTTGAGATTCTAAAATTAATAAGAAAATTTTAGTTGCTTATATCATTACATTTGGACATCAAAATAAATGGTATCAAGAAAAAGAATATATTGTAACCACATAATAATCTCATCCCTTGGATCACCATATAAACAGGTCAAACTCTACCCCTAGGGTAGGGTTATACCCAAACTAGGGTATTCATACTTATAAAATCATTACCAAGAGTTAGGACAATCATTATAATAATGGGAAATATATAGGAATAATGTTTATAAATTTAGTGATTTTTAATTAATTTTATTAATAAAAAATCCAAAACATAAGAGACTTACAAGCTTATAAAGGATGATCTATAGTCCAATAGGTTTAAAATTTAAATCATAATCTCTCTTATACTAAAGAAGCACACACACCAATTTTTTAAGTCTTTGATTGATATATTAGAGATAAATAATTATTTTAATATTTAACTAAATATTACATCTTATTAGCATAACCAAATATATTTTTTGTATAATTCTTTTGAGATTCTAAAATTAATAAGAAAAATTTAGTTGCTTAAATCATTACATTTGTACATCAAAATAAATGGTATCAAGAAAACGAATATATTGTAACCACATAATAATCTCATCCCTTGGATCACCATAGTCCTTGTATCTTGAGCTAAGAACTAACAAGTCATATCCCAAGCTCTATCTAATGGGGAACCTAAGAGTAAGATTGTAGAGGAGAAAAGTCCTTTTTATATCTACAATGAACAAAATAGAATGATGTTTTATAACTCTATAGAAAGGTCATAAGGAGAGCTATATGGTGGTGTCAAAATCAAGACCTGTGAAAGTGTATGCATCTAGGAAAATCAAGTGTGAGATTAGTTTAATGGGTGAAATGTATCCTAGGCTGATGCCAAGATTAGCCATCCAAATTAATAGAAGATCTTCCTCATATGAAGAAATCTATAATAAGCTTATGTTAGGGATGGTTTCTTCTAAATGGCTCTACTAAGTAGCTTTCTTTTTCAGCTCAAATAGGTTTTAATTGAGGATGTTATAGCTTAGCAGTCTAATCTTGGGCTCAACTACTCCATATCAAACTTCCTCAATCAGAGCAAGCTATTGTAAGTACAATAAAGTCTTGAGGAAGCCAAGGCAGAGACATCAAAATCTCTAGCTTCAAAATCTCAAAATAATGTGCTAAGTGGGACGGGAACACTCTAGGAGGTCTTTTTCTCACTTAAGAACACAATGGGCATAATCTACTCATAAATGTCAGTCAAAGATATTGACATTAATCTAAAACTGATTGATGATGTTAAATAAATCATAAACCTATATATAATTTGTTTCATTATATGTGACTGCATGTATTTATAGTCCTCAATTTGATAGTATTTGACTGCATGTATTTATATCCCTTTGACTATTTAGAAGTAAAACAACCTCACAAATAGTGGATTTTTACATCTTGCCTATGCAATAGATTTTTCCTCGCCATTGAGATATTTGATTTAAATAATTATCTTTTTAGTTGCATGTGTGTTTGAGCTCTTTATCCAAGTAGAGGATAAAATTTACACTATCACAATTACAAAGGTTATTTTTTATGTTCCATAAAATTATTATATCAAAATATAGGCATGCTAATTTGTATTTTAGTTTAAGAAAAAATGCATATAAATTTATATTTCTCATAAATTATCAAAGCTTTCTACCATAATTCACAACTCCATAAGAAGACCCTACCTATCATTCTAGATCATATCCATTTATAGTTTGCTTGTCATTCTATAAAGGGATATGATCTAGAAGTCTTCTTATGGACTATCTGGATTATAATTTAACCTGCATTCTAGATCATCTTATATTAGATTGAATTCTTTGTATAAAATAGATTTGATAAGAAATTATATTTGATATAATTTATAAGTACACAGAAATTAGTGAAGAATTTTGACAGGAGAAATAGAGAGGGGGAAAAGCATCCTATGTTTGTTTCTTTGTTTGAATTCAACCATCCCCATTGGAAGGTGGAGAGAGAGGGGAGGATTTCCCATGTTAGTTTCCTAGAAATATTATTTTTATCTTTTTTATGTTATTATTAATATTCTTTGAATAATAATATATCTTCTTTATTCATGTCAACTTTATGTTTCCATGGTAGCTTGCATTTGTAATTGCAAAATGGAGAGAGGGGATAAGGGGTGGACATCGACCTCATGCTTATTTTCTAGAAATACTATTTATATCTTTGTTTATGGTATTATCGTAGGCTGACACTAGCTTACTAAATTGGTTAGAGAACTTCTTAGGGTGACAAAAAAGCTATAACAAGTTTCTTCTAGGGTTGGTGCTCTCTTAATGGCTTTATTGATCGAGCTCCTCCTTCAACTCCAATAATGTTTGATAGGGATGAGGTTGCAAACCTCTTCCTTGGCTCAATAACTAGAGATTGAATATCCTCAGTGAGAGAATCTATATATTATAATTGGAATAAATGGTTGAAGTAGCATAGATAGAGAGATCAAACTAGGTTTCTCTCAATCTTCTTCTTCCCCAACTTTTGACAGCTCATAATAATGGGCTAGGTGGGATATGAATACTCTAGGAGGTCTCTCTCTCTCTCTCTCTCACACACACACACACACATGGCAACAACAACAACAACAACAACACACTAGGCACAATCGACATGAAGATACCTTTCCAAGTCATTGTCAATTGTGTGAAGGCACCTATACAGGCAAAGATGAGAAGGGTGGTGGTTGCAAATATGCAATCAATTAATCATGAGGGAGGTTGCTTGACAATGCAAGAACTCCAACAATTGTGACCAGGAGATCGAGTCATCTAAAGCCAATCACTATTCAATATGGTCAACAGCTACGAGGGAAGAAAACTAATCATAGCAGCAAATTGGAGTGGGTTGTCATGTGAGTTATGGATTTGGGGAAATAAAAATGGGAAGAAAGGGAGTCGATTCAATTTATCAGATTTTTTTTAATGAGTCATAAATTGTTGCAAACTCGATTGCAAACTTAAATTACATGACTGATTTTGAAGCTACCTCTTATTCCATCACTATATAGTAAGAATCTTATAAAGCAAACATATCACCCATCCATGTCATATTTAGAATCATCAAGTATGTCTAGCACCATTGGTATCATGATGCCACACTTAGGCTTCGTTTGTGACGGTTTTTTTATTACTTTCTAAAACGGAGTTTTAGTTCAAAAATAAAAAAATTTGTACTAAAACTCTGTTTTAGAAAGCAATAAAAAAGCTGTCCCAAACGAAGCCCTAATCAATTTGACTTCATGCATTTTTATGTACTTCTAACCATTCAAAGTAAACAAACCCATATGTTCCAACTTCGTTATCCAAGTCGAGGATAAAACTCTATCAATCTCACAAATATCCACGATATTTTTTACTGTCATAAGAAAACAATTATATCAAAATTAGCATTTTAGTTTAAGAAAGATTTCATTAAACAAAAGAAAAAAATTAATATATTAATTATCATTACCTATAGATTATGACTCAGAATTCACAAGCTTAATTTTGCCTAAAAAAATAGCGGATATATTTTTATTGCCTAAAACGTATAGCAATATTCAAGCCTTTCAATTCTATATCATAATATATATCATAGATCAATAAGACTGAAATTTTGAACTATTGCCTCCATCTTGAACGTCAAGAGCTCCTACCGTCCACCTTTATACATTTTATATTAACAGCACTGTTCGCTATTTTCTTCCCAACCTAACGAAGTTAGGTGAGAGCTTTGGACCATCTTCCACAAGAGAAGCTCCTATTTTCTTTATTCACACACTTTAGTTAGCTAGCCAATAGGTCAATCATCCACGCTGCCGACCTTTGAAGAAAAATACCAAATGTGCTGACCACATTAATAATCTTCATCAACCTCACCATCAAATCAGTATAAAAGCTCAGCCATACTGCACTGCATGAACATCTACCAGCTAAACAAAGCATCAAAAACAAGCTAAAGCAAGCCAGGAGAAAGATGAGTTCAAGCTGGACTGCAGAGGTGGAGACCAAAGCCCCAGCGGCTGCCATCTTTAAGGCCGCATTCCTTGACTGGCATAATCTCGGTCCTAAGCTCATCCCTCAGATTATCACCGGCGTTACTTTAATTTCTGGAGATGGAAGCTCGGGGAGCATCAGGCAGATCAACTTCTCCCCAGGTTCGCAACTCGATCTCTTCTCTTTTGCTTAATGCTATTTTATGCCTTTTTTGGTAATTTTTTTATCCCAAATAGGCCCTTAATTATTACATTGAGTTTTTTATGCAGTCATGCCTTTTAGCTTTATTAAAGAACGTCTTGATTTCATCGACCATGAGAAGCTTGAACTGAAGACTTCTGTTGTGGAGGGTGGAGATTTGGGCAACAAGATTGAGTCTGCAACTTCGCACATCAAGGTTGAGCCAAAGGGAAATAGCTCTATTGTTAAGGTGTTGGCGACATACAAGGCCATTGCTGGCGTTGATGTTGCTGAGGACATTAAGAAGGCCAAGGAAGGTTTCATCAATAGCGTCAAGGCAGTGGAAGAGCACCTTGTAGCCAACCCTGGAGCCTATGCTTAGAAGTATCATATTTGCTTGAGCGAGAGTGTGCTTTAAATTGTTAGGTGGTAATAACGAGAGTTGTTTTTTATGCTAAGGAGAGATTTTATGAGAGTGCTTTTGTATTTCATTGTTCTCTGTTGTGGTTAATATAAATAAAGTGAAAGTATGCTTTCTACAAACATTGTATTGGTTTGGGTGTAACATTTTGGAGTTCTATCGGTCATCAGATCTGGAGGGATCTGTTTTTGTTTTGCTGATCTTTTAGAGCTGTTTTATGGATTTTTTATCGGAATGTTGGCTGCGTGATTGCTAGGATCATTGGTATGGAGGTTCGGTCTGGCAAACTTGGGATGACCAGATTTTCTGTTGCTTCCCATTTTGTTTTGCTGTGTGTGGAGTATGGGGTTAGTTCTAGTTAGTTTTTGGTTTATATTATCCGGTATACTTATTCCTTCAAAGGTGGTGATACTCTGAATTTTTTGTGGCTTGTGTCTGGTTCCTTCATATTACATGCCATGAGAATTTTGCTTCAACTCCTGCCTACTGCTCACCGTTTCGGGTCTTCTTCTGGCATTTCTGCTCTGGGTGGGATCTGGTTGCAGTTACTGCATTGGAGCGTTGGCTCCTTACTTAATCTTAATGAGGTTATTGCTGTTAGCTTCAGGGAAGTTTTACTACCGTTATATCCTTTACCACATGTGTTATGTAAGAATATGCATCTCTTATTTCACTACTCCTGTCACCTAATTTACTTTTGTTGGAGGTTCATTTTTGTGCAGAACGGCTGCCAAGACTTGGGGTGTCACAAAGGTTGCAGAGGGAGTTTCTCCACCGTTTTTTGGATCTTTCGGAAGGTGAATTACAATTTTTTGCAGGAAGTACGTGCTGACCGTTTTAATTTCCTTCTTCCTTTTTTGGTTGCTTTCTTATTATAGCACTAGATTGTTATTAGGCTTTTTTGTATATCTTAGTACTAGGAACCACTGGCTCTCAGGTTTTATTTTGATTTCTTTTGTAGCTCTTAAGAGCATTAGTGAGCTGGAGGTTCCTTTTAAGGACTTTGTAACCGATTTTTTTATATTAACGCGTAGGCCCCTCTGTGAGTTTTAACAAAAAAAAAAAGAATAATATTATGATATTTCTTGGGCTTCAAGCACACATTATTAGGTGATATATATAGTGTTTCTAATTATATTAAAAATATTTAAACTATATGAAATGGTGGTACAAAGCACAATCACTTCAATGAAATAGCTACCATGGAGATGATGACATGTTCCATTGAACTAGCTTTGAGCATTTATAACTTGAACACATGAAGATGTTCAATTCAATAGGTTTAAGGATGCAAAGTGAAGATTCATTATTTAACAATCTACTGAGGGGTTGTTTGGTATGCAGGATTAGTAGGGTAAAGTAATATAATTACCTGCATTTCTTAAATTCGGGTGTTTGATTATTTTGTAGCGGAACATAAGAAAGTCGTCCGATGCATTAGTCGTGTAGTAGCGGAGGCCAATCCTGCGATTTCCAAATCCGCTCAATTTGAGCGGGTTACAAATTCTCTCGCGCGATAACCAGCCTCGCGCGATGATGTCGCGGAAGCTGAGCGTTTAAGTTCCCTCTTCTTCTCCGTTCTTCCCACTCTCTTGCCGGCTCTCTAGTCCGAAATCCCCAACAGTTGTTGTCTTCCCTATCTAGAAGCCGAAGACGCCTCTCCGCTCGCCTTTTCCTCTCGCCCTCCTCTTCCACCACTTCCAATAGCGACATGAAGCAGCTCCCGATTCTTCTCTACTACCATGGCGGCGCCTTCTGTGTCATGAGCTCCGCCTCCGCCGTCTACCACAACTACCTCAACTCCCTCGCTGCCAAGGCCGACGTCCTTACTGTGTCAGTTAACTACCGCCTCGCACCCAAGAACCCGCTCCCTGCTGCCTATGACGACTCTTGGGAGGCGCTTCGCTGGGTAGTTGACGGCACAGATCCTTGGTTGTCGGATTTCGAGAATTTGGGCAACATTATTCTAGCAGGCAACAGCGCCGGGGGAAACATTTCGCACAACTTGGGTTTGAAGCTTGGAAGTGCTGGGATGAAGGTGGAGGGGCTGGTTTTGATACATTCTTCTGGTTCTCAAGTTTATGCTGTTTGCGTCATATATCCATGTAAGAAGAGCGTAGAAAGCTATGAAACATATGGGATTAACAGAGTTACTAAATCTCTTCAACTATCAAATAAAAAAATGTCTACTTGATTTTATCGGTCAAATTAAAATGTTTCTCAATCTATTATATATCTTTGTTTAATTTGAATCATTTGGCTTTCAGTTGTTTAAGATTTTGGAAAGTGATAGGGATAAACGGTCGTATTTTGATGAGATCTCCGGCGATCTCCGGTCAGTCCATAAGGTGGGTGAGTAGGAATGGTGAAGGATGGGAGTTCCATTTAAGAGAAGTGGAGAATTATCTCAGGAAGGGGAAGATGATTGTTTATTAATTAATTCCTTTTGATCTAATGATTTACCAACCACTGATTTAGTATATCTTTACTCGTAACAAGATGATTGCAAGTGTTCTTCATTATATATTCTGAACCATCTATTAAATAAGAATGAGCGTGCCCCCCACTCCAAATAACTAAATTAATCAAAGTTAGATGCTGAAATGGTTTTTTAATCTATTTCTGAAGTAGCTGCTGTGATTGAATGGGTTATAATTTCCTCGGGTCTTCTTATATTTCATTGTTGCTTAAATCATTTTTTTATTGTAAAGGAAGATTCATAATTGATGGTGTTTGTTCATCTATTTTATTCTTTTTTAGTGTATGTTGCTGAAGGTAACATGAAAGTTATAAACTACTGAACTTTATACTTTGCCACAATTAGGATTTGGTTATCTTTTACCTCTTATCGATTCTGGACTTCATCATATTATTTCTGGAGTGAGTAGCGACAGCTGTTTAATTCTGCTTTCAATGGAAACATTTAAGCTACATAAACATACGATGTTGTAAAGAGATTTTTTTAGATTTGCGGAAGATATTGACTTGACATGTAATATTTCTAAATTAAGCAAGTTTGAACATTTGATCAAGTGAGCTAACTCGTTTTGACATGTGATATTTTTAAATTAAGCAAGTTTATCACAATGTTGGTAAATTCTTTGATGCAATTGATTTAAGTATTTTAGAGCTAAAAGTGTCTTGCTCTTCCATCCATAAGAAACTGGTAAGGGCATGTTCTCAAGTTGCAGAGTTGATTCAGGAGATAGCAGTTTCTACATAAATTATTGCTATAATGCATGCAGGGGGGACCAATATGACGAAGAGCATAACTCTGTTTTTTGAGTTCTTTTGAAAGCAGTGGAGGGAAATCATCCTTGCCAAAACTACAAGACGGAAATTCTATTATTTTATAGTGCTCCTCATCTTCTTGCGTATTAAATCTATTTGCCTTCTTCATTGCATAGATATATGATCAATTATACGCTGATAAGAAGACTGGTGTTCCTATCCTTGCAGACAGTTTAATCTGGTTTATAACATGTGTATGTACAATATAGTTCTTGTTCAATGACAAATGGTATATAACTAATACAATCTAAAAATGATCATTTCTTTTTATTTTGCTTTTAATTTAATCTTCATTATTTCATATCCATAAGCATTTCATCTCATGCACAAAGCAGTGAAAAAGTATGGATAAGCAACCTTATAAATTTAGGGTTATCTTTTGATACTAAAATAAAATTCTTGGTAACTTTGTACTTATCTTTTTATAAAATAGTATTTCATCTTTTTTAGTAGTTGCAGCTGGCTCCAAATGTATTCATACTGCTTCTGAAAAATATTTATCATATTTTCTGTACGGGAGAATGAATTTGTCACAAACAGTGATGAACGGTAATTCAAAGCCCAAGAGGAAAATTTTTTTATGGATCTTAAAACCTGAGTGGATAACTGGATTGCTTATTATCTTTTGTTTTTTAATTGTACTTTTTTTGTTAATGTTGTTTACATGTTATGAATGAGAATCATGTAATTTATTGATTGTTAATCCAAAACAATTTCTTTTTATCGCTAAATTTAAGAAAGAAATCAGTTTAAAAATTTTATTTTCAGCAAATTATTTTGTAAAAACATTAATTTAAAAATAAAATTTTAAAATTTTAAATAAATTTAAAATTAAATTTCTCTCTATCACAAATATATTTTCGTCTATTGCAGCATATTGCTAAATTAATACACAAAAAAAAATTTATATCTTATAATAAAAACAAATTATAATAAGATCGTGCAATAAATGAGTAGATTGATTTTATTTTATAACATCAAATACAATTAATTATTATAAATATATTGCTTTTATAAATACACTAGTTTTAATAATAAAATAAATTATTAAAAAAAAATGCTTTTACTTTACTCTGGATAAACCTAACCAAACAAAGGAAACAATTCTCGTGCGTTTATTTTGCAGACAACCAAACAGGCTCAAAGTATTCGGAATGCACTACATTTACTTTACACTGCATTTACTTTACACTGCATTTTCTTTTCAGGCAACCAAACAGCCCCGAGTGTTTTTAGCATCAATTCAATGAAATTAGTTTAGTAAAATGTATCAATGTTTGAATGATGATTAATAAAACTTTAAAACGAATTTTGATTGAGCTAAAAATAATCTTATTTATGTAGCTGTATTATTATAGATTTATCTACAAATTTTAGGGTTTTATTTGGATTAATTTTTTATTTAGTTAATGTATTAATGCATTTTATTTACATATAATATAATTATTAATATCATGTCAAAAAAAATTGTTCATCTTAGAATTAAGTACCAATATTATTTTAAAATGTATGTGAGCATAAGCTTCATACTTAGATCAGCTTATGCTCACATACATTTCAAAATAATATTGGTACTTAATTCTAAGATGAGCAAATTTTTTTGGCATGATATTAATAATTATATTATATGTAAATAAAATGCATTAATACATTAACTAAATAAAAAATTAATCCAAATAAAACCCTAAAATTTGTAGATAAATCTATAATAATACAGCTACATAAATAAGATTATTTTTAGCTCAATCAAAATTCATTTTAAAGTTTTATTAATCATCATTCAAACATTGATACATTTTACTCAACTAATTTCATTGAATTGATGCTAAAAACACTCGGGGCTGTTTGGTTGCCTGAAAAGAAAATGCAGTGTAAAGTAAATGTAATGTAAAGTAAATGTAGTGCATTCCGAATACTTTGAGCCTGTTGGTTGTCTACAAAATAAACGCACGAGAATTATTTCCTTTGTTTGGTTAGGTTTATCCAGAGTAACGTAAAAGCATTTTTTTTAATAATTTATTTTATTATTAAAACTAGTGTATTTATAAAAGCAATATATTTATAATAATTAATTGTATTTGATGTTATAAAATAAAATCAATCTACTCATTTATTGCACGATCTTATTATAATTTGTTTTTATTATAAGATATAAATTTTTTTTGTGTATTAATTTAGCAATATGCTGCAATAGACGAAAATATATTTGTGATAGA
>NW_021319804.1:923249-927116 GCF_001605985.2 Dendrobium catenatum
GGTGGTTTAATTAAATTTATATTTTATTTAAAATAATTACTATATTTAAAAGATGAGTTTTTTTAAGTTCAAAATAATTATTATATGTTATTCAATTTAACAATAATTTATTATACTTTTTAAATTATTTTAGTGTAGCAATATTTAATTTAATTTAATAAAATGAATAATTTTAAATATTTCTAATTATCATTTTTTAGAAAATTTAAAATTTCGTCAGAAATCCGTCCTAAAATCCTGCAAAAAATCCACAAAAAATACGTCAAAAAAAAATTTCAGTCGGAATTCCACAAAAAAATTTGTCGAAAAATCTATTAGAATTTCTAACCGAAATATCCACTAGAAATCAACGTTTTTCCTGTAGTGATCGAGAATAATTACTCAACATTGTCACAAACATTGATGCTTTCCATCACTACTATTGTAGATGCTTAAAGCTACCGATATTTTTAATTCTCCCTTCACTACAGGAAAACAGCTCATTTCCGACAGAATTTCCGGCGGAAATAAATTCGTCGCAAATTCCGGCGGATTTTCCGGCGGATTTCCGACGGATTTTTTTCAATGAATTTCCGACATAATTTTTGATTGAATTTCCGACGGATTTTTTTCAAAGAAATTTCCGGCGGATTTTCCGGCGGATTGTAAAATTAAATATTTTTTATTTTAAAATATAACTTAAATTATTGAATTAATTAATTAATTTTAAGTTAATTAATTTTTTATTTTTAATTTTTTTGTTTCTACCGGTAACAATTAAGTTACTTATTGAATTTTTAATTTTAATTTTTAATTATAAATTTTATTGGTTGAGTATTGGTTTCAATAATATAAATTTTAAATTTTAAGTTTTAAGTTAATTATTGAATTATTTTTATTAAATTAAGTTAAATAATTTAATAATTTATTGTTAAATTAAATTAACTAATTTAATTATTTATTGTTAAATTAAATTATATTTCTTTTATCTTTAAAAAATTTTACGTTTCAAATAATTATTACTTTTAATATGTAGTAGTTATGAGTTAAATAAATTAAAGTATAAGTTTTTTATAGTTTTTAATTAAGGGCAAGATGGTAGATGGTGCTGCAGAACACGCGCGCAGAGATGGGGAGGGCCTGGTTCGAACCCCGCCGAAGGCAGAAACGACCCACGCTGGCCTGTTGGGCGGAAATAGGCTTGCTTGTTCACCTGGGCTCGCTGGCTTTGTGCGGGCCGGCTGGGCTGATCAGAAATCGGAGCTGTGGGCAGGTCCGGGTGCTTAAAATTTGTACTTATTTTTTTTTATTTTTTTTAAAATTCCAGCGCAAAAAAAAATCCGTCGGAAATATTTTTTCTGTGAAAAATCCGCCGGAAATGTTTCCGGTGAATTATTATGCGCCGGAAGGCCTTTTTCGACGCGCGTCAAACCGGCGGAGATATTTCCGCCGGAAATCCGTCGGAAATGCTAATTTCCGACGGATTTTTGGCCAATTTCCGGCGAAAATGTCTGTCGGAAAATGACGTTTTTCCTGTAGTGCTTATTATTAACAACATTGATACCCTTCATCACCAATAAGATTGAGGCCCACGAATGCGACCAAGGCCAATGCTCATTATTGCCACTACGGTAAATAATCCTCAATGCTGCAAAGGTCAACACATGTTGAAGCTGCTAAGATTGAAGAAAGATATTACTTATAACCTCGATGCCCATTGATCAGACCCTTATAACATCCAATGTTAACGCACTAAATTTCCAATATGGATGATGATTGGCATCACCAATGAGACTAATGATTGTTATTGTTAATAAGTTTGACATCCCCAGTCGATAATAATGTTTATGCTTGTCATCACAGTACAAAATAGTGCATAAAGGCAGCATTATCTAGCAGCGGTTTTCAAACTACTACCACCTATAACAACTATAGATTACCACTATCATCGACATCATTTATCGCCAATAATCCTAGTATTCATCGATAACATAAGGCCAAACCCTACATATGCCTTCAAGGTAGAAGTATACAACAACTAATTAGGTCAATATATGTCATTACAATGAGTGTTGATTTTCATTGTTATAGCTTAAAAGATAGAACATATATAATTCACTTTATACAACTAAAATACAAAGTCATATATAGTTAACTATATACCAAATATTTCCCCTTATACAAAGAGATTGAGATCTTTGATATTAAAATATCTATCTTTAGTACTACATGTGTGTTTAAGCTTCCTAATCCAAGTAGGCCATAAAACTCTTACACTTTCACAAGAACAACAACAATAATAATAATTAGGTGTTAATTATTATAGCTTTCTAAACAAATTTAAAGGAAAAATATTTATTATCCAAAAATGCATGATTAATCGTTCATACCCTTCTTTAGATTTTCTCCCCCCAACTTTTGGAGAGATTATTACATACGGAATCTGGATCCAAAGAGTCGTTCGGTTTTGTGACTGTAAACAGTAAAAGTATAGTAGTGAATAGTAAAAATACAATGATGAACAATAACTAAGTATTGACTGTTCACAGTCATAAAATTGAAAAATTTTATGTCCAGACTCGGCACAATATAAAAAACATCTAGAAGCTAAACAAAATAAATGCGCGCGGCGACCACCAACCTCCAATTCTGTATCATAACTGTTCAATGTTTCGGTGGATCAGATGAGGTGTTCCCATCTCTTTCCAGTTTAAGAAAAAAATAAAATAAAGGTCAATAAATCCAGAGCTTTGGACTACTTTCCGCATTCATATATTTTATATTAACAGCAATGTTCTCTATTTTCTTCCCAATCTAACGAAGTTAGGTGAGAGCTTTGGACCATCTTCCACAAGAGAAGCTGCGATTTTCCTTATTCACACACTATAATTAGCTACGCTGCCGACCTTAGAAGAAAAATACCAAATGTCCAGACAAGATAAATCTTCACCAACCTCATTATCAAAGCAGTATAAAAGCTCAGCCATACTGCACTGCATGAACATCTACCAGCTAAACAAAGCACCAAAAACAAGCTAAAGCAAGCCAGGAGAAAGATGAGTTCAAGCTGGACTGCGGAGGTGGAGACCAAAGCCCCAGCGGCTGCTATCTTTAAGGCTGCATTCCTTGACTGGCATAATCTCGGTCCTAAGCTCATCCCTCAGATTATCACCGGAGTTACTTTAATTTCTGGAGATGGAAGTCCGGGGAGCATCAGGCAGATCAACTTCTCCCCAGGTTCACAACTCGATCTCTTCTCTTTTGCATAATACTTTTATGTCTTTTTTTCATATTTTTTTTATCCCAAAAAGGCCCTCATTACATTGAGTTTTTATGCAGCGGTGCCTTTTAGCTTTATTAAGGAACGTCTTGATTTCATCGACCATGAGAAGCTTGAACTGAAGACTTCTGTTGTAGAGGGTGGAGATTTGGGCAGCAAGATCGAGTCTGCAACTTCGCACATCAAGGTTGAGCCAAAGGGAAATGGCTCTATTGTTAAGGTGTCGGCGACATACAAGGCCATTGCTGGCGTTGATGTTGCTGAGGACATCAAGAAGGCCAAGGAAGGTTTCATCAATAGCGTCAAGGCTGTTGAAGAACACCTTGTAGCCAACCCTGGAGCCTATGCTTAAGAGACTCATATTTCTTGAGCGAGAGTGTGCTTTAAATTGTTAGGTGGTAATAAAGAGAGTTGTTTTTTATGCTAAGGAGAGTTTTATGAGCGTGCTTTTGTATTTCATTGTTATATGTTATGGTTTATCATAAATAAAGAGGAAATATGCTTGCTACAAACAAAATAGAAGAATATTATGCTATTTCTTCGGCTTCAAGTACACATTATTAGGTGATCGTGTTTATTATCTTATATATATATATATATATATATAG
>NW_021319804.1:927350-937887 GCF_001605985.2 Dendrobium catenatum
TATATATATATATATATATATATATATATATACACATATGGATAAAACCCGTTAAGGGGCCTACATGTTAATATAATAAAGGTTACAAGATCCTAAAAGGGACCTCAAGCCACTACTGCTCAAAGAACTACAAATAAAGCAAAAAATAATAAGAAACCTAATAGCTTAAGGTCTCTATTAAATTACAATGAAGAATAGAAAGAAAATAACAATATAGAGCAAAAGCCACCAGCGATGAAAGCCATCCGACACATAGCAAGAAAATTCAATAATAGAACATAACACCCCTAACCAAACAAAAGGAACTAACCAATGGAAGAACACAATGAGCATTAGAATGAGTACTCCTCCCAACAGAAACCTTGAACCCTTTATTTTTGTTTTTCTTACCTTTCTTGCGAGAAAATATAGTGAATACGTCATTATCCACTTGCACAACATTTAAATTACTGTATTCCATGATCAAAACGTTAGAGATACCATGATTATTCTCCCATCGCTCTAGTGGTCACCCGATTGAGAGCAAATCCAATCGAAGTGATCAATAAGATCTATAGAATTCAAGTTCAACAAATGTTTCCCACAATCATGCTTAATATATTCATAAAAGATTATTAACTTATATAAATTTTTTAATAAGTTCAAAAATTAATTTTTGCTCAAAAATTTTTTATGGTATCTTATTAGCGCCTCCATATTTTTATACAATAAAACTTAATTTGAAGCCACTTGTTATATTAAAAAAGTACGTATACATGCATGCTCAATATCATCAACAATATCATCATTACAAAGTTGATGCCGATCATTGCCAACAAGGCTAAAGACCACTAATGCCACCATGGTTAATGCTCACCTTTTCCACCAAAATAATTACTCAATATTGTCACAAGCATTGATGCTTGTCATCACCAATATTGCAGATGCTTAAAGCTACCAATATTATTAATGCCCCCTTATTATTAACAACATTGATACCCTTCATCACCAACAGGATTGAGACACATGAATGCAAAAAAGCTCAATGCTCATTATTTCCACTAAGGTCGATAATTGTCAATGCTTTCAAGGTTAACACATGTTGAAGCTGCCAAGATTGAAGAAAGATAGTATTTATAACATCCATGCCCATTGATCATACCCTTATAACACCAATGTTAATGCACTATATTTCCAATATGGATGATGATTGACATCACCAATAAGACTAATGATTGTCATTATTAATAAGGCCAGGCTAACATCCCCGGTCGATAACAATGCTTATGCTTGTCATCACACCACAAAAAAAGAGTATAAAGGCAGCATTATCCAGCAGTAATTTTCAAACTATTGCTATCACCTATAACTGTTACGTCATGGAATATTTGCAGTGATAGAGAGTGGTATAGTTTGACATCTTAATTTTGAACAAAGATCCAGCACACAAACAGATAAGAGAGTATGGTTATAGAGTTTATAAGGGGTATCATAATTTTTATGTGGAAACCCCTAAAAAGGAGAAACTACGGTGCCTAGCCCTGTTTGAATGAATCCACCAGTGTTTGCAATTGATCACAAATGAGGAATTTTCTTAGGAGGAAGGTCTTAGCTAGATATAGCAAATATACATCATATAAAGTGCATTGGTGGATAGGACGGGCAGAAGTTCGGTGGTGATTGGTGGATATGCGAAAGTCTGGTAGTGATCGGGAGGAACTCTGGCTGTGGTCAGGGGCAAACAAGCTCCCAAATTCTTCCCTTCTCTTCCTCCTTTCTCCTCCTTTCCTCCCCCCATCTTGTAAAGAATGGGGGCTTATTTATATATTTTTTTAGAGTGCATGTCTTGAAAATATAGGTAGGATCAAGGTCAAGATGGGAGTGATTTGAATGATTAGCTGATATTGATCCCTTTGATCATGGACAGTTTATTAATCATTTGAATGATTTAGTGATATCAGAATTTAGTGATCTTAGGCTCGTAGGAATCGCCTCGTCAAGCCGCTCGATTTGACTATAAGCATTTCATGTTTGGAATTCATTTTGTTGTCTAAATTATGCTTTGAACCCTTCAATATGTTTTGGACAATTGATTTGGGTTTATTTGGGCTTGGATTTGAGTTGATTTAGGTATTGCTGGATTTGTCTTTCCAAGATGTTTAGTTAGACTACAAGTTTGTTGAAATTGGAGTTTGGATGGTCACATATTTAATTTTAGAAGCTTTCAACTCAATTTTTCCTCAAGATTCGTGCCCGACCAAAATATATTTTTGATGATATATCAATAACAACTATAGATTACCACTATCATCGACACCAATCATCACCAATAATCCTGATATTCATCGACTTTATAAGGCCAAACCCCACATATGCCCCTTGGTAGAAGTATACCACAACTAGTTAGTTCAATCTATGTCATCACAACAAATGTTGATTTTCATTGTTATCACCAACATCAATATTGGTCATCACCACCAACAGTGATATGAGCATCAAAAGAGCGTCATGCTACCAAGAAACTACACAAAATCAAAATCACTATGAAGGCGAGAATGGATTATTGGTGCGTTCTCAAAAATACTAAAATCAAAAGAGTACAAATGAACAATACATCTTTTTTTATAATACTTTATACATAGGGAACTATATGAGTTGGATGCTGAGGGATCTACTTCTCCTTCTAGATCTAGATCTTTCAAAGATGTGTTGGCCGGTGCTTCTTCATCAGGTGATATTTTTCCTAAAGTTCAACAAACGGTTTTTAATGGTGTTCCGGCTGTGTTGTTATCGGATGAGGAGGTCCTTAAATTGGCTTCCCCTTTTCAATTTACGTTGGTTGGGAAATTTGGTTTATGTCGTCCTAATCTAGATGCAATTCGTAACTTCTTCTCTTAAGCTCTCTGGTTTTTATTCTGTGGGTTTGCTAGATAGTAGGCATGTTGCTATTCAATTATCCAATGATTTAGATTACAGTAGAGTTTTTGCTAGACATTCGTATTTTATACATAACTGCCAAATGCGCGTTTTGAAATGGACCCCTTTTTTGATATTAAGGAATTGAAGAGTCGCCGATTGTGCCGATCTAGATCTCTTTCCCTAATTTAAGATTGCATTTTTTTAATTCCAAAGTTATGCATGCCTTGGGTTCCATTTTTGGGAGACCGCTCCAAACTGATCAGGCTACGGCATTTAAAACACGTCCGTTTGTAGCGAGAGTTCTTGTGGAAGTGGATATATTGAAAAAACATCCTAATGAAATTTGGGTCGGATCGAAAGCTTATGGATACATTCAAAAAGCTGAATTTGAGAAAGTTCCTGATTTTTTCACCCATTGTAAAATCCATGGTCATGCGCATAGTGACTGTTTTAAATTACATCCAGATTTAAAGAAAAATGCTTTGCAAAATGGTGGGAGGCCTAGATCTACCGAGAATGACAAATTATATGTGCCTATCGTGGATAATAATGTGGGAGAAAATGTTATTAAGGTGGAACCGCCTCCTGCTATCCATAATGAGCATGTGGGAATTAGTATAGAGAATGGAGTTAATGTTGATGAATGTGTTCATGAAATGGAAGTGGTACATGATACGCCTGCTTTGCCTGTTATCTCTAAAGAAATCCTTAAGATGCAAGATACTAATATTGTCACTTCTTCTGATCCGAAGCTTTATATTATGATGGATGATTTGCTAAATAATTTGCCTATTAATTCAAATTCTGTAGCTATTGAGAATGCTTTGATTTCTAAACAGGATAATGGGGACTTCTCGGGGAATGGTGTGGATACTCTTGTTGAAACTTATGAGGAAGGTGAAGTTATTCCATCTACTAATGTCGTTACCTCCCCCCTTAATAATCAAGGTACATCTACTTCTTCTCCTTTATTGAATGGTTCGAAAATGGATGAGATGGATATGGTATCTAAAGGAGGCAAGAAAAAAGGTAAACAAAATAAAAATAGCTGTCCGCCTACTCCTAGATCCACTAGAGCACATTCTTCCTCAAAAGATACTAATGATTAAAGCTCTAATGTGGAATATTATGGGTATTGGGGGTAAGGAATCTAAAATCAGAGTTAAGAATCTTTGTAGGATTTATAATATTCAACTGCTAGTGTTAAGTGAACCTTTGATTAATTCGGATAAAATTGCTGATGTTGCTAAGTTTTTGGGTTTTCCTATGCATTTTGCTAATTGCTCAAACAAAATTTGGTTATTGTGGCATAGAAATATTTCTTTAGAGATTGTAGCTCATTTTTATCAAGTTGTTCATTGCCATATCAATGTTTGTAATGTTAATTGCTTTGCTTCTTTTGTTTATGCTGCGTGTACTAGAATTCAATGGATTAATCTGTGGGAGCAACTTCATAACTTTTTTGCTAATATTAATGCCCCGTGGTGTGTGGGAGGTGATTTTAACATTATTTCCAATGCTAGTGAGAGAATGGGTGGTTGTCGTCCCAATAGTAGAGCTATGGAAGAATTTAATGAGATGATTAATGATTGTAATCTTAATGATATTGGTTTCTATGGTAGTCCGTTTACTTGGTGTAGAGCTAATCTCTATCAACGTTTGGATAGATTTTTGTTTAATAACGAATGGATATCTCAATTTTCTTCTTCTAATGTGGAACATTTGAGTAGAACTCTATCTGACCATGCTCCTCTTCTTTTAAATATTAATGTTAATTGCAAGATTGGCTCATTTGCTTTTAGATTTCTTAATATGTGGCTGCTGCATGATAATTTTAAAGCTATGGTTGAGACAAATTGGAATGCTATTGTTTTTCCTGATAATAACATTTCTGGTATGTTGAGGCTGTGGGCTAAATTGGCTAGATTGAAACAATGTCTAAGATACTGGAATAAAAATATTTTTAAAAATCTTTTTTCGAATATTATTGAAGCTGAGTCCAAAGTGTCTGAGTTGGAAGGGGTTTATCTTGATAATCCTAGTGAGAGTAACAGTTTTAATTTAAATTCTGCTAAATGTGTTTTAAACCAATTACAATGTCAAGAAGAAGATTTTTGGAAACAAAAATCCAATTCTAAAATTATTATTGAGGGGGACAGAAATACTAAATTTTTTCATGCTATTGCGAATAAGAACAAGACTAAGAGTAAAATCCATAAAATTTTGAACAATGATGGTAATATGTTGGAGTCGGATGAGCTTATTTGTAAGTCTGGTGTGGATTTCTTTATGAATATGTTTAACAATCATTCTAATATTATACCTATATCGAACCCTTCGGTTACACTACAGAAAAATCACTTATTACCGGCGGCTTTCCGGCGGATTTCCAATGGTTTTTGACGGCTTATTTCCAACAAAATTTTTCGGCGGCTTTCCGACGGCTAATTTCCCCACAAAATTTTGCGACGGCTAATTTCCCGCAAAATTATCCCGCAGAATTTTCCGGCGGCTTTCCGACGGATTATCGGCGGCTTTCCAACGGCTAATTTCCCCGCAAAATTTTGCAACGGCTAATTTCCCGCAAAATTTTCCCGCGGACTTTTCCGGCGGCTTTCCGACGGATTACCGGCGGCTTTGAGACTTATTTCCGACAGTTTTCCGGCGGTCACATTTCCGACGGCTTTTCCGGCGGCTTTTTAGCGTTTCCGGCGGCTTTTAAAAATTTAATAAAAAATGAATAAAATTTTAAACATTTAAATGATTTAACAAAAAATATTAAAAGTTAAAATAACTATTAACTTAATTTTCATCTTAAAATTAATTAGTTAGTTATTTTTTATTTTTTATTAAATATTCGCCGGTAAGCCGCCGGACAAAATTGCCGCCGGAAAAAACCGCCAGAATTCATTTTCCTACGCCGTTTTTACCGGCGGTAATTAAACCGTCGGAAAACTACAAAACCGCCGGAAAAGGTTCAATTACCACCGGAAATAGGTGATTTTCCTGTAGTGTTATTCCTAAGCTTATTAATGATGATGATAATGTTTTGCTTTGTCAATTACCTACGGAAACTGAAATTTTTAAAGTTCTCAAGGACATGAATGGTGATGTTACGGCGGGACCGGATGGTTTTACTACCAAGTTTTTTTAAAATTCTTGGGAGATTGTGAAGGAGGATGCTGTTAATGTTGTCAAAGATTTATTTGAAGGTACCCCTTACCCTAAGTTTTTTTCCTCTTCTAATATTGTTCTCATTCCGAAAATTGAGGGGGCCAATGCTTGGAAGGATTTTAGACCTATTAGTCTATGTACTTTTTTCAACAAACTTAATTCTAAAATCATTGCTAATAGATTGTCCAATAATTTACCTATAATTATTTCTTTGAATCAAACGAGTTTTGTTAAAGGAAGAAGTATTAGTGATAATGTTTTACTTGCACAAGAAATTGTCCATGATATTAACACTAAAATCACTGGGGGTAACACCATTTTTAAATTAGATATTACTAAAGCCTATGATAATCTCGATTGGAATTTTCTTTATAAGGTGATGTCTTTGTTTGGGTTTAATCAAAATTTCCTTCTGTTGATTAAAAATAGTGTGGAGAATTATTTCTTTTCTGTCATTATTAATGGTAGAAATCATGGTTTTTTCAAATCCTCTAAAGGTCTCCGCCAAGGTGATACTATTTGTCCTGCTCTCTTTATTATTGTCATGGAATACTTATCTAGAGGTTTAGAAGATCTGTATGCTAGGAATGTTCACCTTAAGTTTTATACTAAAAGAGGTTTTAATATTTCTCACTTGAGTTTTGCTGATGATTTCATTTTATTCACTAATGGTGCTATTAAGAATGTGAAAATCCTTATGCAATTTCTTTATAACTTTCATGGTTGTAGTGGTCTTGCTTTTAATAAAGATAAGAGCACTTTTATTGTTGGTAAATCTATAAATCAAAATAGGATTCATGTTATTCAAAGGGTCTGTGGTTTTCAAGCTAAAAAACTGCCGATTAAATATTTGGGTACGCCAATTTATAAAGGTAAAAAGAGGAATTTTCTTTTTGAAGATATTTTTACTATTATTCAAAAGAAGTTGGCTAATTGGTCTTCCAATTTCCCTTCTTTTGGAGGTCATTTAGTTCTTGTGAAATATGTACTGAACTCTATTCCTATCAACCTGTTTCACACTTTAATGCCTTCCTCTGCTATTTGTTCTAGATTGGAGAGACTGATTAACAGATTTTTTTGGGGGTCTAAACTTAATTCTAATGCTATTCATTGGGCGGCTTGGCATAAAAATTATGGGGTTTTAGATGAAGGGGGGATGGGTTGCAAGAGTATTAATGATATTGTTATTGCTTTTTCTCATAAATTGTGGTTTTCTTTGAGATCGAATATCAGTTTATGCATGGGCTCGTTATATGAATGTTAAATACTGCAATAATATGCATCCGATTTTATGTTCTTTTAAAAATACTGACTCCTTGACGTGGAAATGGTTGTGTAATATTAAGTGGGAAGCTGAGAATTTTATTCAATGGGGGTTGGGTAAGGGAGATGTTTATTTTTGGCAAGATAAATGGTTGGGACATTTTCGATTGATTCTAATTTAAATACTCACACTACTGAGCTTATTAAAGTTTCTTCTTTTCTGATGGAGAATAGATGGAATGTGAATAAATTGAAAGAGTATGTGCCTAACTGTGTGGTTGATATTATCTTGAATATTCCCTTACAGATTAATTGCATGGATATTATTTTATGTTCTGTTTCTACTAACGGCAAGTTTCAATTACGCAATATTTGGGAAAATTTTCGTATTCCGGCACAGAAATCCCTAAGATTTGGTGCGGTTTGGCATAGCTCCTTTCCAATTACTTACTCGACCTTTGCTTGGAGAAGCATTAAAGGTTTTATTCCTGTGGATACTTTGCTTCAAAAAAAAAGGTATAATTTTAGCTTCAAAGTGTTTATGTTGCTCTAATAATGAAGATATTGATCATATTTTCATTAATGGTTTGGTGGCGCAAAAGGTTTGGTCTTATTTTAATATCATTACGGGTAAGAACAATATGCCTTATCAGAATAGCTTATTTTCCATGCTTGATTGTTGGTTTCATTCTATCAAAGGTCATATTCTTAATTTGTTGCCTATTCTGATTTTATGGTATATTTGGAAAGCTCGTAATGAGGCTAAGCATGATTATATCAAGATGGATCCAATTCTTATTATTAATAATGTTAAGAGAAAGGTTGTCCAGCTTTTTAATTCTAAAGTCATCTCTATCAAGACTTTTGTTAAGTGTTCTGATTTAGCCGAGAGTTTTGGCATCAAGCTGGATATGACTTATGTTAATACTCTTGATACTTTTGTGTACTGGATTAAGCCCAAACCACCTTATGTTAAATTAAATACGGATGGTGTTGTTGGTATGGAGAAGGCTGGAGCGGGTGGTCTCATAAGGGATGTCTTTGGGGATATTTTGGCAGCTTTTGCTGCTCTTTTGCCGCAACTGAATGTTAATATGGCAGAGTTATATGCTCTCCTGCTCAGTTTGGAACTTTGCTTAAAAATTAATGGGTTTTAATAATGTGTGGATTGAAGTGGATTCTTTTTTTATTGTTCAGAATATTGGTGAAGGCAATAATGGGAATGTTCATAATTTTTACCTTATTAGAAAAATTAAGATTCTTTTGAACTTGATGAATTACAAAATTTCTCATGTTTTTCAGGAAGGGAATGGTTGTGCTGATTGGATAGCCAATAAGGGCTCTTTGATTGATGGTTATGAGGAATTTGATATCCTTCAATTAGACCCTTATCTTAAAGGTATGTTTTTACTGGATAAGACTTTTATGCCTCATATCAGACATGGTTGAGCTGAAGTTTGTTTTTTTCTGGTTAAGGTTTATTGGTCTTTTTCTGCTGTTTGCTTTTCGGGTGTCTTTTTGTGTTTGCTGGGGGTTGCTGTTAGTGATGGTTTACTGGGTTTATAACTGGGCTGTTTCGTCTGTGATGTTTTTTTGGTATCTTCTTGTGGAGAAGCTGGTTTTCCTCTGGGTTTGGCTGGCTGAGTTACTGTGGGGTGTTCAGGGGTATGGGAATCTGCAGTTTGGGTATATGTTTTTCTTGCTGGGTTATTTGGTGAAGTGGGTTGGTTTTTGTTGGTTCTGGATTATTTTCCAGGTCCTGGATGCTTTTGCTGTTGATTTGTTTGTGGTCTTCTTTTTGTTGTTGCTGTATTCGTTGGATCCCTGTTATGTGGAAGGGAAAATTTTTGTGTGGGCTATCTATTTTTCCTGGCCTGAGGTCGTTCTTAATGGTTTATATTTAGTTTATCTTCTGCTTATTTGTGTTATTCAGTCGATGTCTAGTTATTACTGCATTTGCGGGGAGGATTATGTTTTGGCGTGTTGCTGTACCTATTGGCTTTATGATGGGATGTTGTGGAAGGAGGTTATGCATAATTTCAAGTATATTGGCTGGAGCTATATGATTATTTTTTCTGTTAATTTTGGCAAGCCTTTATACTATGTTAGTTTTAATTTCCTCTGGACTAATTCTGCCTTTTCGAGAGTGTCTTGCAGGAATCTTTCCTTTTTGGATTATGGGACCTTCTGCGCATGTAAGGTACTGCTTTTTTGGTTTAATTTCCAGATTTGTTATTTTCTTTTTCCTTTTTGCAGGAAGATTGAGCCGAATGATTATCTTAGGATCTTCCTTTTTTGGGTGCGATTCTCTCACCGCCCGTACAATTTTTTGGTTGTTAATTGTAATCTTAGAAAAATGATCCACAGGCTCGTAGGTTTTATTTATTTTTGGATTGTAGCTCGTGTGAGCATTAGTGAGCTTGTGGAGCTTTTTAAGGACTTTGTAACCGAATATTTTGAGATTAACCCGTAGGTCCTTCTGACGGTTTAAACCAAAAATAATAACAATAATAATAGTACTGCATGTGTGTTTGAGCTTCCTAATCCATGTAGGCCATAAAACTCTTACACTTTCACAATAACAACAACAACAATAATAATGAAGGTATTAATTATTACAGCTTTTTAAACAAATTTCATGAAAAAAAAAATATTTTCCAAAGATGATTAATCATTTATACTCTTCTTTAGATTTTCAACCCACAGCTTTATGAGAGATTATTATATGCAGAATTCGGATCCAAAGAGTCGTTCGATTTTGTGACTGTGAGCAGTAAAAACACAGCAATGAATAGTAAAACTACATTGATGAGCATTAATTAAGCTTTTACTGTTCACAATCACCAAATCAAACAATTTTATGTCCGGACTCTGCATGTAATAATCTCTCCGCGATTAGACTAATGAATTCCAATTCGTCTTGATGAAGCTTTAATAAAGCGGCCCAATATAAAAACACCTAGAAGCAAAATAAAACAAATGCGCGCGGCGGCCACCAACTTCCAATTCTGTATTCTAACTGTTCACTGTTTCGGTGGATCAGATGAGGTGTCCCCATCTCTTTCCAGTTTAAGAAAAAAATAAAATAAAGGTCAATAAGTCCAGAATTTTGGACTTCTTAGTACTTTGCACATTCATATATTTTATTATATTAACAGCACAGTAGTTCTCTATTTTCTTCCCAATCTAACGAAGTTAGGTG
>NW_021319804.1:937987-941264 GCF_001605985.2 Dendrobium catenatum
CTTGTGGTTCCTTGTTCTAAGAATACAATTTAAGCAGAAAAAGAAACTAGGGCTGTAATTTAACAACACCCAAAAAAGGAAGCTCAGAAGATATGAGTTCAGCAAAGACTTCCTGCAAAAAAGAAGATACAAAAAGGAAAGCACCAAAAAGAGCCCAAAAATTGATAAATTACTATTGGACCGGGTGACAGCAGAAAAAAACCTGCAAAACATACTCCCAAAAGCCAAGTTATAGGACATGAAGTTAAAAGTAACACAGATACCGAACTGCAAGAAGATAGAATAAGTGTTGCTTCTAAAAATGAGAAAAGACTTGCAAAAAATCGAAAGCGTATTCCCAGACCAGCAAATAGACAGCAAACGCGTAATAGACACCAGCAGCACCTCAAAAAACCCGAGGTTCGACTGGAAAGAAAGGAATATAGTGAAAGCCAGAAGAAAATTATTGCTAGCCTTACAAACAGCCCATATAAGAAACTTGATAGCCACCATCTGCACCTCAATACACACCATAGAATAAATCATAATAAATAACTTGAGATTCGACTGGAAAGAAAGGAAAATAGAAAGATGCATATGGATGTTACTTCCAGCCACACAAGTAGCCCAGGATAGAGAATGCCAGCACACGAACGCCAAATTGATCAAAACCAAAGGAAACCAGCAAAACATAGTGCAGACAGTAAAAAAAAAATACATAAAGGTAAAATTAAAGAGAACATATAACAAAGAGGATCAGAGAAGAATAAACAGAAACATTTAACCTAAGAGAAAGTAGGAGATTAACTATATCTAATGTAAGGCAGCCCAGTCTTATCAAGATTGATCATACTCTGTAATAGAGGATGCAAATCATTGGGATTTAATTCTTCATAAAGGGATATGTTGCAACCTCTTTTAGCTAACCAATCAGGACACCTATTAGCTTCACTATAGATATGAGATATGTAATAAGTAACAGTAGAAAGAAGCATTTTATTCTTCCTTATAAGATAAAAATTTTGCGGATTGCCATGAATAATGTTATTAATAATCTGGATAAGTAGCATAGCATCAACCTCAATCCAAATACAAGTAAGGCCCTTGTTAGCACAAATTTTCAGACCAAAAAAAAAGAGCATAAAGCTCAGTAGTAATAGAAGAGGTACAGAAAATCGGAGTAGAGAAAGCTGCAATAGCATTACCCGCAGCATCTCTAATAATACCACCAGCACCGGCACCATTAGGACCAATAGAATCATCAGAATTCAGCTTAAAGTAAGGAGGTTTGGGTTTAATCCAAGTGACCATAATATCCGCAGAATTAACAGGAATATCCGTAATATTAAGCCCCAAATTCAAAGCCAAATGGTAATAGTTCTTACATTTTTTTTTTTTGGAAATGAGCTTGTTAGAGTGCAATTGAAAAATTTTCTGCTTAACATTAGAAATGATGATCATGACATCCATCTTAATACCATTGTGCTTGGCATTATTGTGAGCTTTCCAAATAAACCAAACAATAAGAATAGGAATGAGGTTGAAAATGTGACCTTTGGAAATATGGAACCAACTTTTGATAACAGAAATAAGATTGTCCTGCAAATTACAAACCGGCTTGTTTGCAATATTATTAAAGAAATTCCAAACTTTTTGAGCAATGACACCAGAAGCAAAAAGATGATCAATGTCCTCAATATCCGAGCAACACATGCATTTAGAAGATACCTGAAAACCTTTCATTTGAAGTCTAGCATCCACGGGGATGTAACCTTTGATACATCTCCAAAGTAAAATAGAGTAAGAAAGGGGAAAATTAATATGCCAAATGGCAGAGTATAAATTAGAGTTGTCTTTCTTGATTCTAATGGCATTCCAACTATCTTTTAAACTAAAATTGCCAGAAGACAAAAGAGAGAATAAAATAACGTCTTTATCATGAGTTTGAAGAGGAACATCTAAAATTTTTTCAACAATGAAAGAAGGAACCATCTCCAACAATTTAGTAATATCCCAAGTGTCATTGTTAAAAAAATTGGAAACTTTAATACTACTTAAAGACCGAGTATTAAGTAAAGAGTCAATAGAAGAATAATCAAGCCAATTATCTTGCCAGAAAAAAATTTCACCTTTACCAAGCCCCCATTGAATAAATTGTGTATGTCTTTTTCTTTAACTATGTATGTCTTTTTCTTTTTATTTTATAAAGTGAATTATATTTATCTTTCAAGGTAGTATAATCTTCTCTCTATGAAGTACTCAAAAGAAAACAAATGATATTGTTTACATGTGTTATTCTTATTTCTATATTTTTCAGAATACACCAATAATCAATACTCGCCTTAATAATGATTTTGATTTGGAGTAGTCTTTTGGTAGCACGGACTCTCTTGATTATCACGTTAATGATGGTGATGATGACCAATATTGATGGGGATGCATGGCAACGATGAATATCAACATTGGTTGAGATGACATATATTGTTCTTACTAGTGTTTGTGTACTTATACCATTGGGGAATATGTTGGCTTTGGCCTTCTAGCATCGATGTTCGTGGTGATGGCAAACATCATCATTGTTATTGATTGTGGGTGTCAACTTATTTACAATGTTAGTTATTAGTCTTATTGGTGACATCAGGCATCATCCGTATTGCCAATAGAGCACATTAACATTGTCAACTATGATGGGCCTCAATGAGCATCAGGGTTATAAGCATTGTCGTGTTTCTTGCATGGTGAGCATGAATTGACCTTAGTAGCATTGACATGTGTTGACCTTAGCGACAATAATGAGCATTGGCCTATATGGAACCAGTGGACATTCTTGTTGGTGAAGAAGGGCATTAATCTTGTTAATAACAATGAGTTTCAATAATACTGACATATTTGGGAATATATCTTATTGATGATGGTAGGCATTAGTATTTGTGGTAATATTGGGTAATACTGTTGGTGGCCAATAGTGAGAATTAAACTTGGTGGCATCACTAGTCATTAGCCTTTGTAGCACAATTGGGCATCAATTGTATGATGTTCTTGGTGACATTGAGCAAATACATTTACTAGTTTATATATTGAATGGCTTCACAAATTAGGTTTTTTTGCATAAAAAATATAGATGTATTAATAAGATACCATAAAATTTTTAAGTAAAAATTTAATTTCTAAACTTATTTAAAAAATTATAAGCTATAAGCTAATTATCTTTAATTAATATATTAAGCATCATATCATTTAAATAACAAACTTAATGATCTAAGTATGAAGCTTGAGTTCACATACATTTTAAATTAAC
>NW_021319805.1:0-5926 GCF_001605985.2 Dendrobium catenatum
GGCCCTAGGTCACCTCCTCCAAATGGGGGGAATGCTGGCTGTAAAGGTGGTGGTAGGAAGGAAAAGAAGCAAGGGAACCGGTGGCAGGTGCTGGCCACTGAGGAGGCCGACGGTGATGCTCTGGTGGCGGCTTCCAACAGGACGGACATCCCGTCTAGATATCCCGGGATTGGCCGGTTCTCGGCCACCTCCAGTAAGAGCGCGGCTCAACTTGGGGCTCGGGAGGAGAAAGGGATTAGGACGGTCAGTTCTACTCGCCCTGGTAAGGAGAATGTGCACGGTTATGCCAGTGCGAAGACCACTTTAAATCCGATGGCTACTGCCTTGGACGGCTAGATCCAGTCCACAAAGTTCACGCATATTAAGGGGAAGGTTGCTATGAGGGTCTCACCTCCGATCGTAAAGCCGACTGCCGTTCGTGAACTTATTATGAGTTCAATAAGTATCTCTCCTTCTATCGACAGGGCTCTGGACAGAGGAGTTGCCTCTACGCCGGTTTCAGATATGGCATTTTTGTCCGAATATGGGAACAAAATTGTGTATGAGAATGTCTCTTTCAGGGAAGCCTCTACTGGGAGTGAGATGGATGAGTCTTACAGGCACTCAGACTCCCTCTCGGAGATGGAGGATGACCGACCGGTTGAAGCGGCTCAGCCATTTGAAGGATTAGAGACTCATGGTGTTCATGCTCGGGATCGGGAGGGTCTTCTCGACTGCGGGATGGCTATACTGGGGAAGGGGATGGATTCCCACGATGAAATGGAGGATGACCAGAGGCTGCACTCGGTCCAGCCTTTGGAACAGCTGGTGCTTTCAAACCAAACGGCTGGGTGGGAAGCTGAGTGTGCGACCACCTTGAAGACGAAGACCGACCAGGGGAGCTACAATGGAAGGCCCAATCTTTTGGGGGATGAGCATACGACTTTGGCATCAGAAGCGGATAAGTTTGCAGCTAATTCTGCTAGTTTTAGGTGTGATCCTCCTCTTGATATAGCCCCTACTCCCAATATTGATTCTAGACTATGCACCCAAGCTGTTTGTGGAAATGACTCCAAGAGCCCATCTACCCCTTGGATACAAGAACAGGCTAACCGAACCTTGCCCAGGCCTATGGGAGGTACGTCAATGGGCCCTTTTGCCTGGAACAAAGTGCAACTTGTCCCCATTTCCAAGCTTAGCAAGGATTCCTTCCTAGGAAAGGATGGAAAGTCTGTGGATCCTAAAATCGATGCTGTACATCTCAACATTGCCAAGCTGTATCGGGCAATCAGGGCCAAGGTCATGGGAAGAAGCATTGCTTTCCCTTTTCTCCTGACCAAACTTAAAAGAAGGTGGCACCACTTTGGTGAGTTTGACATCATCACTATTGCTCCCAACTCATTCATTTGCCTTTTCCAGAGCTTGGAGGCAAGAGACGCAGTACTCTCGGGGGGACCATGGATTGTTGCTGGAAACATAATTGGAATGGATAGGTGGTCTCCCTCTGCTTCCCCAAATTCCTTGCATGGATTATACTCTCTGATTTGGATCCGACTACCGCAATTACCATTAATGTATTGGGATATTGATAATATCACACGCATCGCTAACATGCTTGGCGACCCGATGTGGATGGATTCCCACACTAGCACTTGGGGGAGGTCATCTTTTGCTCTTATATGTGTTCGGATTGATCTGGCGCAAAGGTTACTTCCGCGTGTGTGGATCAATGGCATTCATGGATGTTTTTTTCAAAGGGTTGAGTATGAGGGGCTCACCAACTTCTGTTTTGATTGCGGATATATTGGCCATACAAGGGGGAGCTGCCCCTCCAAGTCTCCTGACCGTGCTCCATCCTCTACTCCCGTGCAAGCCCCTCGTAATGCCGAGACTTACCCTACGGGGAACTTGCATGCCATCCCCCCACATAGCCCGAGGACACAAGGTTGTGGTGTGCCTCCTAGCGATGAGGACCCTGAAGACAAATTGTTTGGTGCCTGGAATCTGGTTACCCGACGGAGGAGAGGGAAGGGGAAGGCCGCACGGAGTCCACTGCAACAGATACCGAAGAAGCTGGATGAGGTTCGGCTGACTGCTCAGCCTACAATTAACAAGCTCCAACAGTTGGAGGAGATCTCCAAAAGAATTGTCAACCCCATGAGGCCCTCCTCCAATGCTGCCAACATTACATTCAATGCCGAAAAAGCGACGGAGGACCCCTCCCCGAGCACGTTAACCTCTCCAAACGACATCTCAAAGCCCCTAAAACCTTCCTGGAAAAGCAGCTACTTCACTTGGGACCTATGGCCACCTTGCCGAGGAAGCGACGGAAGAACCTACATGATGACACTGGCGGGAACTTTGTCCCCTTTGGTGACCAATGAGGGCTCCCTCGGTTGTATGCGTAAGGGTGAAGTTGGGATTCTTCCCACTACTAGGGCAACGGGATAACATCCAGCCTTCGGGCTGTTTTAAACCCCCTTCTAGTATCTCCCCCCCTAGGGTGGTTCTTTGAGTTCTAAATTGTGCTCTTGGGCATGTGACGGGGGGTCCCCTCAGCATGACCCAAAGAGGCTTTTCCTTGCTATTTCCCTATTTTCCCTTTTTGATTGTCTTTCATGTATGGACGTTTACTTTTATATGTTTAGGTCCTTCCCATTTTGTTTTTTTTGTCTCGGGAAGACATAGGTTTTCAGTTCCATACTGACTTTGTACTTTTGTTTTTCTAGCAATGCAATATGCAAAATTTCATCTCTTGTTCTCTCCCTCTCTCTAGCTCTCTCCCTCCCTCTCTCTCCCTCTCTCACTCATTCCCCCTCTCTCTCTCTCTCACTCTCTCTCACTCTTTCTCTCTCTCTCTCCCTCTCTCTTACTCTCTCTCTTACTCTCACACACAACAACTCTCTCTTACTCTCTCTCTCTCTCTCTTACTCTCACACACACCAACTCACTCTTTCCCTCCCTCTCTCCCACTCTCTCTCTCCATCTCCCAATCCATCTCTCCCTCTCTCCCTCTCCCTCTCCCTCTCCCTCTCCCTCTCCCTCTCCCTCTCCCTCTCCCTCTCCCTCTCCCTCTCCCTCTCCCTCTCCCCTCTCTCTCTCTCTCATTCTCTCTCTCTCTCTGTCTCTTTGCTACTCTCACTAGCTCTTTCTCTTCCCTCTCCCCCTCTCTCTCTCACTCATTCTCTCTCTCTCTCTCTCATTCTCACTCTCGCTCTTGCTATCTCTCTCACTCTATCTCTTTCTCTTTCTTGCTCTCTCTCCCTCATTCTCTCTCTCTTTCACTCATTCTCTTTCTCTCCCCCCATCTCTCTCTCTCTCCCTCTCTCTCAGTCTCTCTCTGTTAATCTCTCACTCTCTTGCTCTCTCTCCTCGATCCCTCTCTCTACCCCTCCCTCCCTCTCTCTCTCTCTAGCTCTCTCTTTCTAGCTCTCTCTCTCTCCCCTCTCCCTAAGCTCTCCCACTCTCTCTCTCTTACTCACACACACAGACACATACTCTCTCTCTCTCCATCTCTCTCTACCACTCTCTCTCTCTCTCTCACTCTCTCTCTCTTACTCACACACCCACCCACTCTCTCATGCTCTCTCTCTCTCTCACTCATTCTCTCTCTCTCAGTCTCATTGTTGCTCTCGCTATCTCTTTCTCTCTCTTTCTTGCTCTCTCTCCCTCATTCTCTCTCTCTCCCCTCTCTGTCAATCACTCTCTCTCTTTCTCCCTTTCTCTCCCTCTAGCTCTCTCTCTCTCCCCCTTGCTCTCTCTCCCTCTCTCCCTCTCTGTCTATCTCTCTCTCTCTCTCTCTCTCTCTCTCTATCTATCTCTCCCTCTCTCTATCAATCTCTCTCTCCCTCTCTCTATCTTGCCCTCTCTTGCTCTCTCTCTCCCTCTCTATTCCTCTCTCTCTCTCCCTCTCTCTTTGCCTCTCTCTCTCTCCCATTCTATCCCTATCTCTCTCTCTATCCCTCCCTAAGTTTGCTCTCTCTCTCCGTCCCCCTCTCCTCCCTCTCTCTCTCTCTCCATCGCCCTCTCTCTTTCTCTCTCTATCTCTTACTCACACACAAACACACTCCCTTGCTCTCTCACTCTCTCTCATTCTCTCTCTCTATCATTCTCACTCTCACTCTCTCTCTCTATCTAACTCTCAGTCTCTCTCTCCCCCTTTAGCTCTCTCTCTCCCTCTCTCTTTCTGTCCCTCTAGCTCTCTCTCTCTCTCTCTCTATCTATCTCTTGCTCGCTCTCTCATTCTCTCTCTCTCTCTCATTCTCACTCTCACTCTCTCGCTCTCATTCTCATTCTCACTCGCTCTAACTCTCCCTCTAGCTCTCTCTCTCTCCCTTTCTTTCTGTCCCCCTAGCACTCTCTCTACCTCTCTCTATCTCTCTATCTTGCTCTCTCTCTCATTCTCTCTGTCTCATTGTCTCTCTCTCTCTCTTTCTCTCTCTCTCTCTCTTGCTTACTCACAGACACACACACTCTCTCTTGCTCTCTCTCTCTCTTTCTCTCTCTCTCTTTCTCTCTCTCTTTCTCTCTCTCTCGCTCTCTCTCCCCTCCCTTCCTCTCCCTCTTTCTCTCTTTCTCTCTCACTCTCTCTCTCTCTTTCTCTCTCTCTTTCTCTCCCTCTAGCTCTCTCTCACTCTCTCTAGCTCTCCCTAGCTCTTTCTCTCTTTCTCTCTCTCTCTCTCTCTCGCTCTCTTCTCCCTCTAGTTCTCTCTCTCTCTCTCAATCTCTCTAGCTCTCTTTCTTCTTTCTCTCTCTAGATCTCTTTCTCTCTCTCTCTCTTACTCTCTCACCCATATTCTCACCCTCTCTCTCGCTCTCTCTCTGCCTCTCTATAACTCTCTCTCTATCTCTCTCTGTCTCTCTCTCTCCCTCTCTCTCTCTCTCGCACTCTCTGGCTCTCTCTAACTCTCTCCCTCTATCTTTCTCTCTCTCTTGCTCTCTCTCTCTCTCCCCTCTCTCTCGCTCCCTCTCTCTCTATTTCTCTCCCTCTAGCTCTCTCTCGCTCTCTCTAGCTCTATCTCTATAGCTATTCCTCTCTCTCTCTCTCTTCTGTTACTCTAGTTCTCTTTCTCTATCTCACTCTCTCTCACTATCCCTAGCTCTCTCTTCTTTCTCTCTCTAGCACTCTTCTTTCTCTCTCTGTCTCTCTGCCTCGCTCTCTCCATCTCCCTCTCTAGCTCTCTCTCTCTCTCACTCTCTTGCTCTCTCTCCCCCATTCTCTCTCTCTCTCTCTCTCTCTCTCTCTCTCTCTCTCTCTCTCTCTCAGTCTCTCTCTCACTATCTCTCTCTTGCTCTCTCTCTCTCATTCTCTCCATCTCTCCGTCTCTCTCTTTCTCTCTCCCACTCACTCTTTCTCTCACTCATTCTCTCTCCCTCTCTAGCTCTATCTCTCTCTCTTTCTCTCCCTCTAGCTCTCTCTCTCTTTCTCTCCCTCCCTCTCTCTCTCTCACTCATTCTCTCTCTCTCACTAATTCTCTCTCTCTCTCCCTCTCTCTACCCCTACCTCCCTCTCTCTCTCTCCCTCCCTCCCTCTCTCTCTAGCTCTCTCTTTCTAGCTCTCTCTCTCTCTCTCATTCTTTCTATCTCTCTCTCTCTCTCTTCCTATCTCTAGCTCTCTCTCTTTAGCTTTCTCTCTCTGTCCCTCTAGCACTCTCTCTCTCTCTCTCTCTTACACACACACACTCTCTCTCCCCCTCTCTATTGCTCTCTCTCTCTCTCCCTATCATTCTATCTCTCTCTCACTCTCTTTCTTTCTCTCCCTCATTCTCTCTCCCTCTCTCTCTCTCCCCCCTCCCCCTAGCAGTCTCTCTCTTTCTTTGTCCCTCTCTCTATAGCACTCTCTTTCTCTCTCTCTCGCTCTCTCTCTCTTACTCTCTCACACACCAACTCTCTCGTGCTCTCTCTCTAGCTCCCTCTCCCTCTCTCAGTCTCTCTGACTCTCTCTCTC
>NW_021319805.1:9011-11165 GCF_001605985.2 Dendrobium catenatum
TCTCTCTCTCTCTCTCTCTCTCTCTCTCTCTCTCTCTTGCTCTCTCTCCCTTATTCTCTTTTTTTATCTCACTCATTCACTCTCTCTTACTCATTCTCTCTCTCTCTCTCTCTCTCTCTCTCTCTCCCTCCATATCTCTCTCTCTCTTGCTCGCTCTCTCATTCTCTCTCTTGCTCTTTATCTCTCTCTCCCTCTCTCTAGCTCTCTTTCTCTCTCACCCTCTCAATCTCTCTCCCCTCCCTCTCTCTCTAGCTCTCAACTCTTTCTCTCTCTCTCTATCTCTCTCTCTCTCTTTCTCTCTCTCACTCTCACTCATTCTCTCTCTCTCACTCACTCTTTGCCTATCTCTCTTCCTCTCTCTCTCCCTCTCTCCCTCTCTCTCTCTCTCACTCTCTCTGGCTCTCTCCCTCTCTCCGACTTTCTCTCTCTAGCTCTCTCTCTTTCCCCCTCCCTCCCTCTCTCCCTCCCTCTCAGCTCTCTCCCTCCCTCTCAGCTCTCTCCCTCTAGCTCTCTCTCCCTTTTAATCCCTTTATCTCTCTCTCTCTCTCTCTCTCTCTCTCGCTCTCTCTTCCTCATTCTTTCTCTCTCTCTCTCTCTCTCTCACTCATTCTCTCTCTCAATCATTCTTTCTCTCTCTATCTCCCTCTAGCTCTCCCTCTCTCTTGCTCGCTCTCTCATTCTCTCTCTCTTGCTCTTTAACTCTCTCCCTCTCTGTAGCTCTCTCTCTCTCCCCCTCCCTCTCTCCCTCCCTCCTTCCCTCCCCCTCTCTCTAGCTCTCTCTCTCTCATTCTCTCTCTCTAACTCTCTCTCACTCATTCTCTCTCGCCATCTCCCTCTCTCTCTCTCTTTCTCTCACTCATTCTCTCTCTCTCATTCTCACTATTGATCTCCCTATCTCCCTCTCTCTCTCTCTCTCTCTCTCTTGCTCTCTCTCCCTCATTCTCTCTTTATCTCTCACTCATTCTCTCTCTTTCTCTCTCTTTCTCTATATATCTCTCTCTCTCTTGCTCGCTCTCTCATTCTCTATCTCTTGCTCTTTATCTCTCCCTCCCTCTCTCTAGCTCAATATCTCTCTCGCTCTCTCAATCTCTCTCCCCCTCCCTCTCTCTAGCTCTAAACTCTAGCTCTCTCTCTCTCTCTTTCTCTCTCTCTTTGTCTCTCTCTCCCTCTCTTCCTCTCTCTCCCTCTCTCTCTCTCCCTCTCTCTGACTCTCACTCTCTCTGGCTCTCTCTCTCTTTGGCTCGTTCTCTATCTCCCTCTCTCTGAATCACTCTCTCTAGCTCTCTCTCTCTCCACCCTCCCTCTCTCACTCTCCCTCTCACTCTCTCTCTCTCTCCCTCCCTCTCTAGCTCTCTCCCTCTAGCTCTCTCTCTCTTTTAATCCCTCTATGTCTCTCACTCTCTCTCTTTTAGTCCATCTAGCTCTCTTTCTCTCTCTCATACTGACACATAAAGACTCTCTCTCTCTCTTACTCACACTTAGAGACCCTCTTTCTCTATCTTTCTCTCTCACATGCTCTCTTGCTCTCTCTCTCCTCCCTCATTCTCTCTCTCCTCCCTCATTCTCTCTCTCCTCCCTCATTCTCTCTCTCCTCCCTCATTCTCTCTCTCCTCCCTCATTCTCTCTCTCTCCCTCCCTCTCTCTCTATCTCTCTCCCTCTCACTCACTCTCTCTCTTTCTATCACTCATTCTCTCTCTATCTCTCTCTCTCTCACACACATACACACACTCTTGTTCCCTCACTCTCTCACTCATTCTATCTCTCTCTCATTCTCACTCTTGCTCTCCCCATCTCTATCTCTCTCTCTCTCTCACTCACTCTCTCTCTCTCTCTCTATCTTACTCACACACACACTCTCTCTATCTCTTGCTCTCTCACTCTCACTCATTCTCTCTCTCTCTCTCAATCCCTATCTCTATATCTCACTATCTCTATCCCTGTCTCTCTCTAGCTCTCTCTTTCTCTTACTCTCTCTCTCTCTCCCTCTAGCTCTCTCTATTTCTATCTCTCTTGCTCTATCTCTCTCTCTTGCTCGTTCTCTAATTCTCTCTCTATCTCATTTTCTCTCTCACTCTCTCTCTCCCCCCCTCTCTCTCTCTCTCTCTCTTGCTCTCTCTCTCTCTCTCTCACTTGCTCTCTATCTCTCTCTTGCT
>NW_021319805.1:11294-25770 GCF_001605985.2 Dendrobium catenatum
CTCTCTCTCTCTCTCACTTATTCTCTCTCTCTCTATCTCTCTCTCTTTCTTGCTCTCTTTCCCTCATTCTCTCTCTCTCTCACTCATTCTCTATCTCTCTCTCAGTCTCCCTCTCTCGCTCCCCCTTCCCTCTCAATCTTTTTCCCCTCCCTTCCTCTCTCTCTCTAGCTCTCTCTCTCACTCTTTTTCTCTAGCTCTCTCTCTCTCTCTCTCTCTCTCTCTCTCTTACTCACACACATAGACACATACTCTCTCTCTCCCCCTCCCTCCCTCCCTCTCTCTCCTTCTATCTCTCTCTCTCTCCTCTCTCTCACTCCCTCTCTCTAGCTCTTTCTATCTCTCCCTCTCTCTCTCTTACTCACACACACACACTCTCTTGCTCTCTCTCTCACTCATTCTCTCTCTCTCTCTCTCTATCTCATTGTCATTGTCGCTCTCGCTATCTCTCTCTCACTCACTCACTCATTCTCTCTCTCTCTCAGTCTCATTGTCGCTCTCGCTATCTCTTTCTCTCTCTCCCCCTGCCTCTCTCGCTCTATCTCTCTCTTTCTTGCTCTCTACCGCTCATTCTCTCTCTCTCTCTCTCTCACTCATTCTCTCTCTTTCTCCTCTCTGTCTCTCAATCACTCTCTCTAGCTCTCTCTCTTTCTCTCTTTCTCTCCCTCTAGCTCTCTCTCTCTCTCTCCCCCTCCCTCCCTCTCTCTAGCTCTCTTTCTCTCTCTCTCAATCTCTCTCTCCCTCTCTCTCTTGCCCCCTCTCTCTCTCTCTCTCCCTCTCTTTACCTCTCTATCTCTTGCTCTCTCTCTCTCCCTCTCTATCCCTCTCTCTCTCTACCTCTCTCTCTCTCTCTCTCTCTCTCTCTCTCTCTCTCTCTCTCTCCCTTTCTCCCCCTACTTCTCCCTCTCTCTGTCCCTCCCCCAAGCTCTCTCTCTTACTCACACACAAACACACTCTCTTGCTCTCTCACTCTCACTCTCTCTCTCCCCTCTAGCTCTCTCTCTCTCTCCCTCCCTCTCTCTCTCTCTCTTGCTCACTCTCTCATTCTCTATCTCTCTTTCAGTCTCTCGCTCTCTCTATCTCTCACTCACTCACACACACTCTCTTGCTCTCTCTCTCTTTTCCTCTCTCCCTCTCTCTCTCTTGCTCTCTCTCTATCTCTCTCCCCCCTCTCTCTCTCACTCTCTTTCTCTCTCTCCCCATCTCTCCCTCTCTCTCTTTCTCTCTCTTTCTCTCTCTTACCCCATCTCTTTCTCCCCTCCCTCTCTCTCTAGCTCTCAATTTCTCTCTCTCAATCATTCTCTCTCTCTTTCTCTCCCTCTAGCTCTCTATTACTCTCTCTCTAGCTCTTTCTAGCTCTTTCTCTCTCTCTCTCTCACTCATTCTCTCTCATTTTCCCTCTCACTCTCCCTCTCTCTCTCTTTCTCTCCCTCTAGCTCTCTCTCGCTCCCTCTCTTGCTTCCTCTCTTTAGCTCATTCTCTCTCTCTTCTCTCTCTATCTAGTTCTATTTCTCTCTCTCTTTAGTTCTCTTTCTCTCTCTCTTTCTCTCACTCTATCTAGCTTTCTCTCTCTCTCTTCTTTCTCTCTCTAGCTCTCTTTCTTTCTCTGTCTCTCTACCTCATTCTCTTTCTCTCTCCCTCTCTCTAGCTCTCTCTCTCTCTTGCTCTCTCTCTCTCATTGTCTCTCTCTCTCTTGCTCTCTCTCCCTCATTCTCTCTCTAACTCTCTCATTCTCTATCTCTCTCTATAGCTCTCTCTGTCTCTCTCTCTCTTTCTCTCCCTCCCACTCTCTCTCTTTCTCTCTCTCCACTCTCTCTCTCTCACTCATTCTCCCTCTTTCTCTCCCTCCCTCTCTCTCTCATTCTCTCTCTTTTTCTATCTCTCTCTCTCTCACCCTCACTCATTCTCTCACTCTCTCTCTTTCTCCCTCTCTCTGGCACTCTCTCTCCCCCTCCCTCCCTCTTGCTCTCTCTCTCTAGCTCTCTCTTTCTAGTTCTCTCTCTCTAATTCTCTAGATCTCTCTCTCTCCCTCTCTCTAGCTCTCTCTCCCTCCCTCTCTCTCTCTCTCTCTCTCTCTCTCTCTCTCTCTCTCTTTCTATCCCTCTAGCTCTCTCTCTCTTTCTCTCTCTCTCTCCCTCGCTCTCACTCTCTCTCCCTATCATTCTCTTCTCTCTCTCTAGTTCTCTTTCTCTCTCTCTCTCTTTCTCTCACTCTCTTTTTTCTCTCTCTAGCTCTCTTTCTTTCTCTGTCTCTCTGCCTTGTTCTCTTTCTCTCTCCCTCTCTCTAGCTCTCTCTCTCTCTTTAGAAGCATCATTTCCGCCTGTTTCTTTCTCTCTCTTGGCGATTTGAAGTGAGAGAAGCTCTGGGTATGGCGGGGGGTTACTGAAGGTCTCCCCCTTGCTTAAGCAGGGGTGGCGGTGACGAAATGACTTGCGGCGATGAGCGAAGGCGATCGGGAGTTGGATATGGAGGATCGAAGAAGAATGGAGAGCGATAGGGAGCTGTATCTGGAGGATCTCTAACTAAACCAATGACTAGGTCGAAGGGTAAAGCTCGGGATACAAGTAAGCCAGGATCGGAGGGATCGCTGGAAGGCAGATGGGAGGTTAAGCCGCGGGGATTGGATCTTAAAGTGGCTATGCCGAATGCTAAGGGAGGTGGTCTGATAAGTGCGATTGTAAGGAAGAAGGAGGATTCTCCTCCGAAGTTGAAAATGAAGGTGATGCCGGCATCTGAGGTGAGTATGATAATTAATCCGACCTTTGTTGAGAAAGAGTCTGTGATGGAGGTTGAAGAAATTCAAGCTACAATTGATGAGATGAAGGAATCATTTGATGTTGATGCTGCTATGCCTAGTCGGAATCGATCGATGGTGGATGTTCCAGATCGTAATGGCTGTGGCCATGATATGAGGATCGGAGAGGAATGTCAGATGGTGGATGTTCCAGATCGGGATCCATTAATTGGAGCGGACTATTTGATGGAGGTGAGTTCTACTTTGTTTGAGCTGAACAATGCTGTAAGGGATAATGTTGGTGGAGATGGAATGAGCGTTGTTCCGGAAATTGAATCACCTACTAGGAGGATGAGTGGGGCGATGGGCACTGAGACTGGTTCTGGTGAAGAGCGTATCCCGCAAAATAGCACTTATGGTGATTGTGGAAATTCCGCTTCCAGCAGGATCCCTGGAAGCTCAGCGAATGGGGAAGGGAAAGGCAAGGTGGAAACTGCGAATAGAGGCCCTCTATTTCCAATTGGGGTGAGCAATGCCTGGAAGAGACCGGAGCACATTTTGATTCATCATCCTGAGGAGTTAAATGTTATATCGTATGACAGGAATTCTATTGATCTAAAATTGGAGGCTGCTAAGGCTAATGTGGCTATGCTGGAAAAAGCAGTTGTGGGGAAAATCCTGGGCAGAAGAGCCTCCTACTTCTTGTTGAATTCGGAAATACAACGAACAATGGGGAAGGTTTGGTGAATTCCAGCTTACTACGCTGGGATATGATTGCTTTGTATGTGTTTTTACTTCTGTTGAAGCAAGAGATGCTATTCTTTGTGGAGGGGTTCATTGGACGTAACATTGTGGGATTGGATAGATGAACGCCGAGCTTCTCTCCGGCGTCGATGGAAGGCCTTTCCTCTCCGGTATGGATAATATTGCCTAATCTCCCTCTACAGTATTGGGATGAATGTAATATCTCTAGAATTGCTTCTAAGATTGGAGTTCCCCTCTGGATTGATGTGCAGACGGGTAATTGGGGTAGAAGAGAGTATGCCCGGGTGTGTGTCAGGATGAATTTGGCTAATAAGCTTCAGGCAGGGGTTTGGGCTAACGGTTTGAAAGGGAGATTCTACCAGAAGGTAGAATATGAGGATATTGGACTCATGTGTTTTGGCTGTGGCAAAGTGGGGCATAAGAGGGAGATGTGTTCTCGAAAGTTGGTGGACAAGGGGATAATGAGAATAAAGGATAGGGGAGCAATTAAAGCAGGCTGGTTCTGGGGCAGGCAGCTCAGATCAGCAGTTGGGAAGTCTTGGGAGGTTGGACCAGACTCAAACTAAGAAGAATATGGCAGCTGTGATTAAAATAGAGGGTGGGAGTAAGGTAATACCTGCTGTAAATAATGATAAAGGAAAGAGGGTGGAGGTTCTACAAGAAGTGAATTGAGGCAATGCTAATTTGGTGGAAAATCTTCAGGAAACTGATGATCAGTTGGGGCCCTGGATCCAAGTTCCCCCAAGACGGAGAAGGAGTACACGCTTACAAGGTACCAATAAAGAGAACATTGAAAATAAATAGAATATGAATCTTTCTAAATAGGTGGATTTGGGCAAGATTCAAGCTCCTGTTAGTAAGCTGAAACCTACTCATAAGCAGAGTAGGATGGGTTTTAAGCAGCCTTTGCTGTTTACGGCTGGAATGAGATCCGTTAACAGGTTTCAGTTGGGACCGAGCGAGGAGTTTCCTAGGAAAAGGAAAAAGGAGATGGTAGAAGATCATGATTGTGAAGACAATAGCGGCGGGGATGCTTCTCCTTTTGTTTTTTAATGTCTTCCATCATTATTTGGAATTGCAGGGGTGCCCGTAAGAAGCAAACTGGGCATTACTTGCGTAGCCTTGTTGGTAGCAACGAGGTGATTTTTGTTGGTTTAGTTGAAATGATGATTGAAGACATCACTAGGACTGAAGTTGACAGACTTATTTGTAGTAACTGGGATTTTACTCACTTCCCAGCTGCTGGAAGATTGGGTGGATTGCTGTCTCTTTGGAGACGGGATATAACCCAGTTTGGTGTGGTTTCGATGATGAATCAAGCTATTATTTGCTATTTGGTGATGCCCAATCTTCAGAAGTGGGGGATTGCATTAGTTTATGCTAGTAAGTATTATCATAATCATAGATTGCTATGGGATACTATTAGCTCTAATCTTGATGCTGATCTGCCTATGATTGTTGGCGGAGACTTTAATTGCTGTCTTGACCAAAGTGAGAAGAAGGGAGGCAGGAGATATAGTTATTCTTTGGGTGCTCAGGAGATGGCGGTTTTCTTAGTTGATAATGACTTACACGATTTGGGTTTTGTTGGACCGAAGTTTACCTGGATGAATAATAAAGTTGTAAACAGCAAGATATGGGTTAGATTGGACATAATTTTTATGAACTCTGAGGGGATTAGAATTGCCCCCTTGGCCACTGTTAAACACATGGTGAGGCTTGCTTCAGACCACTGCCCCCTCTGTTATTGAACCTCACGTCTTCTTCTTTTAGAGCTGGGAACATATGGTATAGATTTGAGGATATATGGATGTCTTATCCAACTACTTGGAAACTGGTGTGGAAGGAATGGAACAAGAGCTACTATGGGCAGCCGGCTGATGTTCTAAACCGCAAGTGTTCTAGAACACTCAGAACTTTGTTCTACTAGTGCCGGATTCGTTTGAAGGAGATGGAGGATTTGAAAAGTTCTCTTGAAGCAAGATTGGAGGAACTCCAAGAGCTTGAATCTTTGAATAATGGATTGAATGATGAACAAGATTATGAGATGTGGAGAAAGGCTGTTGAGCTAAATACCACCTTGGCACGTATCGCAACATGGTGGAGACAGAGAGTGAAGGTTAGGTGGATTGAGGATGGGGATGCTAACTTGCATTTCTTTCATTTTTTTGCTTTGGCTCGCAGAAGGGGGAACAAAATCCTGGAGGTCCAGAATCCAAATGGAGATAGGATTGAAGATCCAGCTGTTATACAGGAGGAGTTTCTGAGGTTTTTTATGCTCAAATGGCAGGAGAAACGGATTGTTATGGATAATTGGCCTCACTTTCATAGGGAAGATATGATTCCTGATCAGGTGAATATGACTCTGGAGGTAGAGATCATGGAGCTGGAGGTTTGACAAGCGGTTTTCAGCATGGGGAACAATCGTGCTCCGGGTATGGATGGTATTACATCTTCTTTCCTGAAATTTTATTGGGAGATTATTAAATGCAAGGTTACTCGTGCTATTGTTCATTTCTTTTACACTAACACTATGTGTGAAAGCTGGAAAGATACATTAGTTGTACTCATTCCAAAGACAGAGAATGCAAATTTGCCAGCAAAATTCAGGCCGATTAGCCTTTGTCAATCTTTCTACAAGGTTGTGGCTAAGATCTTGATTAACAGACTAAAGCCGGTATTGGGCAATATCATCAGTGAGGAGCAAGGGGCCTTTGTTTCGGGGAGGTCCATATCCAGCCATGGCCTTTTAGCTCAGGAGATGATGAACAAATTCCAGTTCTATGCCCAGAAGTCGGGGATGATGGCTTTGAAGATTGACATGGAGCAGGCATACGCTGTATGTCTTGGGACACTTTGCAAAGGGTGATGACGCTGATGGGATTCTCTAGTAGATTTGTTGAATAGATCATTCAATGCATTGCCAAGCCGAGATTTTCCTTATTGCTTAACGGTAACAGAACGCCCTGGATTTATGTTGAGAGCGGCCTTCGCCAAGGCTATCCATTATCGCCGTATCTGTTCATTCTCTGTTCTGAGCTTCTTACTAAAGCTTTTAGATCGAGGGGGGGGGGCAACTTGGAGTTCAGGTTGTTAAGAATGTGGAGAGGATATCTCATCTGCTGTATGCAGATGATATCCTTGTTTTTGCTGAAGGCAGTAAGAGTAATGCCCTTCGTATCATGAAGCTGTTAGATGATTACTGTGATTGGACTGGACAAAGAATTAACTGCGGGAAATCAGCTGTTCTGTTCAGCAAAAGATGCCCCAACTGGAAGAAACGAATGATTTCTAAGTTGATGAGGTATAGAAAGGTGAATTCTTTGGATTACCTGGGATTGCCTTTGGTAATGAGGAGGTTAAAAGTGACTGATTTTAATAAGATCATTAGAAATGCCCACCAGAAGATGAACATTTGGGGGAAGAAGCATTTGTCACTTGCTGGCAGAGCAGTATTGATTCGTACTTCGCTTCTTAGTATTCCTATGTATTTGATGTCTCATACTAAAGTTCCTAGGGGCGTTCTTGATGCTATTGAGAAATTGGGAAGAAGATTTCTATGGCAGAAGGACTCTAACAGCAGGGGGATGCATTATGTTGGATGGAAGGAAATGTGTCAACCTAGGGACCATGGGGGCCTGGGATTCCATGGACTGACTAATTGGCAGGGACCTTTGCGTGCTAGGGTGGCTTGGCAAGTGCTTAGTAATCCGAATTTGTTACTGCACAAGGTGGTGAGAGCCAAGTATGGAATGGAGCTATGGAATGTCACGTAGGTGTATAGAGCTTCTATCACTTGGAAGGTGATTCATGATGGTGCTAAGGCCCTTAAAGCAATCATCAGGTGGAACATTGGAAATGGCCAAAGCATAGATGTGATGCAGGACTGTTGGATCATCAATCGGAGGATAGACTCATGGCCTACTTTTGTTAATGTAAATGAGGTGGACAATGTAAGGGTGAATTGGCTGCTTGATGACTCTGCCAGATGGAATGGGGCGCGGGTGGAACATTGCTTTGTTAAAGTAATGGCTGAAAGGATTATGGCCATTGCTACTAATGGAAACAATAGAATTGATGCTCCAGAACTCATTCATTCTTGAATGAGTATGACACTGACTGCAATGGCCTATAAGGCCAGGATGGGAGAGGGTCAGTACTTATACGGTTGGATGAGGAAATTGAAATTGCACCCACGGGAAAATTTTTTCTGGTGGCGTCTCCTAAGGAATGCTATTCCTACCAATCATTGGCTATCATGTAGGGGCTTATCGACAACCTGTCTTTGCCTGTGGGGCTATCAAGTGGAGGAGAACCTTGACCATTGTACAACTCAGTGTGCTAAGCTGAAAGATGTGTTTGGGATTATGAGGAAGTGGGGGTTTGTAATGCCGATGGTCCATTCAATGGCTGAATTGATGCAGGAGATATGTGCTAATGTGGATAATAATCCAAGCCTAGGACGAATATGTTACTACACTATTTACCAGGTTTGGCGTGCTAGGAATGAGCTGAAACACACAGGGAAGTGCAGGCCCCCTTCTATCATTGCTGCTACCGTGCTTTCCCTGCTGCCAAAAAACTTATTGTTCACCTATCTTGGAGCAATGGAGTACTATCCAACCCACTAGGCTACCGTCTCACAAACAATGGTGCCCCCCCTCCTGGATGGCTGAAATTTAATGTTGATGCAATAGTGAAATTGTCTAACAAGGCAGGGATTGGAATTGTGGTGCGGAACTTTGAGGGGGCGCTTGTAATTGCTGCTGGTAAAGATTGTGAACACTGGGATGTACTCCATGTAGAAATGAGTGCTGCTGCTGCTATCCATGAGGTTATTATGGATTGGATGGTTGATTTAGAAGGGATCATTATAGAAGGTGATAGTATCAGTGCTATCAAGTGGTTGCAGCATATTTATGATCACAAGAACAAAGTTCATTTCAGATATGAGGGACCGGATCTCTCTTTTTTTATGAGGTTTAAGAAAGTTCTGTTTCAGTACATAAACAGAGATAGTAACCGGCCAGCAGTTTTTTTGCGCCAATATAGCTTTACAGGGTAGTTTTACGTTTCGGGATGTAAATAATGAGTTCCCCTCAACTCTCTTGAGACTGTTGAGGGAGGAAAGTGATAGAATATAGTTACTTTGAGTGCTTACTTGTAACTAGTTCTTTTCATTTCATTAATGCAAAATGCAATACTCAGCTCTCTCTTTCTCTCTTGCTCTCTCTCCCTCATTGTGTCTCTCTCTCTCTCTCTCTTGCTCTCTCTCCCTCATTCTCTCTCTCACTCATTCTCTATCTCTCTCTCTAGCTCTCTCTCTCTCTCTCTTTCTCTCCCTCTCCACTCTCTATCTCTTTCTCTCTCTCCACTCTCTCTCTCTCACTCATTCCCCCTCTTTCTCTCCCTCCTCTCTCTCTCATTCTCTCTCTTTTTTTATCTCTCTCTCTCTCACCCTCACTCATTCTCTCACTCTCTCTCTCTCTTTCTCCCTCTCTCTGGCATTCTCTCTCCCCCTCCCTCCCTCCCTCCCCCTCCCTCCCTCTTGCTCTCTCTCTAGCTCTCTCTTTCTAGCTCTCTCTCTCTCTCTCTTTCCCTCTCTCTCTCACACTCATACTCTCTCTCCCAATCACTCTCTCTATCTCTCCCATCCTCTACCTCTAGCTCTCACTCTCTCTATGTCTCTCTCTCTAGCTCCATCTCTCTCCCCCCTCCCACTCTCTCTCCTCCTCCCTCCCTCTCTCTCTATCTAGCTCTATTTCTACCTCTATCTCTATCTCTCTCTCACTCATTCTCTCTCTCTCTCTCTCTCTCTCTCTCTCTCTCTCTCTCTCTCCCTCTCTAGCTCTCTCTCTCCCCCTCTCTCTCTCTCACTCATTCTCTCTCTATATATATCAGTCTCACTCTTGCTCTAGCTATCTCTCTATCTCTCTCTCTTTCTCTCTCTCCCACATGCTCTCTCTCTCACTCATTCTCTCTCTCTATCTCTCTCTCTTAATAACTCTCTCCCTCCCTCCCTCTCTCTCTCTCTCTCTCTCTCTCTCTCTTTCTCTCCCTCTAGCTCTCTCTCTTGCTCTCTCTCTCTCCTCCCTCCCCTCCCTCTCGCTCCACCTCCCTCCCTCTCTCTCTAGCTCTCTTTCTCTCCCTCTCACTCTCTCTCTCTCCCTCTCTCTAGCTTTCTATCTCTAGTACTCTCTCCCTCCCTCCCTCTCTCTCTCTCTCTCTCTCCCCCTCTCTCTCTTACTCTCACACACACCAACACTCACTTGCTCTATTACTCTCACACACACCAACTCTCTCTTACTCTCTTTGTCTCTCTCTCTCTCTCTCTCTCTCTCTCTCTATCTATCTTTTTGTCCCTCTAGCTCCTCTCTATCTTACTCTCTCTCTCTCCCTCTCTCTCTCCCTATCATTCTGTCTCTCTCTCTCTCTCTCTCTCTCTCTCTCTTCTTTTCTCTCCCTCATTCTCTCCCACTCTCTCTCTCTTTGTCCCTTCCCCTAGCTCTCTCTCTCTCTCTCTCGCTCTCTCTCACTCTCTCTCTCCCTCTCTCTCTCTCTAGCACTCTCTCTCTCTTTCTCTTACTCCCACATACACCAACTCTCTCTTGCTCTCTCTCTTACTCATTATCTCCCTCTCTCTCATTCTCACTATCGTTCTCACTATTTCTCTCTCTCTCCCTCTCTCTCTCCCCCTCTCTCTCTCGCTCTCTCTCTCTCCACCCTCTCTAGCTCTCTCTCTCTCTCTATCTCTCCCTCTAGCTCTCTCTCTCCCTCTCTCTCTCAATTGCTCTCTCTCTCACCTCTCTCCCCCTCCCTCTCTCTCTCTCTCCTGCTCCCTCTTTCTAGCTCTCTCTCTCTCATTCATTCTCTCACTCTCTCCCTCTCTCTCCCTCTCTCTAGCTCCCTCTCTCTCTCTCTCACTCACTCTTGCTCTCGCTATTTGTCTCTATCTCTCTCTCTCTTGCTCTCTCTCCCCCATTCTCTCTGTCACTCACTCATTCTCTCTCTTTCTCTCTCTCTCTCTCTCTCTCTCTCTCTCTCTCTCTCTTTCTCTTTATCTCCCTTTAGCTCTCTCTCCCTCTCTCTCTCTTTCCCCTCCCTCTCTCTCTCCCCCTCCCTCCCTCTCTCTCTCTCTCACTCATTCTCTATCTATCTCTCGCTCTCCCTCTCTCTCTAGCTTTCTCTCTCTCTCTCCCCCTCTTTCTATCCCTCTAGCTCTCTCTCCCCTCTCTCTCCCACTCTCTCTCTTTCTCTCCCTCTAGCTCTCTCGCTCTCTCTCTAGCTCTATCCCACTCTCTCTCTCTTCCCTCTCAAGTTCTCTATCTCTCTCTCTTTCTCTCACTCTCTCTAGCTCTCTCTCTCTTCTTTCTCTCTCTAGCTCTCTTTCTTTCTCTCTCTCTACCTCATTCTCTCTCTTCCTCTCTTTATCTTACTCTCTCCCCCATTTTCTCTCTCTCACTCATCATCTCTCTCTCCCACTCTCTCTCTCTTAGTCTCTCTCTCTCTCTCCCTCTAGCTCTCTTTCTCTTGCTCTCTCTCACACTCATTCTCCCTCCTTCTCTCTCTCCCTCTCTCTCTCACTCATTCTCTCTCTATCTCTCTCTCTCTCTCTCTCTCACTCATTCTCTCTCACTCTCTCTATGACTCTCACTCCCCCTCCCTCTCTCTCTTTCCCCTCCCTCCCTCTTGCTCTCTCTCTAGCTCTCTCTTTCTAGCTCTATATCTCTCTCTCTCTCTCACTCATTCTCTCTACCTCTCTCTCTCTCTCCCTCTCTCTAGCTCTCTCTCTCTCTCTCTCTCTCTCTCTCTCTTTCTGTCCCTCTAGCTCCCCCACTCTTTTACTCTCTCTCTCTCCCCCTCTCATTCTCTCTCTCTTACTTTCTTTCCCTCATTCTCTCCTTCACTCTCTCTCTCTCTCTCCCTCTCTCTCTAGCTCTCCTTATATCTCTCTCTCTCTCGCTCATTCTCTCTCTCTGTCTCTCTCTCCCTCTCTCTAGCTCTCTCTCTTTCTCTCTCTCTCTCAATCACTCTCTCTCCCTCTCTCTCTCTCTCTTTGTCTCCCTCTAGACCTCTCTCTCTTGCTCTCTCTCTCTCTCCCCCTCCCTCCCTCTCTCTCTCTCTTGCTCTCTCTTTCTAGTTTATCTCTCTCACTCATTCTCTCTCTCCCTCTCTTCCTCTCTCTAGCTCTCTTTCTCTCTCTTCCTCTCTCTCTCTCCTACTCACTCTCCCATTCTCTCCTTCTCATGCTCTCTCTCGCTCTCACTTTTGTTGAGTCTAGTAAATAGGTTGTTAAACCTAAGTTAATGTCCCAAAGCTACCAAGAGGGGGAGGTGAATTGATATTTAAAAATTTTCCCTCTTTTGATAATTTTAACCGAAATTAAACTTTAATGATATTTTTTTATAAAACGTTTTTCAACCATAATTTTTAAAACACTAAAGTAAATACAGAAAATAAAAAGCAGTAAAATAAAAAGACACACGATTTATAGTGGTTCGGTCTAAACCAGACCTACATCCACTCCCTAGAGGCACCCTCTGAGTATTGCACTAATACCAATAGTGTCTCTCCTTTTGCACCAACATCAAGACGGAGAAGCCTTTACAATCACTCTTTTCACCACTTCTCGGTGCGGCATAGAACCGTCGTCCTTTTAAACTTTCCCTAGTGTTGGCAGAGAACCGTCGTCCTTTCACACTCTCCTAGTTAGGGCGAGAACCCTTCATCCTTTTACACTCTCCTTGTGTCAGCAGAGAACTGTCGTCCTTTTACACTTTCCCTAGTGTTGGTAGAAAACCGTCATCCTTTTACACTCTCCTAGTGAGGGCAGAGAACCCTTCATCCTTTTACACTCTCCTTGTGTCGGCAGAGAACCGTTCGTCCTTTCACACTCTTCTAGTGTCGGCAAAGAACCAGATCTCCTTGACAGATCTCTTCCAAAGAAATCTAGAAAGAAGAAAGAAAAAGAGTGAAGTAATCTCAAATCACAAGTAGGAAATCTTACCTTTGAACACTATTCAAAGCCTTCAAGCTCCAATGGTAGAAATCCTTCTTTGAATGCTCTCTCTCACTCTCTCCTTTACTCTTCTTCTAATAGGCACGAAGATCAATGAGCAAAAAGATTGGGCGGTAGTCTAATTTTGACTATATATACAAAAGACAAGAAAAACTGCCCAAAAACCTCAAGTTTTCAATTCTGTACGCAGTGGATCGTCCCGTACGATCGTGGATCGTCCTGGATGATTTTACTTAAAGTGTCGGAAACGAACCTAATGTATATTGGTACGATCTATGTTCATACACGCTCATCATCTCGTACGAACTAGGTTTGTCCGGTACGAAACTGTTATTACATAGGTCGGTCCCCAAAATTCTAAAGGACATAACCAACTGACGTAAGTCGGTTCGGTTCATCCTGGGATGAACAGGTTTCATCCTCGGACGATTTTATACAGAGTGTTTCGTCCAGGGATGAAAACTAATTTCGTTTTGTACGATCGCATACAGAGATCTTCGTTCAGGGACGAAAACTAATTTCGTCCTGTACGATCTCATACAGGGAGCTTTGTCCCGGTACAAAAATTAATTTCGTTCAGACGAACAATGCAAGTGAGAATCCAGAGACGTTCGTCCCGGGACGAATATTAAATTCGTCCTAGACGATTAGGTCTTAGAAAATTTTCTCCTCGCCTGTTCGATCCATTACTCTTTTCAGGGTTAATTGACATGATCGTCCCGTACGAACCAAGTTCGTCTTGTACGATCAATTCATAAAAATTGTCCCTCAAGAGTGTGTGTTGTGATTTTTCACTCAATTATAATCACTCCCTTTCATTTCAAAACTTGTAATTTACAAAAGAATAATTTGAAGTCTTCATCGCTTGGAGTTGATTTTCCTGAAATGTTAGTATACACTAAAGAAAAAATAAAACTTCCAAAAAGTGTTAGGAGATATATAAAAATAATAATATTTGAAATCATCAAAATAATACAAGTTGCAAGAATGTAAAACATACAAATAGCAACTCTCTCTATAATCTCTCCCTTTTTTATGATGGCAAAACAATTATTGTTTGTAGGGTTTCAAATTTTAAGTATCTCCTAAACTCCCCCTGAATTTATTAACTCATGAAAATAAGGAGGCAATTGAATTACTTAAAAAAAATTATTTTTTAAAAATTTTATACAACACAAAACAACATAAAAGTTAAAATAAAAAATACAATCAAATACTACAACAACACATACGAAAATCAAACACTACGAAAACAAATCAAACACTACGCATACGAAAACATACGCAACAACAAACAATTTCTCTCCCTATTTGACAACATCAAAAAGTGAAGAAGAAAAGAATGTTAGAAATATAAGCAGAAATATGAAATTCATTTGATATTTTAATCTTGAAAGTGATTGAAATAAGGTATGCAAATAAAACTAAAAAATATTAGAAAAACATAAAATTTCATATAATTTAAGAAGTGATATAACTTAGAAAATAAAAAGAGTTTTTCAAGGTCATGTGTCAATTTAGACATAAAGATAAAGAGAATCATTGCACTAAGGATGAATAAAAAATTTTATATTTCAAATTTCAATATAAATTATAAATGAACATTAGATCAATTTGAATTAAGAGATTAAAAGAGTCTGGAAAGAAGTAATTACCACATGTGGCGCTTTACGCATCTTTTTCAATTTTATGGCACATTTTTGTGCATCTTTTTACTTTGGGCTTATTTTGTGCCTCCTTTTGTCATTGCAAATTTTTTTGCACATTTATTTTGATTTTTGTACATTTGTATAATTTTCAAGAGTAATTGAATTCTTTCCAAAATCAATAATCTAAAATTTCAAATTTTTCTAAGCATAAATACTAATTGAAAAGAGAAATACAAAATAAGAAAACATCTAAATTGCAATAATAATATTAAAGATAATGTAGTCTAAATAAGAGACATGGAATTGAAAATT
>NW_021319805.1:28217-34545 GCF_001605985.2 Dendrobium catenatum
CGCCACGCTAGAGAAAAGCGTGTACGGTAGGTGCCCTCGTATGAGGACACCGCGGCCGTGTAATTGTCGTCCCCCCACCACGCCAGAGAAAGGCGTGTATGGGTCTTCGGTACCTGTTGCAAAAGAGAAGCAGTTGTTTCCCCGCGAGCGGGTACTTATAAAAAAAAGTTGTTTCCCCGCGAGCGAGTACTTATGAATATCCCGATCTCGTCGTAGGTGTCGCACCGGGTTCCCATCCCACCACGCTAGAGAAAAGCGTGTATAGGCGGTTTTCCGGTGCGCCACGAACGCCGAGAATAGGATTGGAACCGAGAGGCTCTCTCCTACCTTGTCGTAGGTGTCGCGCCGGTTGCCCCTCCCACCACGCTAGAGAAAAGCGTGTATAGGCAGACCACCGACTCGACACGCATGCCAAGGTAGGGGAGAGAGAAAGGGTTCGAAAATCGAGACAAATATTTTTTTTTATAAATTTTTTTTTTTAAAAAAAAAAAAATATTTAACTTAATATTTAATTAAATATTAATTAAATATTTGAAAATAAATGTTTTATAATTACCAAAAATATATTTAATATTTTGAAGTGATTATAAGTTTAAATTAAAGGAAATAAATTCTTGAATATTTTAATATAAAGTTTCATTTTAATTTTATTTTATATTAATCTTAAATTAACTTTTTGAATTTTCTGTATTTAAAACTGAATTTAAAATAAATTCTAATTAAAAAAAAATGGGCTGTCAGTTTTGCCACGTGGAGGAGCAGGATTGGGCAGACCAAACCCGCCGGCGGCGGCGTCATTGATTGCTCATGATTGCGCTGCCGATAATCATAGGCATTTAATGTAAGGGGTCCACGCGGCATTACTTAACCCAATCAGCAATCGCCAACCACCGTTGGATCACCTGCCATCCCGAATGAACGGTCAAGATCTGGGCGGACTATGATCTCAGCGGTCATGCACTCTGCGCGGTTATTTAGAACAGCAGTATGGCTCGATACAAGCCGTTGATCAAAGGATCAACAGCCCTGAAAGCACGTTGAACCTGCATGCCGAGTACCGAAGCCATAACAAGAGAAATGGCTCGTTCTCTCGATTTACTTCATCATTTTTAATAAAATTTAAAATCTAGATTTTGTTTATGAACAGAGTCATTGGGGAATATTTGGAATAGCTTAAAATGAGCTTTATAAAAATCTATTTAGACTAGTGTGATCTAATCTAGGGTTTGAGTTTTTCACCTCGATTTTGGACGGATTAAATCGTTTATGGGTTTGTTTCATTTGTAGGCTGTCCACGCTCCTATTTGTATAAGAAACCTTGAACTGATAATGTCTGGATCAAGAGGAAATCAACTTGGATGAGATTCACCTTCGGTTCGCCAGAAAGTTCGTCGCCGGTGACTTTAGTCGGTGGATTTTTGGTGGGGAGATGTGTAGGAGGTTCAGTAGAGCTCAAACGAACAAAGAGTTCAGCTGGAGGAGCTCTAGATGGGTGAGAGAAGGTTAGGGTTCGAATGAGGCTTATTTTGAGCCTTTTGCTCTATTCAATCCCCTCCAGATTGAATGAAGGACTGGGATCGATTAGTTTGACTCCCATATGGCTGCCGCCTGTCCAGGGAGTTGGTGGGAGCAGAAGGCAAGGACGGATCAAGGACTTCCTATGTGGAAAGTGAGTATTGTCCCTTGTGAGCACATGGGAATGATAAGGGCTGTTTGATCAAGATCAAAAGACTAGAGTGAGTCCTAGGAAGCTTCTAGAGCATATTCAAACTGCTGGAGAGGTTTAGATTAGGGAGGATTAGCTCTAAGAGGTCATTTGACCAAGTTTGACCATCTTAAAACAAAAGTTTGACTGGTCCACATGCCACATGGCAGCTGAGGTGGCATGGGAGGAGGCTTAGGAATTAAAAGAAAATGATGGAATGGATTGAGGAGGGAATGGGTTAGCTTGGGCCAAGCCAAATGGGGATTTAAGCCCCTTAAAGAGCCTTGTTGACCATGTTGACCAGTCAACTGGTCGACCAAGGGTGAGGTGGAAGCCAAAGTGATTTAGGGGATTGATTAAGAAGCATGGAGCGGGTTTCACAAAGACTTGGGTGGATTTGAAATTTAATTCAAAGTGGAGGGCCTTAAGGGTTGGTTTGGTCAAACTAGGTTGACCCAAGGTGTCGGTTTGGTCCAGGTAGGTTTGATACAATATTTAGAATCTGGTAGAAGTGATTCCAAGGGTTAAATGGGTCATTTGGGTCAAATAATCTTATTGGGCCCTTAAGCCAAAATTAATTGACTGAGTCAACCAGGTGGGTTCAGGGTCTGGAAATGGGTTCAACAGGATTCAAATGACATTTCAAGACCAATGGAAGTGGTTCCATGGCCTGCAGAGGTCATTTGGGTCAAAACACCTATTTGGACCCTTAAAGGGCCTTTTGGGTCAACTATGTTGACTTTGTCAACCAGGTTGACCCAGGGCCTGGAAATGGGTCCAACATGTTTGATTTGGTATTTGAAAGTTATTGGAGGTGGTTACACTCAATTTGGGGTTCATTTGGTTTGAAATCACTATTTGAGCCCCCATAGAGGTATTTTGGTCATTTTGGGCTCATGACGACTAGGGGCTGAGATGTGTCCAAAAAAAATATAGTTTATTGATCAACATATCAGGATTAATGGTCAAGAAGTGACTAGAGGATTTGGTAAAGGATCTAAGGTCAGAAACTTCTATGTGATAGGTCCAGTGGCATAAACTATAAATATTTGAAGGTTTAACAGTCTTTGGATTTTGATTTAGTTTCTAAGGTTAGAGGCCTCAGAATGGGCTCAAATTTGGAGGGTTGCCTCTAGAGACATGTCCCATTAGTATGAAACTGATAGACTCTGAATCAGAGGTCATTTGATTGTTTTTTTTAAGTGTTTGAAAATTTGCTGAAAAAGGCTTTTAGGACTTGGCCTTTTATCCTTGAATTTTGGTTTGGATTTCTAAGATCTGGATAGATCCTAAGGTTAAGATTCTAGGAGGATCCTAGAGTTTGGATTGATGATTTAGAGTCAAGAATGGCCCAAGTGACCTCATACAAAAATGAGGTCAACAAATGGACCCCCAATATGTGTAATAGAATGAAATTCTATTGCACATATTGGTGTTGACCGAACTTAAAGATCAAGTTTGGAATTTTGATCCTAAGGGAATGAAAAGTTCATCCCTGGGGAATCATGCTTTAAATTGATACTTGGGTAGTGCCAAAGAGGGCGTACTCTACCACTAGTGGATCTAATCCTAAGGGAAGGAAGGGTCTATCCTTAACGGAAAAGAAATTTGAAAGATCGTATAGAAAGGAAGAAATCCTAACTACGGGGGATCGAATTTGAGTTTGATACTAGGGTAGTGCCACGAGGGGCGTACTCTACCACTAATGGATCTAATCCTAAGGAAAGGAGGAAACCTAAACCCTAAGGAAAAGAAGGCGACTGAACTATAGTGGGGCCCAAAAGGCTTAATTCCACCTTTAGTCAGTCGAGATCCTAGGAGATAGGAAGCACAGGGACTCACACCTACTCCTAATGGATCGAATTTGTACTGGGTATTCAATGACTAACCTAGCTAGAAAGCACAGGGTCTCACATCTAACTAGGGGAACAAGCCAAGGAGATAGTCTACCAGAATCTCTAAGGATTTGGCAAAAGCTATCTAGCCCGAAATTTGATTTTATACACTAGGATGGTGCCACGAGGGGCTTGCTCCACCACTAGTAGATCTAATCCTAAGGAAAGGAAGCTCTGTGACTCACACCTAACCTTGAAGAGAAGAAAGAATGACTGAACTATGTGGGGCCAAGTAGGCTTAATTCCACTTTTAGTCAGTCGAGATCCTAGGAGATAGGAAGCACAGGGACTCACACCTACTCCTAATGGATCGGATTTGTAATGGGTATTCAATGACTAACCTAGTTAGAAAGTACAGGGACTCACATCTAACTAGGGGAACTAGCCAAGGAGATAGTTTGTCAGAATCTCTAAGGATTTGACAAAAGCTATCTAACCCGAAATTTAATTTTATACGCTAGGATGGTGCCACGAGGGGCTTGCTCCACCACTAGCAGATCTAATCCTAAGGAAAGGAAGCTCTGGGACTCACACCTAACCTTAATGAAAAGAGAGAGTGACTAGACTATGTGGGGCCCAATAAGCTTAATTCCACTTTTAGTCAGTCGAGATCCTAGGAGATAGGAAGCACAGGGACTCACACCTATTCCTAATGGATCGAATTTATATTGGGTATTCAATGACTAACCTAGATAAAAAGCATAGGGACTCACATCTAACTAGGGGAACTAGCCAAGGAGATAGTCTACCAGAATCTCTAAGGATCTGGCAAAAGCTATCTAACCTGAAATTTGGTTTTATACGCTAGGATGGTGCCACGAGGGGCTTGCTCCACCACTGGCAGATCTAATACTAAGGAAAGGAAGCTCTGGGACTCACACCTAACCTTAAAGAAAAGAGAGTAGTTTTAGACTTCAAAAAGCATTAGAAAAGATTGAGTCGAGTTCAGTTGGAAATCAAGTATTTTATTGATTCAAAGATCGAGCTACATCAAGCATAGTATTTATTCAAGAAATGCCCGTTTACAGGAAGCATCTGATGATTTCTTTTACAATCCACTAGCTGATACGAGCCTCCTTCGTACTGTTTCCACTACGAAGGGTCCTTCCCAAGTTGGTTCAAACTTTCCACAGAGTTTTCGGTGCGCTAAGATAGGCCTCCGAAGAACCAAGACCATGTCTCCTACTTGAAAGGTTCTAGGTCGTACTAACTTATCGTGAGCTTGAATCATTCGGGCTTTATACAATTCTAGGTTTTGTTGAGCTTGAAAACGACGTCCTTCAAGGCTTTCGAGTTCTTCCAAATGGAGTTGTGTATTTTGTTGAGTTGTAATCTGGTTTTGAATTGCAATTCTAAGCGAAGGGATTTGAACCTCGAGAGGGAGTACGGCCTCAGATCCATACACTAGTGCAAACGGTGTAGATTGGGTCGGGGTTCGATAAGTGGTCCTGTAGGCCCACAAAGCTTTCACCAATCTCTCATCCCATTAATGTTTATTATCATCGAGGGTCTTTTTGATGATTTGAACCAAAGTTTTATTGAAGGCCTCAGCCAATCCGTTAGCCCGTGGGTAATAGATTGTTGAGTATCTCCAATCAATACCATGGCGATTTGCAAAATTATTAATTTTTATAGACTTGAAAGCGGACCCATTATCGGATATGATTCTACGTGGCACGCCGAATCTATATATGATTTGGTCACGGAAGAATTTCATTACATGGTGTGATGTTATATTTCTTAGTGGGACTGCTTCCGCCCACTTTGAAAAGTAATCAGTCGCTGCTAAAATGAAGCGATGACCCTTTGAAAAAGGAGGGTCAATTGGCCCAATGATATCCATGCCACAACTTTCAAAGGGCCATGAGGCTATCATGGGATGCAACACATTAGGCGGCTGATGTAAAACCACACCATGTACTTGGCACTAATGACAACATTTTGTAATTTTCATACAATCGTCAATCATCGTAGGCCAATAATATCCAAGTCTTTTGATCTTCATTTTCATCTTTGGACCCGATTGATGAGCACTGCATAGTCCAGCTTGGACTTCGTTAACGATCTTCAGGGCCTCACATTTGTCTAAACAACGGAGCCACATCTGACCAAACGATCATCGGTACAACGTATTGTTGACTAGTGCGTAGGATAGGGCACGTTTCTTGATTTGATGGGAAAGTGATCTCTCATGAGGGAGCTTGCCTTCTTGAAGGTATTCAATTATCGATTGTCTCCAATCTACTTCTTCATCGACTGCTAAAGAGGTAGAAAGGACCTGAAAAATTTGTTTATTGATGTACTCCAAATCTATAGGAGACAGAACTTGACGACCCTATACCTCTATAGGGATGGAGTCCTCTTCTGGGCAAGCAAATTCCTTTGCAACCTTGTGAGGGCATCCGCCGAAGAATTGCTTCCACGGGGAATCCTATACATAGTTACAATCGAAATTTGCTCGAGCAAGTGATAAGTGTACTGATGATATTTCAGGAGTTTAGGATTCAAAACCTTATAGGTCCCACCAATCTGATTGATCACCAATTGAGAGTCACCAAAGATTTTTAATCTCTTTAATCTCCATTAAAATTGCAAGTTCTAGGCCAGTTATCAGAGCTTCGTACTCGGCGTCATTATTCGTACAAGGTTCTGATAAGTGGTAAGAAAAGTACATCATTCCCTTATCCGGTGTTATGAATACCAGGCAGACTCCGGCTTTCCCGAGAAT
>NW_021319805.1:34584-38090 GCF_001605985.2 Dendrobium catenatum
CATCGTCAAATGAACTAACGGTACCAAAGCCGATACCACTCGTCCAATTTTTTATTGAATTTGGGATTCCAAATATTTTGGTGGTATCTAGCTTGACCCTTAGTCCATTGACTCGGAGCAAAACCTTTAGAGATAAGAGCTTTAACACCAAGAGGAAAGTAGCCGAAAGGTAATTCCATTAATTCATTGAAATCTGCCTCTTCAAGGATTACATCACCTTCATTCCTTGAAGAGGAGGTGCCAGGAAAGAACCTCTGGACTTTCCTTACTTCTCCATCTAAGTTAGGGGAATCCTTAGTTACTAACCCTGAGACCCTGTCAGCGGACAGTGGGGTTAAGGCTAAGGATTTAACTACCCTATTAAGCTTTTCATACATACTCAATTCAGGCTCATCACTTTGAGGTTTAAAATTGTTACCCTCTTGGTCACTATCCGAATCTAAAGTGAGATCAAACTTTGGAGGAAGATTAGATTTTTTGTAGTCAAAAGCAATTCTGTCACCTCTCTTTCTTGATTCTTCATCAGAACTTGATTCAAGTTTGATGTACATCGGGGTATTCCTTCTTTCAGTTGAAACACGGCCTCGGCCATGTGCTCTTTGGGCCATCCTCCCACCTCTTTGAGGCAAATTGTTTGGAGGCCTAAAGACTACGCGCTCGACATCGTCTCACAACTTGAATTTTGTTCTTTTGTACTCTTTATTTTTTCTTTTCTCAGCTCTTGAATTGCTTTTGAACTATGATTTTCTTTCTTTTCCTCCTTAACATTGATCTCTACCTTAGATTTGGTAGTGGACCCTTTGGGAACATAGTACGCAACATCCTCATAGATCTCGATCTCGTGAATAGAGAATGGTTGCAAATTACCCTTGAATTCAAACTCAATGCCGTCTCGTTGGTACTTGATGCATTGATGCAGGGTGGAAGGAACCATCCTATACTCATGGATCCAAGGCCTACCTAGGAGAGCGCATTAAAGGATGTAGCCGAATCAATTATATGAAATTTCACTTCCTTTTTTAACTCTGCTATCTCTAGAAGAAGTGTGATTGAACCTAAAGCCTTCTCGCCTTTTTCGTTGAATCCACGAAGCACCAACTTGTCGGTTGAGAGCTTGCTAGTATCAATTCTAAGGTATGCGAGAGTCTTTATGTTCATCACGTTGACCGATGCACCCGGATCAACAAGAACTCTTGATAATTTGAACTTTCCCATATTTACAGTGATGTAAAGTGGGCGATTATGGTCGGCAGTTACAAGGATTAGATCTTCGTCGAAGAAGGTAACTCTTGGGATTTATTTGAAGTACAAAGCTTCCTCCTCAGAAGTTGAAGCCAGTTGAGCTATGCAAATCTCTGGGTCGAGAAGTGCTTTAATTAAAGTCTCCCTCATCTCTTTTGAATGGACAAGGGCATCATAAATGCTCAACTTAGCAGGCAACTTCCTAAGGTGAGCTAAAACGTTGTAATCGACACTTGGAACATTAACCTCAGGATCCGATGGATTTGTAGGAGAGTTTGATTGTTGAGTAGGGACTTGAATCGGATCAGTGGAAACAACTTGTTTTCCCTTTTCCTGTGGGGGAAGCCTAGGGGGTAAAACCTTGCCACCACGTAGTTGTACTTGCACGATTTCAATGGAAGGACAGTCTACGGGGAGGACTATGCTCTCCTAAGGTGATTGATTGTCATTTTCTGAATGGGAATCTGAATCCGAAAAGTCTATCACAAAGGGACTCTCTTGAAAGTTAATTTTAGGGGTATCACCCTCTGATACGACATCAAATTCATCTTCCCCTTGAAGGGTCAAATCTGGAGAGCAGAGTTTTTGAACTTCTTGATTATCCTCAGCTGGCTCCGGGTTATTTTCAACAGAAGAGTCATTTAAACTTGTATTCTCAAAACTAATCATCAAAACATTTGCAGAAGGATATTTCTTTTTATTCAATTTTTGACCCTTTGCCTTTGATGGGGCAAAGTAAAAGTCAGATAACTTTAGTGGGGCTAGTGGTTTTGAGCCACCATCCACCACTTGTACATATCTCTCATCAACAAATTTCCTCTCTACAAAAGGTTCGTGCTTTTCATTTTTATTTGATACAGTAGTTCCTACAACTACTGGAGAGGAAATCATCCCAACATCCTCCTGCGATGCCTCCAGCTTAACCTCCTAGATCGGGCCCCGTGCTCTCGTCGGTCACTGTTGAGAAAGATGAAAAGATTGGTTAATCGACTTTTTAAATGCCGAGGATAGTGCTATATCCCAACCATCTTCAATGGACAAAGAAAGATTAGAATTATTACCTGAGATGGATTTGACAGACCCCTGATCCGGATTTACTAGGTACTCATTTGGAATTATGATGTTACCTTGACGGAAGTTCCTTTCAAGCCAGTCCATGAAAACAAAGCAGTCCTCGATTGTATGGCCCAACATGCGGTGGTAAGCACAAAAATTGGGGTGATCCCCCATATTTGCCTCCCCCGGCTTCTTGGCCTCTGGAAATCGGAAGTCTGGTTTCTTTTGAAGACTCTTGAAAATTTTCCTTACCTATTCTCTTCTAAAGGGATAAGGACGAGCCAATCTCTCTTTAATAGTCATCGGGTAAGGTCCTCTAGTGGGTTGAGAAGTTACCTGAAATGGTTGAGGCTTCTGAGTTTGTTGAACGGTAGGATTACTTGATTGAACGTTGACCAGCTTCTTCCCCTTGTCGACTGCTGAAACAGTTGCTGTCCTCTTTTTAAAGGATTTCAACAGTTTACTAACCTTTTTATCTTCAGTAGAATCCTTCAAGAATGGCATTTTGGAAGCCTCTTCTTGTAGATTACTAGCTTTATTAAGAAGTTTTTCGAAGGTTTTGATTATAAACCCCTTTAACAGAAAAGCAACGGGCCTGTGGATATTATTTAGAAGAATCTCCACTGCATGTTTCTCTTGCAGTTGGGGTTCACATTTCATCGAGAGGTTTCGCCACCTCAAGATGTAGTCGACTAAAGACTCGCCCGGTTTTTGCTTTTTTATGATGAGATCATCAACGGTTACATGTTATTGAGCTCTTGAGAATCTCTTTAAAAAGAGGCCCTCGAGCTCTGTGAAAGTTTTTACAAAACCATTTGGTAAATCTGCGTACCACTCAAAAGCAATACTGGACAAACTACTCACAAACTAACAAAAAAGTAGAGCATCCGACCCTCCTCCATTGCAACGGCTTGCTCGGAAATGGGCCAGATGTTATCTTGGGTTTTCTAAGCGGCTAAAAACTTTGAAAGAAGGTGGCACAAAACCCTTGGGATAAGGAACCAAATCATATTCCTCGGGGTAGGGTCTACCCTTTGGAATAGATACAGTTCCTTGTGAATGGCCTAAGGCCTCCCTTACCTGGGTTTCAATCATCTGACGGATATCCTTTTCTGGTGGAGACACTGAAGAAGTAACTTATGGGAGTTTGGGATTTGAATCAGCTTTCCTGCTGTGCTCGCCCATTGTATGCACTGTGGGCTGCAACT
>NW_021319805.1:38190-41380 GCF_001605985.2 Dendrobium catenatum
GTGCTTAAGGAAAATAACAAATAAAATAATATTCAATAAAAAGCTATTCCAAAACACTCATTATTTGGCATCATCAAAATCTCAAACTCGGGGTCATGGGTTGCAACAGCCTCGCCTCCCGTCTACAAAGACGGAGGAGATAGTATTAACCGGGTCTTGCCAGAGTCACCCTTTTAGTGGTAGACCACCGATCCCACCTTCAAAACTGTCAAAGCTGACCCCAGTGATAGCAAAGTCTAAAGAAGTCTTTGAAAAGTCAAAACCAGTTGATATTAAGGGCAAGAGGTCCATGTCGCCAGAAGAATCATGTGCATGAAGAAAGTTTAGTAGATGTATTGGAATACAATTCATAGAACCTAAAATTCAGATACCAGTTGAACTCCCTCGACTTCCAGTTCAGGGATGTGAGGACTCTATTCATGTTGATGTTGGAGCCCCCGCTGTTCAAGCCCCTCCATCACCAATTAAGATAGATGTCCCTCACCCTACTGAGGATGTCACCCTTGCGATTACCAACCCCAGGACAGTCAGAGGGGAGGAGACAACCCAAGATCCTGATCAAGAAATGTTAGATCAATTGGTTAGTGAAGAAATCACCGAAGAAGATGTTAAGATTAAAAATATCTTTGATAAGTTTGATGTGAAAGAGTATGATCAAGTGATGGATTATGACGGTACTTACCAATTTATGCTGAAGCAATAGATGGGAGGCCAGTCGAGGAAGTGGTACAAGAAATCAGAGATATCCTTAAGAAGAAGGCTATTAATGAATTCAATCCGGATGAAGATGACTTGTTTGTTGAGGAAGAGCCGGTAGCGGATGTACACATGGTTGAAACTCGTGCATCAGCTAAAGATGTTGAGTCTTCTAAGCACCGCTCTGAAAAGGAGGAAGAGTCAGCAGCAGTTGACTAAGATTCAGATAGTTCTGTCATATTGAAAGAGAAGGATTAGTATATTAAAAATCTTGAGAGAAAAGTTGAGGAGATGATTGTTTGAATAGTTGCTATTTGAATGATTTATAATTTAAGTCACGTTCTTGTCTATAGTCCAATCGGTTGTATAGGGTGGGTTATCTTACCCTTATTCCATCAACTAATTCTAGTTGGTTTGTGTAACCTTCCTGGACTATGGCGGGTGGCGTGCTCTGATGCGATATCAAGGTGACTGTAAGAATAGTAGACGATAGTCGTGTTTTCCAAAAATCCTATATAAAGGATTATTATGGTTGTCGTTACACAGTAGAGGTCTGAGGGGGTGATGAGAGTTGATATTTAGTTCGGCTTCGTTTGGTGTGGTTTTTGGTTTCCAAATGTAGCCCATCTACGTTAATCATAAATGTAAGTTCAATTTACTTATGATTTTAAACTATGCTGCTGGATACACGACTTTGTTGAGTCTAGTATATTAGGGATTGTTAAGCCCTAGTAAATGTCCCAGCGGCTACCAAGAGGGGGGTGAATGGTAAGTTTTAAAAATTTTAAAATCCCTCTTAATAATAAAGTTGAAGCCGAAAATAAAATTTTCTTTTAAAGTTTGGTTAGAAAAAATGTTTTTTCAAAGCCACAGAGTTGTTAAAACTGAAATTTAAAATGCGGAAAAACGTAAAAGCAATAAAGTAAATGACAGCCAGTTTATATGGTTCGGTCTAATAACCAGCACCTCATGCCACTCCTCAAGAGGCACCCTCTGAGTTGCACTATACCACAAACGTGACCTCTCCTTTAGCAACCCACAGCAAGGCGGGAGAAGCCTGTTACAAACACTCTTTTTCACCACTCCCCGGTGCGGCAAAGAGAAACCGTCGTTCCTTTTACACAATCCACAGTACTGGTAGAGAACCGTCGTCCTTTCACAACTCTCCTAGTGTGGGCAGAGAACTTGTCGTCCTTTCACACTCTCCTAGTGTGGGCAGGAGAACCTACGGCTGTTTACACTCTGCCAAGTGTAGGCAGAGAACCTTTGCTTCCTTTTACACATACTCTCGCCTATGGTTAGGCAGAGACCCACTAGTCTGTTCACACTCTCGCAAGTGTCGGCAGAGAAACCGGACGCTTCTTGAAATGATCTTCTCGAACACGAATCTAGAAAGGAGAAAGAAAAGAGTGAAGAATCCAATTTCACAGTAGAGATGTTACCTAGCAATCCAAGGAACGCCCTTCCTTGCTCCAATGGTAGGAATCCCTCCTTTTGAATGCCTCTCTTCCACTCTCCCCTTGAAAATTCTCTCAATAGGCACGAAGTCAAAATGGACAAAAAGATTGGGTGGCAGTCTAATTTTGGGACATTTTATACATAAAAACGCGCCCAAAAAACTGCATAATTTCAAATCTCTGTACGCAGTGGATCGTCCCGTACGATCCTGGATCGTCCTGGACGATTTTACTTAAACGATCTGAAACGACCCAATTTGGTATATGTGTACGATGATGACTCGTACAGCTGATCTGTCCTGTACGAACTAGGTTTCAGTCCAGTACGAACGGTATTACCAAAGGTCGTTCTAGAAACTGCTGAAAACTGTTCTAAGTTCGGTTTATCGTTTGACGAAAATTTATTCGTCTGAGAACCGAATAATTTTCCAGAGGACCAAATGCGCCGGGGACGATAATTTGGTGTTTCATCTGGACCAAAAATTTTCCAGAGAGCTGTCGTCGGACGATAATTATTTTCGTCTGGACGAAATTTTTCCCAGAGGACCTGGTACGCACACTCGTACGATGGTAAACGATTCGGTTCTGGACGAAATTTTAAAAACTATGAGAACCCATGCGTCCGGGACGATATTAAAATTCCGTTCCTGGGAACGAATAGGACTTAGAGAAAAAAAAAAAAAAATTTTTAAAGGCAAGTTTCCTATTCGTTCAAGGGCAGTGCTTCTATAGGAGATAACTGACAGATTCGTCCGGTACGTCTCATAAATTATCGTCCTGTACGATCAGTATAGAATTTCAAATCTCCTTATTTGTTGTGTGTGTGAGATTTTATTCACACAATTACAATCACTCCTTTCAAAATTAATTCAAAGTCTCATGTTGAATTTTTGATTTGAAGTTTTCGTAGTCTGGAGTCTGATTTTCCTGAATGTTAAGTACACACAAGAGGCAAGTGCAAATCCTCTGAAATTGATAGGAGTAACATACATTTTTGAACAATAATATTTGGAATCATCAAAATACATAAGTTGCAC
>NW_021319806.1:0-6271 GCF_001605985.2 Dendrobium catenatum
GGCCCGGGTCTAGGCAAAATCGAGGTCAACAACACTCATATAAACCATGACAGAGAATTCTCCCTCTCCTATAAATTTTTTTGATAAACTAATGATTATTAAAATTTAAAGTTTTAGGATATTAATAATAATCTTTCTTGAAGAAGAAATAAATCTTAGTTGCAAAGTACCTCAAAATCCTTTATTCTTGAAACATTAAATTCTACAAAAAAAATTATTTTATTTCTGCCATGATTAATGTGTTCCTTTGAGCTCCTTGAGCTTAAATTCTTTGGAGGCCTTGTTTGTGATACCAATATAATGTAGGATCTATAAGATCATTAAGGTGGAAATAGTAACTTTATTGGTGTCCCCTTAGGGTGGTGGTGGAAGTAGATATATTTGGTGGTGAAACTTTTAGACTCTTAAAAGAAAAGTTTTTTTTTGAGCCAACAATGCGGGATCAAAAGTTTGAGATATTAGAGAAATAATGATGTTGGTTTTATGGAGTTTATATGAGTGATTAAGGAGCTATGACATTTTTAATCTAGTTGCTCACAAAAAAATCTCTCTATATTAGGGTTTTAAGATAGTAAATCTAAATATACTTTAAAGTTTTTGAAGGAAATTTAACATGCATTTTTTTTAATCAAAATCTAATTTTATGAGCATTCCTAAGTATCGTAAAGAATATAAATTACTTACCTCCATAATAAGATAATAATTGAGGTAAAATTCATAATTATTTATTTAACCATTGTATCTCCTTCATATTTCTTGGTAGTTTCATTTTTGAAAGTGACATGATCTTCTCTAGATTTTCCTTATTCATTAGTATATGACCTTGAATCCGATAATTTTTCTTAAAGCAACCCCAAAAACACTTTTAGTTTGATAGAGGTACATATTATAATGTCAAAGGAGGATAAAATGTTTCTCATTGATAGAAAGGTGTTGTCTTTTTCAAAACTGTTTCAAGTATATCATTATCATAAACTTTTCTTGTACACCTAATAAATATTTAAAGACTTTATTCATGTGATGTTGATGGGTAGCATAATTACTCTTAATCTAAATAGAATTATTTTTTAGAAATATAACCTATTATAGAATTTGAAAGAACTAACTTCTTCATAAGGAAAATTTATTTTTATATGATTGTATCGTAATTTTTCATTCACAAAGTTGAGCATGTAATGTTTGGGGTGGAATATGCCAGTTAATTTATATGTGAAAGGGGAAAGCTATTCTTCAGTCAAACTTTAATTTTTTATGTGTAATCTACACACATTCTCCAAGCATTACTAGTCTTCTTTACCATAACAATTGTTGAATTCAATTTTTTTAGAGAATGATACTCAAATTTCTAGTAGATTTGCTTGGTGAGCTGAGAACCTGATAGTGAGAATGAAGAGTAGAGAGAGTAAAGAGGGGGAGAGTAATTTAGCTGAAATCTACTATCTTAATAAAAAAATGTAGGAAGAAGGACTTAAGAGGTCAAAAAGTTCAAAAGGTTAAAGGTATAAAAGTTAAAAAAGCTCCCTAATTATTCCTCATCACCATTTATTTATAAGGTTTTGTGGCATACAAGAAAGGCTATATGGAGAAAGATAAAAATATAGGCCTTACATAATAACAATATAATGATACAAGCTAATCTAAGACACATGCCACCTCCTCATTTGTTATAGGGGGGAAAAGTTATTAGTTGGGTGAGATCAAGAGGGGTGAGTAGTCATATGGAGTGTTAATAGGCTAGCCTCAAGAGAAGGTTAACTAGGAGCTAGCGAGTCAACTGATCAGGTCATTAATGGCATAGAGAGCTCAAGGTTGCTTTTTCATGAAAGGTAAGCAATAAAGTTTGCAAGGATGAGGAGTCCATGAACCTAGTAGTGTTAGTTGAATGGAGTGTTAAGTCTCTATAGATTGGAGAGCTTGGAGGAGGAGGAGGATCTAATTGAGATGAATGGTGATCTATTTGGTTAGTGAGGAACTTCCCATTCGCTCCGTATAGAGCAAGTTTCCTAGTGAATGTAGGCGAGTGATGTCTGTCGTTTTCTTGGAGTGAGTTTCTCTATTGGTCTTAGGTGAGCCCTTTGAGGGTTCTTCTATAGAAGGGGAACACATTCATTATGACCGAGTTGCTTCTTGTTAAAAAAACTTAAGAAGGCATTCATGGGTATAAGCAACTAGGTGTGGTGATACACATCTCGAAAGAATTTAGCATCTAGGAGTTTATCAATTCTTTCTTAGTTACTTAAAGGTGTTCTAGTGTAAATATTATATTTTTTTGAATGATGGCTCATCAAATGTGATGTCTTTTTTGATTGAATGTGAGATTACTTCAAGATCAAAAAACCCCAAGCATGTATGTTGAACTTTGAAAAAAAATGTTGAATTTTTTGTTAAAATCTATATATTATTATTTCTTCTTCTCAAAAAGAAAGAGTTAACTCATATTATTCATAATAGATGCACATATAATAATGGATTCAAATAAATTCTTACGTAAATGAAGCCCCTTTGAAGTGTATATTTATTATTCAAAGTCACTATTAGTTGTGGTTGAGTTTGCAAGAAATAACATATTAATGGAATCTTTTCTTTTCCACAATACTTCACCAACTCTAGCAGGAGTTAGAAACTTATCTTCATATGTGGCTTGAAAGTAATAGTGCCAAATATTGTATTATAAGATGAATTTGACTTGACTACTTAGAATTAAGGTAAGTGAGTCTCTTAATGGTGAAATTCCCCAAGAGTAATAAAGAGAGTGACTGTTTCTTCCACCCTAAATTTTCATTATCAAATCTATATAATAGTCATATAGCTAGCTAGAGTTTCACCTTTATCAAGCTCAAGCAAAAGAATGTGGGATAGAAAAATACATCATTAATTCTTCCATTATAAACTAGAATTTTCTTAATATTATAACAAGTATCACCAATCCTAACATTAATGATAAATCCTTGTACCCCCTCTAAGTATGATTTATTAAACATATTAGAATGATTTGAGCTCTACGGACTTCAGGAGAAGGCTGAGCCAGCACGGATGGAGCCGCACGCACGAGCTTTGAGTTCACAAGCTTCTTGTCGTGGTCGGTAGCACTGTGCTGGAGGCTTTGGCCGTAGGACCCTCCCGGTGGTTTCACATCCCGTGTGATGGACTCCTCCTGCTCAGAGAAGCTCTTTCTCTTTTCCTTTTTCTTTTGTTGTGGTGCATAGTTTCTATTTGGTTATTGTGTCATCCTCCTTCGGCCCTTGGCAGCCGGAATGTCTACGATTCAAGTTTGTGATCCTGGCTTTTGGGGTGGATCTGTGAAATCAAAATCATTTATTGATGCCCTAGCTGGATCTTCTGCTCATGGTGGGTTTCCTAAGTTAAAATCATCATCATTTTGTGGTATTCCATCATTATGGATCTTCGAAGATGAGATTCTTGCTCTTGTGGCTCCTTTCCAATTTATGTTGGTGGGTTCTTTCCATCACGCCATCCTAGTTTAAATTTTATTCGCAAGTTTTTCTTCAACCTTAAGCTTATTGCTGAGTTTTCTGTGATTTTGCTTGATACATAACATGTCCTGATCAAGTTGTAAAATGATATAGATTATAATAAAGTATTTTGTCACAGATCCTATTTGGTATATGACTATTTCATGAAAGTTACCAAATGGTCCCCTTCTCTTGATATCGGTCTTGAGTCCCCTATGATTTCCATTTGGGTTTCCTTTCCAAAATTAAGGCCAAATCTTTTTTCTCCATGGATCCTTTATGCTTTGGGTTCTATGTTTGATCGGCCCCTAAAAGACAACAATGCTACATCTATGGGTTTTCAAGCCTTAGTTGTGTGGGTTTTAGTTGAGCTTGACATTACTAAAAAATATTCAGATAAAGTCTGGCTTGGCCCTAAAACGTTCGGTTACATACAAATGGTTGAGATGGAGGATTTTCCATCATTTTGTGATTCTTGTAAATGTATTGGGCATGTTAGTGGTGAATGTTCCTCCCATTCCTCTGTTCCGAATATTGATCCTCCTACTATGTCTAATCCTACTTTGTCTGATGGGAATGCATATGCTTCTTTGAATACTATCGATTTAAATTGAACCCCCCTCCTTCTATTCAACCATCTCAAGGTATTAGTGGTGTTGGAATGGTGCTCGAGTTGGGGAAGTTGATGCTGATAGTGATGTTGGTATACAAGCTGTTAATCTTCTTTTGGTTGCATGTGGTATTGAGCTTTTATTTGAACCTATGCTTTCGACCCCTCTTATTGCTGGTGTTATTACATTGAATAATTTGGCTGCTGCTGATGTTTTGACTAAACCTATTGATAATTTGGATCCTCAATCAGTTGGTTTGGATCACTCGCTTGATGATATGGTGGAAGATGTCGTTGTCAGGGTTAGTTCTCCTAAAGATAACGTTATTTCTGATGCAAATCAAAATGTGGATGGTGGGCATTGTCTAGGTAATGCTATGAATAAGCTTAACATTGATTTATGTGATGTTAACAAGGTTATTTTAGTTGAATCTTTAAGCAATTTGAATGATATCATTCATGTCTCACTCAAGGCTTCTTTGGGGGTGCAGTTGACTCCTCATGTGGAGGTTTTTAACGGAAATGAGTATGCTATAAATGATCCTATTTAAATTATTCTATTGCATAATTGAAAGATCAATTGGGTTTATCTTTGAATAATGATGACCTATTGGATTGGTTGGAGGATTCCTACTCCTCAGCATGCGAGGGTGTCGTGGTGATTTAGTTGATGATGTAGATGAATTGCAAGAGATGTATGCTTTGCAGGTGAGGCACATTGTTTTGAGTCCTCCCATGGCGGTGGGAAGCTGTTGCAAATTCAGATCTATGAACTATATTTTGATGATTGGCAAACACTCTTACTTGTCTTGGACTGTCTTTTACTACTGACTTTTCAGAAATTAAAGATCGGACATAAAAACGGAGTCAGCTCAAGATGTGGTAGATTAGAGTTGAGTCAGTCTGTAATTTTATTTTTCCCTTCTTGAGTCAATTGTAATCTTTGGTGTGACTGATGCAAAGTAACCCTACACACACACACACACACACTTGAGAGACTTAGAATTTCTATTTTTACTCAAATCGGCTAGCACGATATTTATATTGGCCTGGACGATCGGGCTTAAAACAGAAAATCTAACCAGGGGTTCTTAATTAAGGCAGCCGTCATTAGCCAATCGGCCAGGATGATACTTCTATCGGCCTGGACGATAGGCTCAAAATAGAAAGAAATTACCGCCATAAATAATTAAGGTATTATGTATAATTGGAAATCGGCCAGGACGATCTTGGATCGGCCTGGACGATATTCATAATTATGCCTTAATTGATCAAACAATCAAGGAAGTAACTAAGGATGATTGATACGATCACATTGTCCTGGACGATCGCAGGATCAGCCAAGACGATCTATTCTAAAATCCTTAATTGCTCCTGTACGATTAATATCGGCCAGTACAAATTCAGGGCGATGTGCTGGACGATCTGGATCAGACAGCTATAATTTAGGGTGATGCTCTGGACGATTTTTCTTTGATTTGAACTGATCGGCAAGGACGATTATGAGATTGTCTTGTACAATCAAGTTAATTTTCAATCATCTAGTTTGCATTCAGGGAAATGCTCTGGCCGATCTCATGGGATTTGTAATAATCGGCCAGGACGATTTCCATATCGTCTTGGAAGATATAGTCGGTAACTTGCAATTAATGAGCTCCTTTGAAGCTCTTATATTTAAGAGCTCTTGTTCAATGTTTTTGAACATTGTTGGCTGCTGTCTTGACTTGAGAAAACCTAAAGGAGAGAGAGAGAGAGAGAGAGAGAGAGAGAGAGAGAGAGAGAGAGAGAGAGAGGATCTTGTGAGGGGGAGCTTATGAGTGGATTCACAAGGGTTGCTCCAATCATTGTTCCACTTCTTCTTCCCTAGAGTCTCTTATCCTTGGAAGGGTTGGGAGAGGTAAGTTCCATCAAGCGATCGAGGTTCTCTAGCTGCTTCAGGAGGAAGCAAAAGGAGGAAGGTTCTATGCCTTGCCGGTTGTGGCAAAAAAAGGTGTTTGTAAAGGCTTCTCCGCCTAGCTTGTAGTGCAATACTCGGAGGGCGCCTCCGGGGAGTGGACGTAGGTCGAGTTGACCGAACCACTATAAACCCTTGTATTCTTATTTTTTACTACTTCCGCGTTTATTTTCTTCCGCACTTATTTTTGTGGTGATTTGGTTTGCATTCGTGCTTCGCTTAAAGAAATTTTTA
>NW_021319806.1:10416-13823 GCF_001605985.2 Dendrobium catenatum
CAATATCTTATGAAAATTCTCCAAAATGAAACAATGCTTAGAAATCTTCCCATAAGCGATTTACCAAAGCCATTTTGACATGAAGACAACAATCAAGTGCTTCTTTATTTTATTTGGAGTGGGTTAAAATTTCATGAAAATCTTCTAACAAGAAGGCTTCATGAGGTTTTCTACTATAAAACATTCACAAAACATATAATAAAATTTTCGAAGCAGAACGATACAACTCATGAAACTCTTCAACATAAGATAAGTCATTGATCTTTCGAATGTGAAACAACCCATGAAATTTTCCAACAAAAGAGCACTTCAAATAACTACTCTTCTACTCATACAAGTCAGATAATGCATTATAACTTTGTAGGAAAGACTATTGCAAAAGATCTTAAATTTTCACCTAATCACCCATAATTGATGCAGCATAGAAAAGATATATTTGAAACTTGTGAGTAAAGCTATTAATCATATGCCAAATCAGCTTTCATATTTCCACCAAAACCATAACAATAAAACCATAACTATTTGAGAAATTACACTTTCAAACCAAGTCACCCAATTAATATTGAAATTCAACAACGTCATCAAGACACAAGACATGGCTCCAATTTTTTTTAATCATCGCATGAGGCCAAACGAGAAAGATGAATCATAACTTCATATAAATCCCAACCTAAAAAAAAAATCCAAGAAATCTTTCAACACTTAGCACCGAAACATTGAAATGAATGTCCACCAATAAAGCCATAAATCCTTGTGCTAAATATCACAAAAAGCCACCATGTGAGATATATAAAGAAATTTGTCAAATCCGCAATTTACTCTATTAGAACATTGGAAGGCATTTAGACTCTTTATATTAAGGATATAATCAAGTACACAACCCTCTCTAAAATTCACATTCTTCATTCAAATCTTGACTTCACTTTCTCTCGTTACCATATGAGATTATTCCTACCAACTTGCTTGCTTTAAGTATAGATAATCATATAACACATGATTCCAACTTAACTGCTTACGAAAGAACAAACAAAAAATAGATAAAAAAAAAAATCATTTCTTTCTAAAACTTACAATCATCAAGTAGCTAAAGAAATGCAAGAAAAACGTGATTTTTTTTTTTTGAAGTTCATAAATGGAATTTTGAACAAATACTAAATCATCATTCATGTTTCCACAAATCCATCTTAACGGAAAATATTGTTTGAGAGCGAAAGCCAAAGTTATATTTCTCCAAGTCAAGCAACCATGAATGTATCTAGAAAAATATAAAAAAATTATAACAATCTTTATTCTCATTCTCTTTTTTTTGTTGAGATAAACACATTCCCAATCAACAGTAACTCATATGAATAAGAGACAAAATTAAGCACTTTGTAATTCTTTAAACAATGTTTAAGCACAGTATAATTCTTCCAAAGAAATATTTTTAGCACGATGTAATTATCTTCCCAAACTATTCATGAAACCCTCCAACCATCTCTAAAACAAATTCACTAATAAATCATACATTTACAACTAATAATTATTGCTCTTTTTACCACTAAAGCTTCTTCAAAGAATTCAAGAAAAGATCAAGTATATCTTGCTGTGTGTGTCGCAAGATCAGTCCCAAAACTCAAACATGATACAAGGGATTACGAGTGCAAAAATCTGAGAGCAAACGCCTCTTCAATCATTTGGGAAATTTCTCTAAGAGCCTCCAAACGAATAAGACTATAAAGCCAAGAGATGATATTGTTCTCTAGTTGCAAGAGGTACCCTTCAATGTCAAAATTCTGAGAAGCAAGAAATGTTTCCATATAAAGTCTATAACAATATAAGATCATTCTATTCTTTTAAGAGCATACATGGGAATTCTTCCCCAACATAGAAATAAACTCCTGAGCGAGGAATCAACATCCCCATTAAGGGAATAAAATACAATCTCTGACATGTTGGCTATTCAAAGCTTATGAGCCAAACAGATTAGCATTTCTCTTTAGTGGCATTTCCACGAATACTTGACATACAAAGTTTACAAAATCATCATGAAGCTAGTTACTTTACCATCACAGATATTCATAGGATTTCGTTTGAGATTACCATTAAAATAACTTATGTAAAGTTCATTAAACTTACTAAACATTGACATGAAAGAGAGCAGTCATTCTTCCAAACATTGAAGTAGTTTTCTTTAAACCTTTGATTTATGGAATCATAGAGTAAATATATAACGTAACTCACTAATGCATTGATCTTCCTTGCTCATGAAGGGTTTCTAAAGAACAATACCTCATAACCTAAGCATGAACTTAACAGCACATAGAGATCTAAAAAAAAAAAAAACGTCAAAGAGCTAAACCTCATCACATAACAATTTATTTGTAAAGGAGCAAACACAGATTTTCTTTTAAAATCTCTTCTAATGCAATGTCCCTCACGGGAGAAGATAAGATTGAATAAAATAATACTTTGGAATAAGAAGTGGAGTGAAGAAAAAAAAAAGTATGAGGAAGAGGGGAGAAGCGTATACCTGCAGCTAATGGAGAAGACGCCGGCAAAGGGGCTTTGCACGCCTGGAGTTGGACGGGCCAGCAACGGGAATAGAGAAGGTTAGCGTCGGGTCTCTCTTTGTTCCAAGATATCAGAGCTACGACCTTGCTGATCACACGAGAGAACAAGGGGTAGGGAGGGAGCGGCTTCAGTCCTGGAGCAGAGTTTGGCGGCTAGGAGGCGAGGTCGGGTCTAGATCGACGAGGGTAAGGATTCGGACCACACGAGGGAGGCTGGCGCTGGATTTCTCGCGAACCCGAGAGAGGCAGAGAGGGTTCAACCTCTGGAGGTCGGCCGGGCTTCGGTGCTCCTGGCTCACGCGAGAGAGGGAGAGGGTGAGCGTGGCCTGAGAGGGAGCACGGGCGTGAATGCCCTAACCCTAACCACAGCTCCCTTTTTTTTTTAGTCTAGGGAAACCACGGGACCGTGCACTGACGCCCGACAGAGTCTAAATTTTGGGGAGATTAAGTCCGTCAATTGCGTTTCCGGATTCAGAAAATAAATTCAAATGTAGTAGAAAGTCAAGTAGGATTCAATCGGAATTGAATTTGGCCTATTGGGTTGAAATCAAGTCTACATTGGGTTCAATCCGGTTTAATTCAGGTTAATTCAAATTCAGCCCAATTCGATCAAATTAATTCAATAATAATAATAATAGTAACAATAATAATAAAATAAACTTGAATCAATGTTGATTCGGGTTGAATCGAGCTCGACTGGTTCCATCAACTCAATCGAACGTGCTCGATGGAAAATCAAGACAAAAATGAGGTCAACAAACATCCATGGTGGATATCACTCAATCTCTTTCATATAGGTTAATATCATTGAGTAACATTTGTGGACCTCCGAAAAGAGCACCGCGCGAACGGGTC
>NW_021319806.1:17761-35054 GCF_001605985.2 Dendrobium catenatum
AGTAACCGTTTATTTGTTTTACATTGTTGTTTTAATCACTAATAACGAAAATCTAAAATTGTTCTTAAATATTTTGTGCAAGTTTCTGATTTAGCATATAGTTCTACATCAGATAGTTAACACCAAATAATAGAGATTGATTTCTTCAATAGAGAGTATAAAAAGCACGTGTCCACTGGCGGACAGATATACCCAACTGCAAGGTTAAATCTTGTCAGTATTCTGGAGAGTGGTGATTTATGATGTTGATCGTCAGTGGCGATGGTGGTTGTCAACGGCAATAGCTTGTAGTGATTGTGAGTGACAATGGCTAGAATACAAGAGAGATCTCTCTAGTTCTCTCTCTTTTCCCTCCCCCTCATGTGAAGAATGGGGCTTTATTTATAGGCTATTTGTGATGGGCATTTTGATAATTTGAACCATAATCCAAAATATTACAACGTACGGTCCATATTGATTCCCTTGATCATGAAGTGCTTATTCAGCATTGAGTGTCCTAATGATGTTGAAATTGAATCTTGGGCTTGTTGGATGCGTCTCATCGAGCCACTCGATTTGACTATAAACATGTATGATTTGGAGATCACTTGGTCATACAATTACTTCTTGAAGTTTCTGATATGGTAGCAAGTGAGTCAGCGGAAGAGCTGGGCTGGCTAGCCCAGTAGATGCCAGACCAGGACCAAGAGGACAAGGCAAAATCCCTGGGTCAGTCCAGGGATATTTCGGCCCCCTTGTGGGGCCCAGCAAAACAGTAATTCACTTTGTCGGGAGACGGATTAAGGAAGAAATTAATGAGGGGATTTGAATTCAAATTAGGGGAGGGAATTAAATAAGGCAAGGGATTTGCTTTGGGGGGAATTAAAGGATCTTATTTAAGGATTATTCTAGGGTTTATCGGGTGAATGCGTGATTTATTTTTTTGTAGTTTTCTTTCATAGAGAGTTCCTAGCGTCGTCTAGGGTTTGTGGGAGAGACGATCAACCTCTTGAATTGTAGATCACCTGAATCTTGCTTTCATGTTGAAGAATTAAATCAGCCACTATTTGGTTCTTTCCTCTTGTTTGCTCGTTTTTATTTTCAAGGCATATCAAATTGGTATCAGCGCGAGAGTTTTTGGAGAGATGGAAGCAAAGAAGGTGAACGTGGTGGAAGGGGAAGTGGAGCAAATAAAATCTAGGATGGAGGAAAGGTTTTCGACTATGAAAAATCGGATGGAGAGCCAATTATGAGGGATAGAAGAGATGATAAAGAAGCTTATGGAGATGCAATCACAAGTCCCACCAGCGGTTCCAATTACTAATCCTCGCCACGATTAGATCGGGGATCCCATGGTCGAATTGAAGGGAAAAGAGATCATAAGGGCGGAATAGGGATTTCGAAAGCGGGAACAGAAAGAAGAGAGTTCTATGGTGGGAATTATAGAGGAGGTGATAGGGCAACCAACCACTATGGGAGGCCATTTTGGGCAAGGGGAGTGAAAAACTTGAGAGGGAGGTAGATGAGCCGACTAGCCGAGCCATAGGGATTAGGTCATGGGAGGCAGATGGAAGAAGGGTGGGATGCCCACCCTCGATATACAGGGTGAACTATCGGCGGGAGGAGTTGAGGTATTCAAAGGGGAGGATGCCCATGGATGGGTATACCGGGTGGAAAGGTATTTTGGGGTGAACTGATTAATAGAGGAGAAGCTTATAGCTGCAGAGCAATGTCTGGAGGGTAAAACCCTCACTTAGTTCCAGTGGAAGGAGGCTAGATATCCAATCCGCTCGTGGGAGGAGTTTAAGAATTGTTTGTTGGGACGTTTCAGAGCCATTCGGAAGGGAGACCTACACAAACAATTCCTTACCTTGACTTGAGAGGGGACCATCATGGAATACAAGGAGAAATTTGAGTTGTTGTCGGGACGGCTGAGGGGAATTTCATAGGTGGTCCTAGATTGAAATTTCATGAAGGGCCTCAAGCTCGACATATAAGCAGACCTTCAATTGTTGAGGCCGAGGGGGTTGAAAGAGACAATGGAGCTAGCACAGATAACAGAAGATCAAAGGCAAATAGAGAGAAGCAGTAAGAGTGGGGATGCATAAGGCTCTTATAAAGTACCATACCTTCAATGGAATCGTAGACCCAGAGGGTATCATTTCAGTGGGAGCCATCAAAGGAGAAGAGTAGGGGACTTATCCTCGAGGCCAACTTCAATTGCCTAACAGAGTCAAAGGTACAAAGTACAAACAAGTGAGCGAAAGGTTTGTGCTTTCGCTGTGTTGAGAAATATGCACCGTACTATCGGTGCAAGGACCACACACTCTAGGTCCTAATTTTTGAGGAAGAGACTGGCAGTAATGACCTGGTAGATGAAGCAAAAGAAAGAAGAGAGCACCTATACCTTGATGTGGTGGAAGTGTCCTTAAATTCTACAGTGGGATTTACTCCAAATCACACCATGAAAATAAGGGGGCAGATCAGAGAGCAGCCAGTGGTGGTCTTGGTGGATAACAGAGTTATTCATAACTTCATCTCCAACCGGGTCGTGAACCAGTTCGGATTGAAATTGGTGGGTATAGGGAGCTTAAGAGTCATGATAGGAATGAGAAGGTACGTAGTGAGTTGAAGGATTTGTAGGAGGTTGGTGTTGGCATTTCAAGGCATAAAGATAGTGGAGGATTTTTTTTTTCCTTAGATTTTGGGAGCACTTATGTGATCCTAGGGATAAAGTGGTTACATATGATGGAGATTCAAGTGGAGGGAAAGAAAGTGGTGCTACGAGGGTATGCCAGCTTCTGCAGAACTATGATTTCACTTAAGACAATGGTCAAAGCAATACAGAGTGGGGTTGGGCTACTTGGTAGAGCCGCAAAGTTTGGAGGTGATCCGAGATTCACAGATATACAAGGTCCTTGAGTGTGTACATCAGCTTCTGCAGTCGTTATCTAAGGTGTTTCAGTAGCCTAGCCGATTACCACCACCCCGGGAGCACAAGCACGCTATCACCTTGAAGGAGGGAGCTTCTCCTATCAATGTGTTTGACCATAATGTTACTTGTAGATTCAAAAGGATGAGATAGAGAGGCTCTTCAAAGAGATGTTAGATGCAAGGATTATCAGACCCAGTATGAGCTCCTTTTTCAGCCCAATATACTAGTGAAAAAGAAAGACGGTAGTTAGAGGTTTTGTATGGATTATTGGGCCCTAAATAAGGAAATTGTACTGGACAAGTATTTTATCCTCGTGATTGATGAGCTGCTGGAAGAACTGTTTGGGGAGATTATCTTCTCAAAGATTGACATGAAATCATGGTGAAACCAAATCAAAATGAAGCCAGTAGATGTACACAAGACAGCTTTTAGGACTCATGAGGGTCACTAGAAGTTTTTGGTGATGTCTTTCGGACTTAACAACACCCTAACCTGAGGGTGTTGGGAGGGTTCCTAGGCCTCACCAAGTACTACCGAAAGTTTGTGCGAGGGCATGGCATGATTGCATGGCCCTTAACTGAGCGGTTAAAATAGGGTAATTTCAAGTGGGGGAGATGGCTACGCAGGCTTTCAAGCGGCTGAAGGAAGGGATGATCGGTGTACCAGTGTTAGCACTTCTAGACTTAAGCATGCTACTTGTGGTGGAGAGAGATGCATCAGAATATGAACTGGAGGTAGTGCTCATGCAGGATCAGCGCCCTATTGCCTATTTTAGGCAGGCGCTCAAAGCCAGGGCAAGACTTAAGTCTGTGTACGAGATAGAACTAATGGTTATTGTCTTGGCTATCCAGAAGTGGCGACCTTATTTGTTGGGGAGACACTTCCTAATCAGGACAGATCAAAGAAGCCTGAAGTATTTGTTGGAACAACGACAGGTTACAAAGGAGCATTAGTGATGGTTATCCAAGTTGCATGGATATTATTTTGAGATACAGTACCGACTAGGCTTTAGAAAATAAAGCAGCAGACGCCTTATCTAGGAAAGTCAAGAAGCCCCAGTTAGCAACATTGTCAGTACCTATGATCCTAGATTGGGAAGCTTTGAAAAATGAGAGTGAACAGGATGGAGGACTGGGGAAGATCAGAGCCAATTTACTGCAAAACCCAGATAGTCATCCCGCTTACACATTGAGGGGAGTCCAACTGCTATATCAAGGGATATTCATTCTTTCAAAAGGATCGAGATACATCCTCAAGTTGCTACAAGAGTTTCATGGCAGACTGGCGGTACAATTGGAGGACATTCAGGAGCTCAGAAAACCTACTATCAGTTATTAGCAGAGTTATATTAGATAGGGATGCGTCGGGATGTAGAGGATTGGGTCCAGATATGATGTGGGCCAAAGGCACCACTACTTAGCCATGTTGCTAGCAAGATTGCTACAACCACTAGCTCTACCAGAGAGGGTGTGGGAGGAAGTGACGATGGATTTCATTGAGAGGTTTCCACGATCAGAGAGGTTTTCGATGATATTAGTAGTGGTGGATCGTCTGAGCAAATATGCACACTTTATCCCTCTAAAGCACCCTTATATCATGGTCATTGTAGCTACTATTTTTATACGAGAAGTGGTATGCTTGCATGGATTCTCATAAGTCATTATGTCAGACAGGGATGAGGTGTTTCTTAGCCACTTATAAAGGGAGTTGTTTCGTTTACATGAGACAATTCTGAAGAGTAGTACAGCCAATCACCCTCGGACAGATGGCCCAGACATAAGTCTACAACACAGAAAGGTGATCGAGGAGCACACACCATCGCACTACCGTTGACTTGCAAAGGTATGGAGGTCATTTTTAATCCTAGAAGTGTAGCTGTGTGCAGAGAGAGACGGTGGTCACAAGAGTGCTAATTAAGTTGGAAGGATCTGCTGGGCATGATGCCATGGGAGCCTTACAGACGACACGGGACGTTCCCAACCTTCCACCTGAGGCAATGTGTGACTTTTTTGTTTTTTTTTTTTTGGTGGGGGTTGAGAGTATTAATACGGCAACCAATGGGGCTGCTACCCCCCCCCACCCCCCCCTCCTTTGGGGATCAGTAAAACAATTCAATCACAATGTCAGAAAAGGATTAAAGAAGAAATTAATGAGGGGATTTGAATTCAAATTATGGGAGGGAATTAAATAAGGCAATGGGGGCTATTTTGGAGGGAATTAAAGGAGCTTATTTAAGAATTATTCTAGAGTTTATGAGGAGCATCTGTGATTTATTTTTGCTATAGTTTTCTTTCATATAGAGTTTCTAGCATCATCTAGGATTGGTGGGAGAGACGATCTACCTCTCGAATCTTAGATCACCTGGATTTTGCTTTAATGTTGAAAAATTAATACACTCGGACACTATTTTAGTTTTTTCTCTTGTTTGCTCGTTGTTTTTACTTTCAAGGCATATCAGTTTCCACTCATACTTCAAGGGTTTGATTTGGGCTTAAATTGGTACACATTCGGTACCATTAAGTTCATCTCATAAAGATGTTCAAATTGACCAAAAGTTTGCTGAAATTAGAGTTCACATGGTATCAAATTTAATTTCAAAAGTTTCTAATTCTAAATTGCCTCGAGATTCGTGCCAATTTGCATAGGCTTTTTCTAGATATATCATTTTCCCTCCTATTTTTGGATATCAAAGTTTATTACATCCAAAAATATATTTTAAATCTTAAAAAATCATGCATTTTTTATATTTTAATTTTATATTTTAAAAAAAATCTTTTTTTAAGAATTTTTTTCCTATATAGATTTTTTATTGAAAGAGTTTTTATTATTATTTTATTATTTTTTAAATATTTTCATTAAAAAAATTTAAAGATTTTTTAAAGAAATATTTTTTAAAAGAAAAAACTAAAAAAAATTATTTTATATTTTTAACTCTTTCATTTAAAGCCATGTAACTCCCTTCTTGTATGTTATATAACTCTCTTCCTTAGAATTGCATAACTCTCTTCATTAAAATCATGTCACTCTCATCATTAAAATTGTATAATTTTCTTCATTAAAGTCATGTAATTCTCTTTTTGTTGTCATGTAACCCACTTTCTTAAAGTTACATAGCTCTCTTCTTTAAAGTAATATAACTCTATTTATTTAAAGTTATATTTCTCACATCCTCTCCCTTCAATTATAAATATCCCTTCATGGGATAAAGAGTTTGCACCACTTCTCTCCAATCTTCTCTCGCTCCCCTTTTCTTTCTCTTCTCCAATTCTTTTTACATGAGAGTCATTCCACTATCTTGTGGAATCCCCTATAAAGTTTCAATGCTTGTCTCCATAAAGAACAAGTGGCTCTTGCCCCCTTTTTATTTCTTTTCTCCACATTTTCTCACATGGGAGGCATTCCACAATCATGAATAATCAGATCCTCTATCAAATTCCAATGCCCCTCTTTATAGAGAATGAGTGGCTCTTGCCCCCTTTTTTTCTCTTCTCCACTTTTTATATTAGAGGCATCCACTATTCTGAATAGGTTGTATCTCCTATCAAGTTTTAGTGTCCCTCTCTGTAGAGAACAAGTGACTCTTGCCCCTTTTTCTTTCTCTTCTCCACTTATGCTCATATTAGAGGCATTTCACTGTCTTGAATGGTTGTTATCCCCTATCAAGTTTTAGTGCCTCTCTCTGTAGAGAAAAAGTGAACGCTACTTATTCTAACTGCTACATGTTTATACTAATTTGGACGAAATGATTACATATATACTATTTCTATTGACTGCATTGATTGCAGTTGTAGATTCTAATAAGCTGCTGAATTGTTAAGCTCACTCTGTGGTTTTCATATGTTTTTTATAAAGGGGTCATGATCAAGTAGAGTGGGGCTGAATAGAATTTTCAAGTTTAATTTTGTTTTCTCTGTTTTAAGTTTTATTCTTTTATAGTCAAAATATTATAAAAAAGATTGATATATTGATTGAACTTTTGACTATAGTAAGTATATTTTAGATAAATGATAAATATATTGAAATGTTTTTGATGTGTTAGGTTTCTTCTATTAGCTTTATTTAATAAATGAAAATTAGTGGCTCTAGTAAATTAATTAACAGATAAAATAGGCAATTCTTTCAAATTAGATCTTAGGGCATTACAATGAGCGAGTGATGCGAGTGAGCACTTCCACCCTTTGAGCGAGTGGTCTAGCAATCCTCAATGGTCTAGGTTACAAGGGCATTCTTAGATGTCCAAAGCAACAATAATTTTACGGCAAATTGGGTCTTCTGTCCATCTTATCCCTGGGATGAATTATTTACCTTTCTCAACCTCAATCTTGCTCACTTCTAGGGGCAAATACAAATAGGCAAGTGTCTAAGGAGCACTTAACCACCATGTTGTATTCATAAACATTCTTGTGGCTATTGGCTAGTTCCAATAATTTAGCAAGTGTTCTAGGTTGTTGCAAACCAAGTGCATAGTGAAAATGACCCTCTCTTAGACATTGGTTCATAGCAACCTGGGCGACTGTAGGCTCTTGGTCTTTCACATCAAATATTTCTCTCCGAAAACTCACCATGAAGTTCCTTAACGACTCCCTCAACTCTTGCCTCATCTTTAGGAGAGCTTGTGTGCTCTTTTGAGAGTTATGGGCACTAACAAATAATGTTTCAAACATCCTTACAAGCTCTAACGAGGGGATCACTTCCACCAGTAGATGAGTGAAACACCTTGATGCCAACTCCTTAAGGTCTATGAAGAATAGACAACATTTCAAAGCATCATCAATGTCTAGGAGGGAAGCTATGGATTCAAAGGTGGCAATATAATATGTAGGGTCAATCCTACACCTTTAGGATTCCAAGTGTGGCACTTTGAACCTGGTAGGAAGCCTAGATTCTGTGATCTCCCTTGAAAAATGCATTGGAAAGTTCAAGTTCACCTCTTCAAGCTCGCCTACTCCACGGTTATAGTCTTCATCACTCGTTAACATGTGAGTGGGAACTAGTACTAGTGTTGAAGTTGGTGCTTGATCATTTAGTCTCTTGCGACGAACTATGGAGTCAAATGAACCACAGGGGTATTATCCCCCAATGCTCGCCTTAGTAGCCCTCCCAAGGCATCCTCGATCGTTGTTGTTATCTTCTCCACCATCTCCATTAGGTCTCAGAGAGTGCTATAGTTGGTGTTCTATATGTCCACTGACGGCTCAGGGGAACTCAATAAGGTTAAGATGTGCATTTTTTCTAGTCACTAGCATCAATTCATGCTCGCCGCACCTTTCAAGATGTTATATCCAAATTTGTCCATAGATGATACTCGACTATACAAGTAGGTTGACTCTATGAGTGGGTGACCTAGAACCTGTGTGAGAAAGAAGAGAAGGGGATGTACAAGATAAAGGTTATAGTAAAAGTAATCAAAAGCTCGATCAATCCAAGATCAATTAATAGGTCCGTCAAAAGATCTAGAAATGTTCCTCTTCACCCTCTATTTATAGGAGGATTTGAGGGATATTGAAAAGATTACACCTTAAAAAAAAGTAAAAAGTACAATGCTACACAGACTATCCCAAACATGTGTCACACTTGTTTGATTGAGGGAGAATAGGGATTGCAAAGCTCTGATGATCTGTCGTTGGGCTAGCTGAAAAAAGCCAAGTGTGTACGAGGTAAGTCTGGTAGTGACGACTGTGTGCGAAGAAAATCTGTGAGCGATTATCGAGCAAGGGGTGCTTAATGGCTGAATTATATCTAGGCGCGGAGTTATTGAAGACCTGTGTTGAGCCTTGAATCCTATAACAGAAGGCGAGTGAATTGAGGATGCGACGAAGATGAACTAAGTAATTAGCTGCTCGGTGGGTCGAGATGAGGGCTCTTTGGGTAGGTGTTTTCCTATAGTTGGACTTGGATGTGCGGGGAATGAAGACACTTGCCCTTGGCCAAGGCGAGTCATTGCGATGGCTACCTCCCTTCCACTAGGCAAGTGACAATTTACTTAGTTCATGAGATCCTCCATTTCCCTCTGGGAGGAAAGAACTTCCTTCGTAGGCCCAGGCGGGTGGAGCTTGATGTTTCTTGGGCGATTTCCTCTGTAAGGCCCATTGGATGTGAGTTCTCCTCGTAACCCATCAACTATCTATTAGATACCTATAAAGGCATATGCGATCATGCATCTAGTAGCATACCTAAATTAAATGCATTTATAAATAAATGGTCCAAACCTGTGAAGGCTTATGCGATTATACATCTAGTAGGCATACATAAGTTAAATGCATGTTTGAACCAATGGTCCAAGCACCTTTGCTGTTAGCTATTTCAGAGCAAAATGCTTCTTTATGCTTCCCAACCTCCACAGAAGCTGCACAAGCATTATGTTTTATTTCTCTTAAGTAGTCTTCACTTTTAATAAATTAACAACATCGAAGAAGAATCTGAAGGATAGGAATTAATGTGAGGTCAATAAAGACATTTATAATATCTAAAAGCAAGATAGCATCTGCACACGAGAGGTATGTGCATGCAGAAGAAAATAATAGAGCCGGGGTAGCAAGAAAAAACGACAGAATTGTAGATCAGCAATACTAAGTAGAAAGACAAACCAATCTAAAGAAGGCACAAAACCACCAGATAGCAACATAACAAAAGAATGATATGGCCATGCAGCTTTGTCCCATTTACCCTAAATGATTTGGAATTTATTATACAATTGATACAGGCTTATAAGTCCTTTATATTTTTGGTGTTCAAATGCCATGGAGCATCTTTTACGAGGTAACTAGATCAGAATGCAAATTATATTGTGCTAAGAATAACTGTTACTACAACCATTTCAATGGAAGGGGTAAGATACAGCAAAAAATTAACATGCCCGAGAATAAATGCCCAAATATGCATATTGCATCTATATATAGGGAAGTGTTGGTGCGTAGATACCAACCTTAGCTAGGTCGGGGAAGTTTATAGGCAAAATCTCCTTGGATGGAATTTTTGATAAGTCTGCAGTTAGAAGGACATGCGCATCAGCTTTCAATTCAATGGGGTTGCCAGTTGTATTGTGAACTTGGAGTTCAGGACCCACAGTATCCAGCATAACCTAACAGGTTAAAAGATTTAATACAAACAATAGCAAGATGAACGAGCAACCTTACAAGCACCACAAGGAAATTTTGGAATTTTCAAATCTTCTATGTACATTTATCAAACATAAATAAGGAAAAAAAACAACAAAAAACATTATAATTTTTCTAAGTTTTAATGAATTAGGACGGTAACAATAAAACGTTAAGTACATGAAAAAAATGTTCTAATAATGAATGTGTTAAATATCTAAAAGTTAAAAGTTAGGAAATTTATTTTAGGAATGTATTTTTTAGAAAAGATTGATTGTGATCTTATCCTATTATTTTGTTTCCTAATTAGAGAATTTATTTTAGGAAAGTATTTTTAGGAATAAAAGGAGATATTGATTATGATATTCTCCTATGATTCTATTTCCTAATTTTTAGGAAAGAATTAAGTTAGGTAGTTATTTCCTTTATTAGATATTTTTTAGTGTATATGATTCTATTTTCTAAATTTTAGTAAAGAATTAAGTTAGGTAGTTATTTCCTTTTGCAAGTGGACCCCACCCCTTGGCCCTTTCCCTCTTCCGCCTCCCCCCTGTTCCGTTTCCGCCTGGAGAAGACCCGGACCGGCTGAGCCGATCCAGGTTGGGCTGGTCCAGGCTGGACCGGCCTAACAGATTCTTCTCATATTCTCATCACAGGACACAAATTAAATGGCCAGAATTATTTGCGGTGGTCACAATTTGTGTTGTTGTTTATTTGTGAAAAAGGAAAGGATGAGCATCTCACGACAGCAGTAGCCATGCCAGAGACTACAGATCCGAGTTTCAAAAAGTGGAAGATTAAAATAGTATGATTATATCATGGTTTGAGTTTCAGAAAGTGGAAGATTGAAATAGTATGATCATATCATGGCTTATCAATTCAATGAATAATGGCATAGGAGAAAATTTCTTGTTATTTGGGATTACCGAAGAAATATGGGATGCATCCAAAGAAACTTACTCCAACTCTATGAAAATACTTTAGAGTTGTTTCAAGTTGAATTAGTACTTCAAGGCTTCCGTCAAAGAGAGCACTCTGTTACTTGTATTACAACACACTCACACGGTATTGGCAACAACTTGACTTATTCAAAACTCTCTCAAGGGCATGTACAGAAGATGTAGTAATGTACAAAAAGATTGTAGAACAAAAAAGACTTCAAATTTTTCTTAGGACTAAATAGGGATTTGGATGATCTTCAAGGTCGAATCATGGGCACTAAACCACTACCCAATCTTAGGGAGGCTTTCTTTGAGGTTAGGCAGGAAGAAAGTGAAGATGGGATCTAAGGAACAACCCGCATCAACGTTGGATGCATATGCCCTTGTTGTCCGATCAATTAACAATAATGGTGGAGATCGTCATAAACAGGAAAGGTGATGGTGTGATTATTGTAAGAAGCCAGGTTATTACATGGAGACTTGGGGGAAACTCCATGCCAAACTAGCTGCTTGGTAACCAAAGCCACGATTTGATAGAGACAGCAAAGCACATGTGGCTTCCAACTCTGAGAGTGCTCGTGTTCCCGAGTCTAGCCCGTTTAGCAAAGAGCAGATGGATTTGCTGCAAAAATTATTTAGTCAAGTTGTCAATGGTAGCATTACTGAAACAGGTTTGATTGATCAAACAAACTCACGAACAGCCTTCTCTATTAACAGAGTAGAAACAAGGTCGTGGATAATCGACACTAGTGCTTCTAATCATATAACAGGAGATGCTGCCCTTCTCTAAAATTACAAGCCAAGTGGTGATCACTCATCTATCCGTATTACTGATGATTCAAATTCTAAAATTGTTGGAGCAGGTTCTATCCAACTTTAAAGAGTTGTATCTCAACTCTGTTCTCCATGTTACAAACTTGGATTGTAATCCTTTGTCCATTAGCAAATTAGCTCATGATGTATTACTAAACTTTATCCTCATTTGTGTGTTTTTCAGGATGATTGGCAGTGTTGAACTATGCTTCAGGCTCTATCTACTCCCATGTGATAGATCCTCAAATCAAGTTTCTCAAACAAGTTGAATCTGCTCTCATAGTCTATTAGAATCTTTCAATTTCATGTTTAAATCCAATGTCAATAAAGATAATGAAATTATCTTGTAACACTATCATCTTGGTCATCCCAACTTTCTGTTATCTTGTAAAATTATTTCCCAAATTGTTTATCAATAAAAATTCAACATCTTTTCATTGTGAAACTTGTCAGATTGCAAAAAATACTAGATTTTTCAAATTCCATACAAACCTTCAACTGCCTTTCTTTGATCCAAAGTGATGTGTGGGGTCCCTCAAGGATAAAAAATATTTCTGTCACTCAAAGGTTTGTGCCATTTGTTAATCATCATACAAGGTTAACTTGGATTTTTCTTATGAAATAAAAGTTTGAGATAGGGCAAATTTTTCAAACCTTCAATCTTATAGTTCAAAATCAATTCAACTTTAGAATTCAAGTACTCAAGTCAAATCATACATGTCAATGGGGAAAAATGTTGTGCGCCATGGCGCACGGCCTGGCGCGAAGAGGCGCATAAAAATAGCGCGCGTTATTTGCATCATAGGCAATGGCGCATGGGAAAGGCGCACATAGCACACGCTATTTTGTTAATATGTTATAAATTTCAAATTATAAATTTTAATTTAATTTTTTTAGGTTTATATATTAATATCATAATCAATTATTAATTAAATAACCTTCAAATTAATAAAATATAAAAAAAAATCTACAGGATTTAATTTTTTTGTAGGATTTAAAGTTATCATTTTTTTTATTAGGCAGGATTTAGGATAAATTATGCTTAAATCCTGCTCAATCTATTAATGTAACTTTATATAATATTTAAAATCATCATTTTTGCAATTTGACAGCATATGTATGCCTAAATTTTAGGCTAATCAATCTATTATTTGTTATTTAATGGTATTTAATATTAATATATATATATATATATACATTGTTTTGAAAATCGGACCGGACCGGCCGGTCCGACCGGTTCAACCGTGAACCGGTCTGATGGCCGGTCTTTATTTGTCTATTGGTAGTATTGGCATGGACTTTATGTTTGTCTCAATCCTTCTAGTGATACTTGTTTTAATCTAGTCAAGACGATTGCATTTCAACCTGCAGAAATAATTAGAGTTTTTGCCTGTCCTATTCATTGAATTAATTTGGACAGATTCCCTTTGTCCTTTTTTGCTTTAAACTTTTTTTAGTGTAGCACTTGCTACCTCACCTCTGATATTCTTCTCATGTGTTTCTATTGTTTCTTTTGCTGATTTGGCGTTGATTGCATTAATAGGCACCATTATATTGAATCATAACAAAATGAGTAACAACAAATATTATGTCTTATGAAATTCGCTTTTTTAGAATAATTTGTTTATATATTGTTTTACCTTCTGGCTATTTTTCATATACATCTATTTATTAAAGGCGATATACAATATTTTTAGGGGGTCTTCTAACCAAGATTGTTGGAACCCCTGGGCCAAATCCAACTGTTCTATTGAGTGAGCTGAGGGTATGTTTATTTAAGCCAGTGAATGTTCACGGTTTTGTTTCTTAGTGTGTTGCAAATGTTTGCTTCCGTGTTTTGTTATATCATTGCTGTTGTTATATATTTTGCTGAGTTTGTGGGTCGTTCTTGTTAGTTTGGCACGCTGTAGCGGACGTTTTTCGATGCTTGAGGTGTCTTCATTTACTCATCAGGAGGCACTTTGAAATTGAAAGCAAGTGATAAATGGTGGAACAAGCTATTGTGGAGATTAATGCCTACTTAAGATTCATTTAGTTAGGGCCCAGAAGCTAATGCTTAATTGGAACCTCGTACAAAGAGGAGACGCATTTTCTTCTGCAAATTGTATCAGAAACTCCAAGTGTATGCTGCTATATGAGACTCTAGATAACCTGATAAAGTGGACTAATACGCATTTTTTATGTTTGATTTGCTAGCATACATATACTTAACAATCTGGACTTGTTGAAAGTCTCTCTTTTTATGTCATCTTCTTTAGCAGTTGCTATATTGTTCGTTGGGTTATGTGTGAGAAGTGGGAGTTGAGCGTGAGTTAAGATCGTCCATCTATGGTTTAAATGGTATATAAGTTGGGCTAATCTAGTTAGTTCCTTGGTGTCAGAAATTCACGTAGTCAAACTCATTTAATTTTGAAAGTAATCCATTCTATGCTTCAGTATAAAGTAGTGCCTATATAGGCATTTAGCCATTATGCAAGTGGATTTGCCTCATTTGCATTCAAAATATTCATCAATAATTTCAAATCTCCCGTGGTATAGGAGCACTTGTGGCTTATCACTTCATATCGCACTGTGTTGTACGCCCATCACCTATGTTGGACCTTACAACAAAACATGCGTTCCTTGCAATTATACTCTCTTTCGTTGAGTCGATTCGCGTATATTGTGCTGTGTCTTTGCACTAATGAAATCTCTTTTTCTCCATAATTGTGGGTCTCCTCTCACAATTGGTTGGGATGTAGAGGCACTACCATCCTATTGTGAATATTCTTCTTAAACTTGTTGGTGATAATATTTTTTGGGGCTATAGGGCATACAATACTGGTGCGGTGACCAAAATGGTACTCTACTCTGTTAATCAATCTAATGAGCCTAAATTCTATAACTTCGAATACTCAACTCGCTCTAATCAAAAACTGGAGTTTTTTAATCTTCTCTGATTGATGATGTCAATACAAAAGGCGATGGCCAATAGAAGTAAAAATCAGCTAATGACTGGTGGTAAACAACAAATACGCCTACAAAGATGACGAAAGGAGAAAAGACAATCTGAGGTCAGCAAAATGAATGAAAGGCGTTTTTGATTGCATCTCCAGCTCTGGATCATGCCAATTTGCTCAAGTTGTTTTTGAACACAATATCATGATATTGATTCTGAAAGATGGAGGAAATGGCTAAAGCAATCCACTGTGGGGTATTACAGACAAAGTGTAGTTAAGCAAGGGTATAACAGGGGAACCCCGCAATTATTTTGACGTTGTGATAGAAGCAACTGTAGGCTGGAAAGAAATTTGTAGAATTGAGACAAGGATGGGATCGAGACAATGAGAGAGTTATAGCCTTTTGCAGAGCTTTCCAAATTGCACTACCATAATCATGCAGTGATGGAAAAGCCGTTTTGACTACACGAAGGCGTCCAAAATACAAACAGTCTCAACAATAAGCCCTTAAACACAATAAACAACAAAAACCACAGTCAAGCCGTGGACAGAAATCAACCGGTGGTTCAGCCTATAACCCAACAGACCAACGTGCTGAAATAGTTTGAAAAAAAAGGACCAACAAAATTGCTCTTGAAGTCTTACAGGTCATTATAATGAAATGTAGGCGCATACAAGAAAACTTAGCTGTTTAACATAAGATTTGTGAGGGTCGACGTATTGTTAGAGTTCATTTTCTTAGCTCTTTTTTCAATGCTTACGAAAATGTTATTTGTTCATGGAGTAGATAGAAATTATACTCAGAATGATTGCGAGTTTAAGTTGTATGAGAGATAGCCACTGAAGCCCTAACTGTACTCAATGGTTGTTCAAAAAGGACTGGAAGTACAAAATGAATGGACAATGCAACTTTCAAGTGTCTTGCACATTCCATAGGAGGGTTAATTCGATAAGTCGCCTATGAGTGTTGCCCCTCCTATGAGTTCTCTGTGTTCTTTTAGCATTCCATCCTTAAGAACTTAATCCATCTTTACCAAAGATGACATGGTATAGGTTGGCAATATGATACAACTTAGACTGTTTCTAGAACTCTTTTGCCTTTTTATCCTTAATACTTGATCAAGAAAAAAAGATGATTAGCATCAATTTGGTTTTGCACCGCTTTTATGCTAAGAATGTAGTAGGTCTAGATATGGCTGGCTCATTGTCGTTTACGCTTTCAACTTCTTATAACCACCATTCTCTGACTAAAGTCTTAGTGATTAGGCATAAGAGGCAACCTAGTAGAAGCAAGGAACATCCAGATGAGCAGTTCATTACTATGGAGTACTATGTTTAGACCATGAGCATATGGTACTTTCATAAATGACAAATAAGGTTGACATTTGTAATAAAACATAGTGCTAGTATTTCTTTTAAATTTGTTCTAGGCTAGAAGGTTCTATGTTTGTAAAACTTAGCTCTACCCAAATATATATACACGTCTATTGTAAGACAAAGTTATGGATGAATAAAATTTCTGGTTTCTTTCTTTCTTTCTGTCTTCTAATTTTTTTTGGATTTATACCTACATCAAAAAGGCGCTAAAGTTTCTTGAGATCACTAGCTCTTATGTGAGGCTCAAGTCCTCATCCCTCTCCTAGCAAAAGCAGCGATCTGTCATATTCTTCTTTCAGCCACAGTTCATACAACCGCAACCTCACCCAAGCCTCTGGCAGAAATCAGCCGGCAGAACCTGTCCCAGCTCAATTTCAGCACATTCTTATCTCCCGATTTAGTGAGGATAGACTGTAATTTGATGCACTATTTAAATACTTTTATTTGTACATTTCTTATGGGATTCAGGCCTTGTCAACTAGATAAGCTTGCAGGAGGATCGACTTGAATAATGGAGACAGGACTATACAGCACGTGCAATTCGCTGCTCGTCCATTGCGCATTATATGCGAATGAATGCGACGCCATATTGCGTTGCAGTACTGGGCTTTTCTTCGACGCTTGGAAAGCGCACGAAGAATTTCCAAAATGCGTGGAGATGCCCGCATTTTTTTTTGATTTCTGCTATGAAAATGACATGTGTGATAATGTGCCTATATAGAGGACTATGAGTGTCTGAAATCGATGCTGGTTTGATCTAAAAAGACTGATTTTCTTTGCATAATTATAAGATTTCATATTCATTCCATTTTAAACCATGCAACATTCTCTGACCGTAGATTATAGAATTCAATGTATTGGTAAGACACATCTGGTTGAATATATTGATTTTCAAATTGATGTAATCATGCCTTATTTTTTTTTATGCATTTGCAAGCCGTACTCTACGCTTTTGTGCAAAAGCATTTGTTTAGTGACTCTGTATTATTCTTAGTACACTGCATGGTGTCAACACAAGAAATTATGTGGTAATCCCATGGTATGAAGGTACGTATTGAGACTACTAAGTGAAGTATTCACTGTATTGTCAGACTTATATTGTCATTTGGTCAAATGGCACAGCAGCGACGCAAAGATCCCATTAAGCATGAGCACGTTGTACGGCGTGGCGGCGCCTATTGTTAAACATAGCGCACAATAGATATTAAACTA
>NW_021319806.1:35154-172369 GCF_001605985.2 Dendrobium catenatum
CCTCTCTCTCTCTCTCTCTCTCTCTCTCTCTCTCTCTCTCTCTCTTCTCTCTCCCTCTCCATATTTCTCTCCTTTCTATCTCTCTTATTCCTCTCGCTCTCTCTCTTTATATATATATATATATATATAATTATTTTCTATTGTGCGCTATGTTTAAATAGGCGCGCGCCACGCCGTACACTGTGCGTCATGGCTTAATGGGGATCTTTGCGTCGTGCTGTGCCATTTACCAATGACAAATATGAGTCTGACAATACTAGTGAATACTTCACTAGTAGTCTCAATACGTACCTTCATAACCATGGGATTATCCACATAATTTCTTGTGTTGACACCATGCAGGTGTACTAAGAATATACAAGTGCACTAAACAAATGCTTTGCAAAAAGCGTAAGTACGGCTTGCAAATGCATAAAAAAATAAGCATGATACATCAATTGAAATCAATTCAACCAGATGTGTCTTGACCAATACATTGAATTCTTAAATCTACGGTCAGAGAATGTTGCATGGGTTAAAATGGAATGAATATGAAATCTTATAATTATGCAAGAAAATTCAGACTCTCTTTTTAAGATTCAAATGCCAAAGCATCAATATTACAAGCACGCACTCAAATAGGTCGCTCTGCATATAGGGCACAGTTGTAAGTCTCTCATATTTCAAGTCAGATCCTCCTTGCAAGCTTTATAGTTGACAAGGCCTGAATCCCATAAGAAATGTACAAATAATAAGTATTAAATAGTGCATCATAAGTCTTATCCTCACTAAATCGGGAGATAAGAATGTGCTGAAATTTGATGCTGGACAGGTTCTGCCGGCTGATTTCTGCAGAGGGCTTTGGGTGAGGTTGCGGTTGAGTTATGAACTGTGGCGTGGAAGAAGAATGACAGATTGCTGCTGTTGCTATTGGAGAGGGATGAGGACTGAAGCTCTCAATAAGAGCTAGTGATCCAAGAAACTTTAGCACCTTTTGAGTAGGTATAAACTCCAAAAAAAATTAGAAGACAAAGAAAGAGAAGAAACCAGAAATTTTATTCATTCCATAATCTTTTCTTACGATAGGAGGTGTATTTATAGTATTTGGGTAGACTAAGTTTACAACATAGAACCGTTCTACCTAGAACAAATTAAAAGAAATACTAGACTAATGTTTTATTACAAATGTCAACCTATTTGTCATTTATGAAATACCATATGCTCATGTCTAACTATAGTACTCCATATAATGAACTGCTCATCTGGATTGTTCCTTGCTCTACTAGGTTTGCCTCTTGATGCCTAATCACCTAAGACTTTAGTAGAGAATGGTGGTATAAGAGTTGACAAGCGTAAAAGAAACAATAGCAGCCATATCTAGACCTACTATCATCTTAGGCATAAAAGCGGTGCAAAACCAAGATTGATGCTAATCATCTTTTTTTTCTTGATCAAGATAAGGATAAAAGGAAGAAAGAGTTCTAGAAACAGTCTAAGCTGTATCATATTTGCCAACCTATACTATTGTCATCTTTGGTAAAAGATGGATTTAAGTTTCTAGAGGTATGGAATGCTAAAGAACACGAGACTCATTAGGAGGGGCAACCTCATAGGCGACCTTATCGATTAACCACTCCATGAATGCAAACTTGAAGTTGCATTGTCGATTCATTTTGTACTCCAGTTCCTTTTTGAACAACCATGAGTACAGATTTGGGTGGGGCTTCTCTCCAACTTAAATCTTTCGGCAAATTCCTCTGAAATTAAATTTTTCTAACTTCATGAACAAAAGATGGTAGAAAGCATGATTATCTTGAACAAAATATTCAACCTAGCAAATTTTGTAGAAAGCAAGTTTCTTTATGGCCTCATTTCATTATTGACTGTAAGCTTCAAGAGCAAATTTTGTTGGTCCTTTTTTTTTCAAACTATTTCATGCGTTGGTCTTGTTGTTGTATAGGCTGAACCACCGGTTGATTTGTCCAGCTGGTTGATCTTGTGGTTTTTGTTGTTTTATTGTGTTTTAAGGGCTTATTTTGATGTGTTGTTTGGACCTTTCTGGGTGGTAAACGGCTTTTCCATCACTTGCATGGGTTATGGTGGCAATTTGGAAGCTTGCAAAAGGCTAGCTAACTGCTTCTTTTCCGATCCATCCTTGTCTTAAATTCTACAAAATTTTCTTTCCAGCTACATTGCTTCTCACAAGCCGTCAAAAGTAATTGAGGGGTTCCCCTGTTATACCCTTCTAATCTACACTTTTTCTGTATATACCACAGTGGATTGCTTTACCTTTCCTCCATCTTTCAGATTCAATCATGGATAGTGTCAAAAACTTAGCATTGGCATGATCACAGAGTTGGAGATGCATGCATAAAAGGCCTATCATTATTTTGCTGACCTCGATTGTCTTTTCCTCCTTTCTCATCTTTGTATGCGGTCTTTTGGTTGTTTTACCACCAGTCATTAGCTGATTTTTTACTTCTATGGCCATCGCTTTTGGTATTGACATCATCAATCAGGAAGATTATGAAAAATTCCAGTTTTTGAGGGAAGTTGTTATTCGAAGTTCATAGAATTTAGGGCTCATTTAGATTGATTAAACAGAGTAGAGTACCATGTTTGGTTCACCGCACCAGATTGTATGCCTCTATAGCCCCAAAAATATTATCACAAAAGTTTAAGAAGAATATCACAATAGGATGGAGTGCCTCATCAACAATTGTGAGAGGAGACAATTATGGAGAGAAGATGATTTCTTATGCAAAGACAAGCAAATTCGGTAATGACTCACAGTAGAGGGTATAATTGCAAGAACAGCATGTTTGTTGTAAGTCCCACATAGGTGATTGGCACAACAGTCGGATATTAATATAGCCACAAGGCTCCTATACCACGGGAGATTTGAAATATTGATGAATATTTGAATGCAAATGAGCAAATCCACTTGCATAATGCAAATGCTAATTAGGCACTACTTATACTGAAGCATAGAATGGATTACTTTCAAATATAAATGAGTTTTGACTACGTGAATTCTGACACCCAAGAACTAACTAGATTTATGCTCAACTTATATACCAATTTAAACCATAGATGAATTTTTAACTTACACTCAACTCCTCACTTCTCACACATAACCCAACGCAATATCAAACTGCTAAAGAAATGACATAAAAAGAACGATTCACAAGCAGTTAGATTGTGCAGAATAAACATAAAAGGTATGTCCACTTTATTATAGTAGCTATAGTAGCATACTTGATGTTTATACAATTTGCAGAAAAATGGTTCTTGTAAGTTCCATTAAGCATTTAAGCTTCTGCTAACTATTATAGAAGTTCTTGTAGCATTAACTTACTGCACATAGCTTGTTCACATTTTTCATTGCAGTCTTCAAATTGTCAAGTGCCTCCTGATGGTAATCAGCACTCAACCACGAAAAGTCGAAGCGTGCCACTAACAAAGACAAAACTCAAACATATTAGACAACAGAATGATAGAAGCAAAACACGGATAGGAAAATTTGCAACAACTAAACAAACCTGACATTCCTGCTAAAAGACATCCCTCAATCACTTCAATAGAACGTGATTTTGGCCCAAGGGTTCCAACAATCTTGGTTAGAAAGAACCCCTAAAAATATTGTATATCGGCCTTTAATAAATAGATGCTATAGAAAATAGCCAAGAAGGTAAAACAAATATAATAAATTTTCAATTGATCTAAAAACAATTTCATAAGATATATATTGTTTTATCATTTTGTTATGATTCAAATACAGTGTGCCTATAATGCAATCAAGCAAATCAGCAAAAGAACAATAGAAACATGAGAAGAATATCAGAGGGGAGGTAGAAGTGCTATCCACTAAAAAAAATTAAAGCAAAAAAGGACAAAAGGAATTGTCCAAATAATTAATGAATAGACAGCAAAAACTCTAATTTATTTCTGGCAGGTTTAATGCAATCTTTGACTAGATTTAAACAAGTATCCATAAGGACCATAAAGTCCACATCCAATACTCCAATAACCAAATAAAAATTTGTGTATCTTATGTACAAAATAACTTCATAAAAGTTCTTATTTTCTTACCATAACTATTGTACCATAGGCAAATAAAGCCCAACTTGCATAATGACTAATGTTATGAAGTCTGGATACTCTAAAAGAACAAAGAACAACACATGCAAGATCAAGCACACGCATTGATGGAGCCATGAATGTTTCTTAGTAGAGGCACACAAATTAATTTTATTAGTTGGGGAGGCAGAAATTGAATGTTTACCGTTGGAAACATTAAAAAAGACAACCATTTCTTATTGAGTATTGACAACTATTCCAGTAATTCTGAAGAATTATATTTTCGATGAACAGAAAAAATAAGTACTTATCCAAATGTTTAGCAAAAAACTATTGCCGATTCTAAACCGGACTTCCTATATATTGGAATTTTGATGCAAAAAGTGTGTGCCATTAACACGGATTCTGAATAAATCGAATCGGCAAATTATAAGTACGGGAGATGATAATATTAGCACATGGGAAATATATTGGGTACATGATACCCCGACTTGGTTACGAGTTCAACTTTTTTTGAAATTTTAAAAAGATTGTAGCGACCCCAGTTTGTTGCAAGGGGAAATCTAAATATGCCAAAAGAAATTGGTAAACCTCCAAGGAAAAAGCCTTATTTTTATGTATTCAACCAAATGCATTCCATAAATTAATCACATATCTTGTTCGAATAAAGCTAACAATGGTGATGATGATGATGACTGATAAATCATAAGCACATTCACAATGGTATGAGAATTTATAAATAAAAACAACAAGTCAATTCTTAATAGCTGCTTGTAGACATCACAAGTCCATGCATATCGATAGACGAATGCCGGGAGGGAGTAAGAGAGGGAGGGAAGGGAGAGAGAGAGAATACGGGCTTCGATGGCGCCAGAACTGAGGCGAGACGAACGGGCTCCTCTATGAGCATCTGACCTCCATGCATTTCGATGGGGGAAAAATTGACGGATTAGGGCTTCGGGCTTCTCCAGAGTCGGAGAAGGAACAAAGGGCGCCGTAACGGTTGCCTCCGAGTCGCACACGATTGCAGTATACAGAATTTGTGAGAACGTTGCCACGACCGGATTTAGAGGACTCAAATAAAATGTTAATAGGTGGAGTGGAATTTTATATTTATTTTTTAATTTATATATTTTATATGTATGTAGAACTTTAAGTCACTATAAAGCATATTTAAAGTATAGGTAAAGCGTAGTAAAAAAACTCAACAAAAGAATAGTCAAATCGTAACTAAAATATAGATAAATAGCAGGCAAAGCGCTGTAAAAAAATGCAACAAAAGTGCACTCCACATGTCAATTTTTAAATAGATGTCCGGACGTATCTTACGTCCGGTCTCGTCCGGTCTCTGCAACTAATAATTTTCGGTGGCGAACAAGCTAGCGCAGACTTCAAAAGGCTTGTTCTGGAGGGCAGAATCCAATGACAAACATGTTGAAATAGTATAGAATTATTTGGCCAATTAAAAAATGTTATGTTCTTATGTTTGACATAAGTTATCTTTTTTTTTATGTCTGAATGTTTTTTTAAGGGTTAAAAATTACTGATTTTTTTTTTCAAAGGAATTTAAATGTGTCTTTGTCTTGTATATTTTGTATTAGAGTTGAAGAAACTCATAATCAATTTTTTTTTAATGTGAATTTTCCTTTTTATTATTTCAAATTTAATTCCTCAATTGAAGCACTCCATTCTTAGGTCTACTCTTATTCAAATCTTTGACTTCATTTCTAATTCAGATTTGGCTAAGGTTGTTAAGAATCTATTTTTTTCTTGCTTCTTGTTGTACTTAATATTTTTTTATGGAGAGAATGAAATGAGAGAAAATATTGGGGGTAATTTTAAAACAAATGTTGTTTGGTAGGCTTATTAGGCAGGTTATTTTTATGAGATTCCTCATGAAAATCTTACCATGAAGTTAAATATTTGATTCTCTGCGCCTTGTGTTATATTGGTTATGGGTTGGCATGGGCTTTTGGATTGGCTTTTGGTTTTGTTGTTATAGTTTATTAGTCTTCTGTGGTGGTTTGTTTCCCTGCTATTTTTTTTGGTGGGTTGTTGTATGTAGATGCAATGGTTTTTGTTCTTTGGATTGTATTGTTCTTTGTTTAAGGATTCTTTGAGTCTTGTATTGTGGTGTTTTTGGGTAGGTTTTGTTTTCTGGTTTTACTTTGGGTTTTTTTGGTGTTGTCTCTTGGTTTTCTGTGTTGGTTTGTTTCTCTGGTATTTTCTCAGGTGGGTTGATGTTATGGTGATGGTTCATGTTCTTTGGTTTGTTGAGTTATTTGATTGAAGACTTTTTTGGACTATTATGAGTTAGTTATTATTTAAATCCTATAACCTTGGATGGCTAATTTGGTAACCGATTTTTCTCTGAATGGTCATTTATAGCCATCAAATATACTTTGCTCAATGCTATTTTTTCCCATGAAATTGTTGGATTGGCAACCAAATCTAGCTTTGGATGGTCGATTCTTGAAATTTGGTGGTTTTTTATTATTTTCCATAAGTCTTCAGATGGAATTTAATCTTCCCGAGTCCCAGTTGTGGGGGTTCCTTTTAGTTTTCCTATTTCATTATTTTTTTTTCTTGGGGTTTTTTTGTTTAGTTATTGTTTTAGTGTTCCAGTTATTCTTCTTAAAGTGTCTGCAATTTAGATATTGAAATTGGATATTTGCTCGAGTTTTTTGAACTCCTTCTGTGGCTTTGTGAAACACCTTAAGTTTGAACTCCTTATGTGGCTTTGTGAAACATCTTAAGTAAAAAAAGTTAAACTCTTAAACAATGAGATGCATTTTTATGTAATTGTTGAAATTTTATTAAAAAAACTTTGCAATTAATCGTGCTCATCCCGGAGCAATTCTGGGACGGGGGATGTCACGACCCGACCCGATCCGGAACGGATCCCGCTCGCACCGGGTTGCGACTGGAACGAACAAACTGACTGACCAGGATCTGGCTTTGGAATTTGTTTCGAAACTGAATCTTCCAAATATTTCAACTCAAACACAGACACACAGAGCTACTATGAAACATCAAATGCAGCGGAACACCGGTAAAATCACGGAAAGAGAAACCGGCAACAAAACTGACTCCAAACGCAAAAGCTCAAAACAGTGCTCGGACAGAAAAGAGTGACTAGCTCCAGAGTCAAACAAAACACGACAGGGCTGATCAGAAATGTAAATCGTACCTGTCACAACATCTGGAGCATCACGAGCCTCCTGCTGACTCAGGCTGTAAACTCGTGGCTGAACTGGAGCTGGAGCTGAAGCAACAGAACTACTCTGTTCCCTCTGAACAGTAGGTGGTCTCCGTGGTACAAAACTAGAACCATCACCTCTACTAGAAAATCCCTCAGGGCGTGGAGGAACAGTCCTCGGTCTTCCTGCTGCTGAACTGACAGGTCTAACAGAGCCCTCAGATCGAAACTCAGAACGTCGATCAAACCCAGCCTGTGGACACTCTGCAATCCTATGTCATGGCTAACCGCATCGGAAGCACAGACCAGCCATCCTGTAGCACTGGCCAAGGTGTCGCCGTCCACAACTCTGGCACACAGGTGCCATACTGACAGATCCAGAACTCATCGTACTGGTAGCAGTACCAGACAACCCTCCACTCCTCCTAGAGTCGGATCTGGTGACTCCGGATTCAGAACCTGCTACAAATCTCCTCTTTCCAAAGGAATCACTGCCTGAAGCCTCGCCTCCAAATCTCTTCCTACTCGTAGTCCACCGCTGCTGAGTAGCCATCAGGTCATTCTCTATCAAACGAGCTCGCTCCACAAGTTCAGAAAAATCAGTGATACGGAACGGTATCAGGGGCTGCCTCAGAATATCTCATAATCCCCTCAGAAATCTGTAGCACCTCTCAGTAGAAGTACTAACCAGCTGCGGAGCATACCTGGCTAATGCAGTAAACTCAGCCTCGTACTGCATCACCGTCTTACTCCCCTGAACAAGTCTCAGAAAACTCTCCTGCATCTGCTATCGTGCAGAAGGGGGAACGAACCAATCTCGAAAAACATCAGTAAACTCTTCCCAAGTAATCAAAGAGTTCAATATGCCCTAAAACTTGGCCTCCTGCTGGCCAACCCCCCAATGCTCAGCTTCACCATCCAACAGAAATACTGCCAAAGGTACCTTCCTGTATAACAGACACTGCATGCCGTCGAAGGTCTTCTTCACTCTCCTCAACCACTCCTCAGCAGCTCTGGGCTCAATAGCGCCCTCAAACCTCGGAGGTTTCAACCTCAAAAACAACTGCAGATGTCTATCAATGTCCTCAGATCTGACGGTAGAAGCTCTGCTCTGAGTCTCGCTCATCATATGAGCAATGAGTGTAGCAAACTGAGACAGCGTATCAGCACCGGCCACAGGGGCTGTACTCCCCACTGGTGCTGCCTGACTGGTACTCTACCCGTTAGTCATGTCTGGGTCTGGCTGATCCATACAGAAATCCAAAAAAATCCGAAAAAGTACTATCACAAAAACAACACAATAAAAAGCCAAATAAACCAAAACTACCCCAGACCGACTCACTACAGATCACTTCCTATAGCTCTGTTGTACAATCCAACCAAATTCCAAAACCAAGGCTCTGATACCACTCGAATTGTCACGACCCGACCCGATCCGGGACGGATCCCGCTCGTACCGGGTCACGACTAGAACGAACAAACTGACTGACCAGGATCTGGCTTTGGAATTTATTTCGAAACAGAATCTTTCAAATATTTCAACTCAAATACAGACACATAGAGCTACTATGAAACATCAAATGTAGCGGAACAAAACATATATATTTTTCTTTCTTTTCCTTAAAATAATTATCTACAACTACAGACCATGGCTCAGCAGAAAGAAACAGAGCAGAAGAGCCATGTCTGTACAAAAATCAAAAGTACAAAACAATATCTACATATCAGACTCTGAAATCTAGTCCTGGACTTCATTCCCTTTCCCAGAACCTGAAAACCACCAGAAAACAAGAGTGAGCTCAACAGCTCAACAAAGCGACAAACCTCCAATCAAAACTTCTAGAATCCAAAACCAAACACATCAGACCAAAATCTAATCAGAATTCGGAACAGAATCGTATACCGAATCAGAACAGAATAAAATCAGAACTTATACGGACATATATCAAATCAGAATCAGAGTCGTACAAATCAGATCAAATCAGAATACAAATCAGAACAGGTTAAATCAACAGAATCAGAATCGTACAGAAATCAGAAATTCAGACAGATCAGAACAAACAGATCAACAGAATCATACGGATCAGAACAAAACAGATACGAACATATATCGAATCAGAAGCAGATCAGAACAGATCAGAATATATAATCAGAACAAACAGAATTGTACGGAAATCAGATGTCATATCAAATCAGATATCATATATATAATTAATAGCTAAATCAGATATCAGATATATAATTAATAGCTAAACTAAACTAAACCTATAACTAACTAATACATAATCCTACGTTTATTCGACCATTATGTCTCCCTTGTTTGTCACGTGGGCATCAGTTTTATGTAGATAGCATATGTGTGTTACTTAGCACCAGAATTATGAATAGATTTTCATCGTTGAATTCCGGAACAGAGATAGAATTGTCTCCCAACTTGAGCTCCTCTAGATTTGGCCTTCCAGACACTAACTGAATCTCATAGGCATTCCAGCCCTTATAACTCCCCTTTATACTAGCATCATAAGAAGCATTATCAATTTCAGAGAAATGCCGGACAAATATTAGGAAAATTCACATGAAAATCGTTCTGGCAAAGCACAACGTTGTATTACGATAATTTTACACAATTTCCTGAAAAATCAAGAATCTCAAATTGCACAGCAAGTGTAAGATACCAACATTTTACAAGACTTTAATCTACTGCTGCAACATATTTTAGTACTAACAGAAAAAATCCAGTCGACGTGAAAAAATTCACCGCTCGAACAAAACACCCGGACAAAATTCCTCCAATGTAAATATTAGTGCCAAAATGTGTCACACTTCGGCCCGTGTCAATACATACAGGAAGTTACGCTAAAGAAAGAAGAACAATCGGGAAAATATACGGACGAAAATCACGAATTAAGATTATAATGTCTAATTCCGACAGGAATTAAATATACCGCCGAAACAGTCGGACTGGTTGAAATATGGAAAGTGGAATGGCCTTACCTTGCGTGGGCTTTACAGCATTCCGAACAGTTCTCGTTTCGCACGAAAACAGCTCCTCGTTTGCCGAAATCAGATCTTTTTCATATTATAGTGTTTCTCGATCTTTACTCTCGTCTTTATCGTAAAACATGATATTTTATATTTTTTTTATGTTTCGTCTCTCTTCAACAATCTTTATAATACACAGATCGGCCCGGCCGATCATAATATCGTCCTGGGACGATCTGAACAAAATCCATCGTCCTGGACGGTTCACAGGGCGATGCTCAGGACGAAATTCTTGCACTGAACTGATCGTCCCGGGACGATGCCCCTATTGGCCCGGACGATACCTACAAGAATTCATTTCTGGAGCTTCTGTACAGAAATCTGGAACAAACATACCACTGATCGTCCCGGGACGATCCAGATCGGCCCGGACGATCCTGGAACAGATTTTGATATTACAGGGACCTACTAGGAAGCTACACCAACAAAACAAAACTGTGAGGCTCTTAGGTCAAAGCAAACAATATCTCAATAGTTAAGAGCGTGGGTTGCCACAAATGATATCAGAATAATGCATCAGTCAGAATATGTGAACTAAATGGTATACAAGGCAAAGTACTACGCCGTGGGAGCTACATCTTAAACCCTGTATGGGACAAAGTGTTGCATGATGGAAGCTACCACTTGAATTTGTAGGGGCCACCTTTAGAGTTCTATCTATATGGTGGATGATTCTGATATAAAGATGCTAACAATGATATCAATTACTTAAGAGAAGGAGATCGTGAAACTTCTTTTGGTGTGATGGTTGAAATTTCATTCAGAAATTTTACAATTAAGTGTACTCATTACAAAGCAATTATGGGATGGATAACCTAGTGGGAAGTTACACCAACAGGACATTATCTTGATAGTTGAGAGTTTGAGCTGTCACAGGCACTTTGGCAACTTGTTTAGTTCTTCAACATGTTGGTTGGAGGAATTAGCTAGATTGTGGGCTTGGATACCTGTTTAATTTGCTGGTGTCTTTTCTGACTTGACTCAGGTTATAGTCGGTGCTAATTTTCATTCTAAAATACCGAATGGCTGTCTATATTGTCCATTCATTGGTGGCTATATTGGATATTTGATACATGAATATTGCTATCTTATGGATTTATTCTTGGAGGCTTTATTGGAGACTCGAGCCTTCAGACGGCATATCTTCTTAAATTGTTCTTTATAAGTGGCAATTTTATTTTTTCTTATTGCTTGGGCTGGTCCTAAGCAGGTTGTATTTTTATTTAAAGCTTTATATCTTAAGTATTTGTATTCAAGATTTGTAAGTTTTTTTGTTTTTCTCACATTTGTTGTAATATTTTAATTATAACTTTTCATTATATTAATGAAAATTGAACATGATTGCCCCTAATTCCTCCCCCCCCCCCCTATATATACCCTTAGCCGGCGTCGCCTCTTCTCTCCCTCCCCCCCCCCCCCATATATATATATATATATATATATATATATATATATAATGGCAAAAAAATTTAGCTAGTATATGCTTCAAAGTCAGTGTTTGATTGCAGTGTAAGATGAATATAATATATATAACAAATTCATAGTATATTAATTAATAGTAAATTGAGTTATTTTTGTATATGCATAATATATACTAATATTCATACATTATATGTTATAAGTTATAACACAATTTGACATAAACTTGTGTACTAAACGGGTGGCATCGTATGAAATTATAACTATTCAGTTTGCAAGATCTATTCATAAGTAATTTATTTTCATTTCATTTATGAACATAACACAAAGCTACTACATCAAATTAATATTACTGAAAATATCGTCTCTATCCAAAAAATATTCTCTCTCTCTCTAGTTCGACGAATCAAACGATAGACATGAGATTTTGAAAATTTTAGTGGATTTTGATATTTATGAAAATTCTGATTACAAAGCCGTGATGCCCAAATGGTCGACGGCTCGACGCCATAATACTCCCAAGGAATTCTATTTTATATTCAGATTACAGAGAATTTGGCGTCACAGCGCAGAGACCAGCACCGTACGTAATGCTCCCAAAGACTCCAAATAGAGTAGAATACATATAATGATGTAACATAATATTATAGCGCTCCCATAAAACTTATTTTTTCTACGCAATAACAGAAAAAAATCAACGTTGTAATGCCTAGAAGACATTAACTGACAATAAAAAATGAACATATCAACTTACCGTATTAATTTTAAGCCATAACAGGACCACAGGTTATCTGATCACTAATATAGTGGTCCTTGCATTATATGTATAGAAATATATGCATATAAATTTATATTTATGTGAGCATTGTTGTACAATAAAATACTCGTGGAAAGGAAAAAAGAGTTTAAGTTATAGCATCCTACAAAAAATTCACCCGCATATAGATAGGTAGATAAGTAGGGGTGTCAATTCGGGTCAACGGGTCGGGTTCAGGTCGAACCCGACTTGATTCGAGTGTAAACGGGTCAACCCGAACCCAACCCGTTTAGCTAAGTGGGTCAAGAAATTTAACCCGGACCCAAACCACGACACGTTTTATTCAAAGACGAGCGTTAAGGTGAGTGTGAGTTCGTGACGGGAAATGCCGTCGTCGGTCGGTGCCGACTCGACGTCTCCGTCTCAACTGACTCGCATGACTTCGTGACAGGATGTTGCACGACGGACAGAGGGCTTGCTAGCGCGGGCGGCGTCGCGGCGAGCTGAGGCGGTGCGGACCAAGACCGTGGACTAGGCGCCGTAGCAGCGTAGCCTCAAAAAAAAAAAAAAAAAAAAAGACCGTGGACTATGCGCCGACGCGCCGTAGCGGCGTAGCCTCGTAGGCGAGTAGGTGACTGCAACTAGGTGAGCAGCGACGTGTTGACGTGGACAGCGGGCTTGCCAGGCGACTTCCAATCTAATCCCTCGAGTTGAGACACAAATGCTATTTCGTATTTCCCTCCCAGTCGGCCAGTCCCACGCGGGAAAATTTTAAAACAAGTGGGTTACTAGGTCAATTCCGAGTCAATTTCAGGTTACCGGGTTGACTCGGACCCGACCCGTTTTTTAAACGGGTCGAAAGTTGAGACCCGAACCCGACCCGTTTGTTAAACTGGTCGGCCCTAACCCGGATTTTTCGGGTCAGGTTTGGGTCGGGTTATCGGGTCAGGTCAATAATTGACACCCCTACTCACTACTTTGCCAAAGGATGATGATGAATTTCTGCGCCTAACGAGTTGTATAGGTGCTTTTGAGTTCACAGGGATTAAGACCATCCCCAACGGAAAATCTCATTTTTCACTCCAAAATGTCGTGAAACTAAAAAATGCCGTGATTCATCTCAAATCGAACTCCATTTTGCCCACTTTTGTGAAGGTAATGATCTTTCTCTTCTTTCGGCGTTTCTTCTGTAAGTTCGATAGAGACAGAAAAATAATGAAGATGAACAGTACAACGCCAATAATATTGGCGTCCCACTGTTCACCTGCAACTAAATAATGAAAGTCTTAGGATTCGGCTGGAGCTCGCGAGCGACGCCATTCAAGTGTTTGGAGTTCGATTGGAGATGCCCTAAGGATCTTCAGCTGTAAGATCTCTTCATAACTTTGGGGAAGAGGAAAAGAGCCTTAGGCTGGAGAGATTCAGAGAGACTGAAAGATAGGAAGGGACATGGAAAGTCCAGCGAACTTCTCTTGAAAACTTAGCCAGACGCGGCTCGAATGGTAGTGCGAGACTTCTGAAGACTTGAGAATTCGGTAATGGCGGGCTTGCTAGTCTGGAAATTTCCTGCAGGGAGGGGGCGATTTGTCTAGTATTCTGCGACTTTTTTTTTGAAAAATTGTTCGGGCAAACCCATTTTTCATTGCTGAAGAAGGGATATAAAAACAAGGTCCCAAAAAGAAGAAAAAATAAGAAATTACATAACAATGAACACCTATAAAAAACTAAGATCGATAAACAACCTAAAAAAGAGACAACCCGGCTTTTTTACTGTTTCTTGATGCATTTTTTTGATAAAAAAAATTAAAATTTTATACTAAAAAATTAAAATTTTATACTAAAAAATTAAAATTTTATACTAAAAATTTGCTTTAATAAGCAATAAGAAGGCCATCCAGAACTAAGCCAAGTATAAAAGAGATAAAACTAGAGGCCCAAAGGCTAGCCAGACTTAAGAACTGGCAAGATGTTTCCTGCAAAAATTGCCAACCTTTTAATGAGCACAACCAAGTTGCCTAGGCAATGGGGCATCCATTGAAGGCAGCAAACAGAAAAATCTGCATGAAAGTAAATAGAAGCACAAATTACCTCATATAAGAATTTTTTTATAGCCTTAGAGAATTGGGAGTATCCTTTGATATAATTCAAAATCTGCATGAAAAACAAAAACCTAAATACTTTAAAAGAAAAAAATCACATTAAAAAAATGATGAGAAATAAATTAATTGTGGTAGTTACAAAAAAAATGAATGGGCTGAGCAGGGATACTTCTTAAAATAAGCCGATCAATTGTTTTTAAACCCCCATCAGAATTAAAACATAGATTAGCTGAAATAACATTATGTAGAGAACTAAGGAAATTATGAGGGAAGGACAAATTGCCACTAGTAACCAACTAAAAAATTATAGCATCTAGGAAAAACTAATCCAAAAGGGAAGAATAACTCAGAAAGTGAATTCACATAGCACCAGGGATCCCACCACAAGGCAGTATGACTACCATCACTAACCCTGATGGAGAAACTAGGCTTAATCAACCCAACAATCTTAACCAATTGTTTTCAGTATGCAGAAACCTTTTGAGAAATGAGCTTCCAAAATAAAATATAAATTTTTTTAAACCAACAACTAAGAAGAGAATAAGAAGAACGACATATCCATATCAAAGCAACGAAATAGACATGGGTTAGAGCAGAAATGGAGGGAAGACCCAACCCACCTTTTTTCTTAGATAAAATAGTTTATAGCTTGGGTATCACCATGAAATAGGAACCTAGCACAAAGCTTATAAATAAAGTTGCAACATGACTTAGATAAGATAGAGTCTCTAATCCAATAGGCAATAGAGTTCCAAATACTAAACCTAACAAATTTCAATCTACTTGCAAAAGAAAACAGCTTAATTGGCCGTCCAACCATCTAACATGTTTGAGATTTTTTACATAAGAGGAAGAAAACTAGCAACTCTAAGCCTCATGGAGGAGATAGGGAGGAGAAAGGTATCCCCAAATATTTGAAGATATCCTCTCGCAAAGGTAAATTGAGAATGTTAGTAATACCCATGAAGTTACTAGTATCTTTAGAGAAGTAAGCAAAGCTCTTATCTTGATCATTAACCTTAAGACTAGAGGCACCTCCAAAAACTTGTAACGTATTAGACAAAACATAAGTATTTTCACAAAAAGGCTTTTCCAAAAACCAGCAAATCATCAACATAAAGTAAGTGAGAGAGAGTAGTCCCAGTAGAGGAAATCCCATCAAAAGGGATATACCAATTATGAAAATCCATCAGATTGGAGAAAACATCCATAATGATACAAAATAAATAATGGGAAAGGGGACAACTCTGCCCAAGCTCCGAAGTAGAATTAAAGAACCTATAAGGACCACGATTGTAGAAAATGGAAAAATAAACCTTATCAATGCAAGCATGAACCCATGACACAAAAACCACCATTATAATGAATGAAGCTCTTATCTTTATAAGTTTCTTTTATTCAAATCTGCATGGCTTAACATTATATCATCCTGTAGGGTAAACTAATGTTCTATAATTGATTTAAAAAGAGAAACTATAATTTATTTTCTTAATCAAATATAATATAGGGAAAATGCAATCCATCATAACAGATGAATAGAATATTCTCCTATTGCCCCAATTAAAAAATAAATTATAAATTTATTTCTATAATCGAATATATAAAAGATATTCAATTCACCATAAAGGCAAATGTAAAATATATTTAATCATATAATATAAAATAAGAATAATTTATATTAAATTTATAAACTTATGTTATAATTAAATTTATATTAAATATGTATTTATATTAAATTATATGGTTATATATAAATTTAATTTACATTAAAAATTAAATTTAAAATTCAAAAAATATTTAAATTTAAAATTATCATATTTTTATGAGTGTAAATTCTTATAAATATGAGATTTAGAATTTTTTTCTTTTATGTGAGATTTTAATATAATTCTTTTACTTAATTATATAAAATTTATGTTTCATAGTTTTTTTTTTTTAAATTTAATTTTTTTGCCTCAAACTTTGAATGATAACATTATTATTATGTTAATTTTATTAAATTTTAATAATATTTATTATTTATTACGTCATCCGGTTCGACCCCGGTTAGACCCCGGTTAGACCGGTTGACCTCTCATTCTTCCGGTTCGTTGTCTGATCCGGTTTTCACAGCCTTGCATTTAAGTATTTAGAAAGTATTGTTGATACAGTATAGTATAAATAGGCAGTGAAAAATTAGATAATACTACCAATTATTCAATCAAGCAAAATTAGATAAATAATTTATGTACAAATTTTTTTTGGGGACATATATGTACAAATTATACTACTAATTATTTAATAAATTTACTTGATTATTAATATTTAAGTTATATTAATTAAGTTAATTGTTAATTAGATTAATTTCTTTCCACGTCTAGGATTTACTCTTCATCTTCTATATTTCGTCGTTGATGTTCGACTTCCTTGCTTGGCGTGAGGTAGAGTCGCTTCTTCGGCTCTTCGTTGCGGTTTGACTTAGCTCCTTCGACGACGTTCCCTTCCTGTCGGATGGGAAGTTACGACATTTTGAGAGGAGGCAACGACGGGAGCCCGCTCGATGTGAAGGTAACTATCTTTCTCCCTTTCGCACGCTTCTTCGGCCAAATCCCGTAAATCCGCCGAATTTCAGGATTTACTAAATCCGAGATTTACGGTCCAAAGTGGGAGACAGGATTTATTCCGCCGTGGGATTTAGCGGGCGCTCAAATCCCGTTCGGCAGGATTTGGCTTAAATCCTATTCAAATTCTGCATAAATCCTGTTGCCAAACAGTCCCGGAGGGGCTGTTTGCTTATGTTTAATTTAGATTCCTATGAATTTTTTCTTGTCTCTAGAGCTAATTGTTTGGCTATTTCTATGTATTTTCTTCGCAGATTTTCTGGGCATCTTCGGGCTTCAGATTACTGCGCATGCGGTTAGAAACTTGGTCCTTCTCCTGATCTGGAGGACCCCTCTAAATGCAACTTTCCGTTTACTGAGTGATTGATTTCCATGATTTGGATCTGTTTTATACTTTTATTGGCGGACACCACATTAAAGACTAGGCATTTCGATCTCTTTGAAATTTCATATAGTTTGGATGCTACTGGAACTTTGATTCAGCTTGATATATTTTCTTGACGTGCATATTTTCTCGAGCGATCCATTTTTTTCCCTCCAAAATCATAACTGGATTATGGGTATGCATGATTTCTTTCGTCAGCTACACAGACAGTAAATTAATGCACTCATGAACAACTCCACATTTGGGCCAGGAAGCCCGAAGCCCTTTCATGCCTATTCTAGACGGGACATTGATTTGGAATCTGGAAACTTTAGAAAACCCCGACAACAAAAAAGTTTAGTGTCCAGATTTATTAGAATGATCAAATCTATTGGAAACCAAATCAGCTATATCTATAAGCTGCATCCACTTTTAGTTTTCATTGCCTCGTTAATATTTGGTTTGGCTGTGTTGATTGTTCTGTCTATGTATGAAAATAGTTTCCTGCTGATGAAGCAGCAAAATGACAAATTAAGTTTAGTCTATGGTTCTTATCCTATGAAGAATTTGCATAATCTTGTCATGGTGGCTGGACATTCCATTTACATTAGTAGCACCTGTGGGAAGTTTGATAGTGAAGATTCCTGGTTCTTGGAGCCTTATCAGAAGCATCCAGGTCAAGCTGCTACATTCATTGCTCATATTAAGGAGGGAGTGAAGATTGCAGCTCAAGATGAGAACGCTCTTCTTTTGTTTAGTGGAGGGGAAACACGTAATGGTGCTGGCCCTCGGAGCGAGGCCCAAAGTTACTGGGCTGTTGCTGAAGCAAAAGGGTGGTTTGGTAAGTTATTTGACTTATTCTTGTTTCATATAGTTGCACTATCTGGCTTGCACTAGTTTAACTTGAAATTTATGATAAATTAGAGAAATAATTTGTTTTTAGTATGCAAAATATGCTATAATTGAAATATTCACTCATATACAAAAAAGTATAGGAAAATGTCATAAGACTGATAAATGCTAGCACAATTGTTCGGCCTGTTTGATGTTTAAATTATCAACTGATTGAGTTCTATCTTCATTTCCCCCAAATATCTCCGATTTGTGCATTTAGTGCTGAGTAAAGTTTATTACTGCTTAATGTTGCTGCTTCTACTTTCTAGAGAGCGGAGTCAGTATCAAATATTTTTTTGTTGAGTATGCAATAAAACTTATTGATTGATTCTGATAATATATATATATATATATATATATATATATATATATATATACACACACTTAGCTATTAAGCTGGAATTCAACATTATAGCTGTTAACTTTTTCCCCTTTGATAATGCATCTCTCAGAGGCCTTGTAAGTTCATCAAATCGACATTCAATGGTCATGAGAGCGTGCTAATACCCGTCTATAGTGATTTTGCAGTCTCTTGTAGCTAAATGCGCATTAATTTTGCACTTGGTTCGTCAAAAAATGATCCCCAGAGCTATCAGCTTTGGCTTACAATATGTTAAAAAATTATCATGTCTGTGTATGGCCAACCGTAATCAAGATCAGGAATTCTGATGCTATATCAAATAACATCATAATAGGTTGGCCTCAGACCTATTTCATAATCCTGCTAGAAAGATCGACTTTAAAAGATTTTAATATTGAACTAGTTACTTTCATCTTGATCTGAATTCTTAAGGATTCTCCCCCTATGGAATCTTTATCTGGTAGGCTACAGCTGCAATCAATTGAGCATTAAGGGTCAGCTTATCTAAGCATTTGTCACTTGAAAAGAAAATCCAAAAAATAGATCACATCTCCAATTAAAAACCAACTTTAGAAGGCATACGACATGCATCTTAGGGCTTTGAACTTTTTGTGCATTAAATGATTTGGTCATTGTAAATGTCTAGAATTTGATGGCCCAAAGTTTATATATTTTTAGAATCAAAAGAGAGAATCTATTGAGATTAAGTGAGAGAAAATGAGGGGAAGAGAGACAATAATTCAAAGTGGTTTTGAAATGCTGGGAAAAGATTCCTTGCTTTTCTAGTTGTCTCGTCTTCTATTGATGCTTCAAAAAGAAATTAATCAAGTCTTTAGAACCATCATCCTTTGAATTGTTGCACCCATTAATACCTAGATGTTTTGATTCATCATTGGAATGGATGCAATGAATGGTCACCTATTTATGATGAATTGTAATTCTTCCCATCAAATTGATTCTTGTATTAAATGCCTCATCAATTACTTTGATGTTCTTTCACGTTTAGCCGAGGGTAATTATTTCCTATGTTGACGAGCTAATTTGATGACATGGGGGTGAACTTTGACATTTGAGCGTATTTGAGTTAAGTGAATTCTAATTTGTGTTATTAGTCTGATTTATCTTGACTATTTATTTAATATTTATTCTCATGACATGCCCAATTTGAGACACACGAGCTGTTTTGATTTGATCTCCATGAGTAGGCATACTAATTTCCCACATTTGTTCCTCCTCATTTTCAATTATTTTTATGTCAAAAATAGATTTTGAAATGAGGAATCACAACACCTATAACTTTCTTTTGTGATGCTTTGCATGACCTCCTCAATGATATTGCTTTTGAATTTTTTTTTTTTTCAGTTGAGAATGATTTGCATGAAAGTACTTGCTCCGTAGGAGGCATTCCTCTTAAAGATGCAAAGGATTTAATCAACCTCGCAATAAGCTTCACTGTCTTTATTTTTGTTGATTTCTCTCTTTTAAAACCAGAGGTTACAATACCATCCAAACCAGGGCTTCATCCAAGCTAGTCTTTCTAGAGATATTTCTTTAGCTTCTCCTACCATAGGTGGCTCTATCGCCAACCCTTTGCCCTTCGTTTTGCTAGTCAGTAGGTTGTCCCATAAAGAGAAACAATTAGACAAAAAGATCGTTTTGTTGAGATTATCTTGATCATTCTTGTTCCTTATCGGGAAAAGCTCTACTTGGGTGCATGTCTAAACAAAGGCACCAAACTATGAACGATGAGATTTGGCATCCCGAAGTTCATGTACTTTTAGAGAATAGAGATTAGAGAGAGACTCTGAGTTGTAAGAGCGAGTAAGAGAGAAAATAAGAAGAAAAAGGCAAAAAATTAAAGTAGTTAAATTTTTGTGACCTACATCTATGATAGAGGATGGAAAGTTGTCATGATTTCTCTTAATTAAAAGTTTATGTTTTGAGATGTGTGGAACCATTGTCATCTTTATCGTCTCTTTTTTTTAATCCCTCTATGAATTCCTGAAAGGGGAATTCAGTTTTTCAGAATTATACTTTGAATCATTGCATCCTTGATGCCTAGACCATGTCATTCAATTGAATGGAAACAATGAATGGCGGCTTCTGTATGGTGAATGTCCATCTTTTGTTGAATAATTCTTCATTGTGAAAATCTCATTAGGTACTTAGACATCGTTTCATCTTTTTAGCTAAGAGGAATTATTCCCCATGCAAGCTAGCTGATTATGACCTTCGAGTGAATCTTAGCCTAACATATTATAGCCCAATTTGCCAAATTGGTTTTGCTTGACATTTCATTTAGTTTTTTATCTTTACGAAATGACCTCAACAACTAACACATTAATATTTAGTGCCTAAGTTGTGGTACATGTGTGGCCCTAGGGGTGTCAAAATGAGTTTTTGGGTTGGGTTCGGGTCCAACCCGAAACTGCCCCACCCTCAATTGATCCAACCCTAACCTGACCCGATTACACAAGCGTTTAAAAATCTGAAACGAACCCTACCCGCCCCAAACCCAGGTGAACTAGACCCAACACACTAACCTTGGCGAGGGCGAGGCTGAGAGCGGTCGCAGGTCCGAGGCTGCCAGCACGAGTGCAAGGGGCCAGGGGTGAGGCAGGCCGCAAGTGAGTGGCAAGTCACGGGCCCTGTAAGGGAACCTATATTCCAAGTTCCTATCCTAATTTTAGTTTCATGGACTAGCTTCTTTGCCCACATCCGTCCTTGATGTGGGAACCCTTGCCTATTAACACTACACCCGGGCATCGGTGCAGCGGCCCTTTCACACTTGTCACTGTATTTAGGCCATACAGCACGTCGCTTCCAAGGGACACCCTAGCATTAACACAATTTCTTAAAGGATTCATGTCATTATTGTTCGACAAGTTTTACGCTGGCTGTCGACTACCTAACATAACCCTCCACTTTTCTCATCCAGGACTTGGGACCTGGCAACGACAGTGTTTAAAAAACCAGTATAGATACATAAACAAAAATGATGAACAAACTAGAATGAATAAACTTTGATCAATACTATAAAATTATAAATTTTCCTCGTGGTTGGATAAAAAATAATAAGAAATGAATTAATATCTCCAAAATCCAAAAATAATATAACAATCGATCTTGTTAAACCCAGCTCAGACTCGTGACAGTGTAAAAAATCTTTTGAAAACAAAGACCTAATTAAGAAAAAAATTGGATATGTTTAAAACTTCATTCTAGAAAATATATATGATAGAATAATATAGCAAAGTAATTAGTCAAAATCTTGAGTTTCAAAAATTAAGTCTTTGAAGATATCAACTAACAAATGAATTTTTCCAAGATTTAAATGTTTAAAAAAGAAGGAAGGTTAATTTCTTGTGGGCTCATTTTGTACCTCTTGTTAGTTGTTTGACAGACTTTGCTCATCTTTTTATTTTTGATACACATTATGTATCTTTCAATTATTTGATGATCATTATGCATCTTTTAAGTTTTTTTTGGGTCCATTTTATAGATCTTGTCATTTTTACGAGCAAGCTCCCTTTTGAAACCTTTGAACACTCTCAATTATGAGAATATCTTCCATATATAAGAGAAGAAAAAAACTCACTATCTAATATAAGGAGGAGTAAACCACAAAGTAGAATTATATTCATATGATAATTTCAATAACCTGATCAAGAAAGCTTGAAAGTGATTTAATGACTTTGAACATTATTCATATGAGATGGATTACAAAAAGAAGATAGAAAAGATCTCAATTTCAAAGTCCAATTTTTAATTTGAAATAGTTTTTGCTTCGAAAGGAAAATTACATCCCTAAGGAGTTAGGGAAGAGAAATAATCAACTCCCTTTAACTGATTTAGGCATGCCAATCATTATTTATAATTTTTTTTTTTAAAAAAAAGTAAGGCAAAAATGTCATTCTAATAGTGGAAAAAAATGAATGAAAAAATAATATATTACTAAAAAATAGAAAATAGAAGCACATTGACAGAAATAATCATGCAAAAAAAAAATAAGATAAAAAATAAAAAAAATTTCTAGTTCGGTAATCACAAAGTTCATTTATTTATGTCTATAACACCTAATATAGTCCTTAAGATGCTAAAAATTTTAAAGACCAGTGGTTTAGTAAAGAGTCAGCTAGTTGATTTTCAATTGTTACATGATGTAGCTCAATGTCTCATTTAGTAACATGATCCCTAATAAAGTGATGCCTTATGTCAATGTGTTTGGTTCTAGAATATTTGATATAATTTTTAGAGATGTAGATTACACTAGTGTTATCACATAGGATTAACATTGTGCCTACAGGTAATCCTAAATATAGAATCTATTGCTTTAACCAAAGGACTTGGGCCATACAATTTCCTAAGGCCATGTTTTTATCTTCAGTAGTCAAAAGTGCAACTGAGTTTTATTTTCAACTGGAGCAGGAGACTAAGGATTATCCTATGAATTGACATATTTCATAGGTGCTTTTTATATCCACCCTACACCTTGTAAGGTCTGAATCAGAATAACTTATAATCTAAAAGGAAGTGTTATGCCTTGGATACCAAATTCTTAGGTTTTAGGTTCCCAAGAGATAACTAAGTTTTCTCTTAACTACAGTCAGGTGGGACTCCTTCTGATTAGCTTGATATCTAGCACAAAGGCAAACACTAAATATTATATCACGTATGCTAGCTATCAAGTGTTGTTATACCCCTTATCCACCAATCTTGCCTTATTCCTAACCACCACACAAGAATCATTCATTTTATTCTTAAAGACCCATTTGGTTCATACAAAATTTTGGTCCTTAGGTCATTCTACTAGCTCTTAAGCATCATTCCTAAAAAATTAGTTTAGTTCCTCTTGCAGGGTTAGGATCCATAATTCATCAGAAAGGGCTTGTTGATGTTGGTGGGTTCCTTCATTGAGAAGAAGGCAGAGTGGTTTACTTCTTTCTAAGTTCATGTCTAGTTTTAACAACTTCAGAAGGGTTTCCAAAGATAAGTTATTTTGGATGACTTAAAGAATATATCCATTCTCTAGGCAAAGTATTTTTAGGTTCTACCCATTCCTCTAGATTTATAGTTTCTTCTCCTTGGGTAATCTCACCTACTTCATCTTCTTCATCAAACCTAGACTTCTTAGAATCAAATTCATCAAATACTATACGAGTAGTCTCCTCCACCACCAATATCCTCTTATTAAACACTTTATAGGATTTCCCTACTTTTGAATAGCCTAAGAATACTCCTTCATCAGATTTTGGGTCAAATTTTCCTAAGAGTGATTTCCCATTATTTATAATGAAAACCTTACATCCAAAGTCTTGGAGGTGAGAAAGGTTGGGTTTTTTACCTTTAATGATCTCATAGGGTGTCTTATTCAATTTGGATCTAACATTCACCCTATTCAACACATAATATTTTATATTCATCACTTCCGGCCAAAAGTATTTTACAAGTGAATACTCAACAAGTATCTATTCTTCCTTTTAACTATCCCATACTACTGAGGGGTTCTAAGAGCTCAAAATTTATGACTAATCCTTTGCTTCTCATAATAAGTTTCAAATATCTCATTTTTAAACTCTCTGACATGGTCACTATGGATGGTCAAGATATCACAATCTAGTTTTTTTTTAATCCAAGTGAAGAATGATTTAAATTCATCAAATGACTCACTTTTATGTGATAAAAATCTAGTCCAAGTGAACCTCGAGTAATGATCGATTATTATAAACCTAAAGATCTTTCCCCATAAGCTTGTAGTGCTAATGGGTACAAATAAATTCATGTGAAGGACTTCTAAATGTTTAGAAGTGTTAATATCGTTAATGGAATGACTAGAGGATTTGACTTATTTTGCTAATTGACAGGCATCACAGGTGGTCCTCAGTGAATTCAAGCTTGGGGATCCCTCTTACTAAGTCTTTTTAGTTTACTTTTCTAAGTATCTTCTTGCTAGTATGACATAACCAAGACTCATAAGCAACAGTTTTTAGGCAAAGGGTGTTCTCAAAATTAATATAATTTAAATCTAGCATGTAAATATTATTCAATCTTTTTTCAAGCAGCTTATTTTTTCCATTCAGGTTTATGATGCAACTAGCAGTTAGAAATTTACTTATGTAGCCTTTCTCACATAGTTGGCTTATTCTTAGTAGATTATATTTTAAGCCATCAACAAGTAAAATATTTTCAATTAAAAAGTTCTTGGAGTTTTTGATCATACCTGCACCCACCACTTTCCTAGCAGAGTTGTCTCCAAGAGTGACCTTGCCTCTAGCCCCGGCCTCTAGTGAAATAAATTTATTAGAATCTCTAATTATATGGCATAAGTATCCACTATCCAAGTGCCACATACCCTCATAAGATCTTGTGTGAGAGCACCCCTACAAAATCATCATATATCAAATTTGGGAATCCAAATAAGTTTGGGTCCCATCTTATGGAGAGAACAATGAAATGTATGCATGCTATGCTGTAAATATTGAACTTTAGGTCTCCACACTAAATGTGTTATATGATAAACGGTGCATGTGTGGGAGATATGTTCTAGCATGCCACAAGAGAAACATCTAACATCAGGAAAAGGGTTTACTAGTCTACTTGGGTTATAGTGCCTCTTCCTAGGTTTAATGATGCATGTTGATCTGATTGATTATGAAACTCAAGCATTATGGGTGGTTTTTTATTTTCTTTGAAAGCAATTAATTTAGCTTCTAAAAAGTTATTTGAATTTTTAAGAATTAAAATTTCTATTTTTAAAGCATGCTCCCTACTATCTAAATCAGTTGCAATAGTGTCTAAGTCCTTGTATACATTTTCTAACTCAATATGTAAACTTTTCAAGGAGTCATGCTCATTTATTAAATCACGATGCATTGATCGAGTCAAATTCATCCAACAAAGTCATATGATTGCTATCCAGAGTAGAATGATCTTTCCTTAGAATTTCATGCTCATTTTGCTGATTTAAAAACTTAGTTTTAAGACTAACATGCAGTTTCTTAAGCTTCCTATACGAAGAATGAATTTTTTTAGAAATTTCAAATAATTGATTGTATGTTAATTAACATACCTCTTCTTGGTGAGTGACTAAGAAGATCATCCTTCATCATACTAAAGTTTGTTATCTCCTCTTCAACTTTAGTTTCAGAGGAGTCTGATGCAAAATCTACCCAAAAAGCCTTTTGGGTTATTAGCTTGCCCTTTTTGAACTTGAGTTTCATCTCACCCTTCTCTTTGCTTGGGTGAGCCTTAATTATAGGACAATTAGATTTTATATGTCTCGGATTTCTGCATTCAAAGTAAATCACTTCAGAAGAACCTTTAGAATTCTTGCTATTCTTACCTTTGTTCCACTTCTGATGGTGTTTTTGCTTCTTTCTCAAGAAGATTTTGCATTGCCTTGTAATTAAGGCAATATCATCATACTCATAACATAAAGAATCAATGTCAGAATCATCAGCCCTGAAGGCTACAATTCTTTCCTACTTTTTCTCCCCTGCATCAAGTTGTCTTTGGTTCACTCCTTTCTTGTAAGGAATGAGTAATCCAAGTAAGTTATCTATAGAATAAACATTCAAATCCTTGGATTCAGTTATATCACTAATCTTAGCATCAAAGGAAGAAGGTAAATATCTCAAAATTTTGTTTACTTTCTTATGGTTTGTTAGCTCTTTTCCTAAGGCATGCAGGGAGGAGACTATTTGTGTAAACCTAGTATATATTTTATATATTGACTTAGTATGTTTCATGCAAAAACATTTGTAATCATGAAGTAAAATATTTAACATAGTTTGCTTAACTTTACTTGTGCCTTCAAATAAAATGCATAATCTATCCCAAGTTTCTTTACCATTTGCACATGTTAAAACACGCATGTAATCTTCAAATTTTCGTGCACATAAAAAATAGTTAAATATTTTGTATTAAGTTATGCTAGATCTCTATCATCAAAAGTCCATTCAGAAAAAGGAAGTTTAGTTTTTAGGCCATTAATTTCACATGTTGGTGTAGAATAATCTTCCTTTACAAGCATCCACATGCGATAATTTATTGATTGCAAAAAGGCGGACATGCGAGTTTTTCAAAAATCTAATAGTATATTATCAAATAAGGGTGGTTGAGTAATGTAATACCCTTCGTCCATGTTTTGGTTACTAAAGTTAACTATGGATCTTTAATTCAATGTTTTTGAGAAATTGATATTTTGAATCCTGCTCTGATGCCTTCGTTAGGATTGTTAAGCCCTTATAAACTAGCCCTTGACTAACTAAGTGTGTGTGTGTGGGGGTGGGGGGGGGAATTGGTATTTTAAAAATTCCTAAAAAAAAAAGAAAAATATTTTTGAGATTTTGATATTTTTAAACAAACTACTTTTATCCCAAGACAAAAGCAGAATAATGTCATTAAAAAAGAATTATGATATTTCAACCACAAAAATAATCAAGAGTAAATAATACGAAAATGTAGTACAAGAGTTAAAATAGAAAGAATACACCAAATTTTTTTAGTGGTTCGGTGAATGTGACCTACATCCACTCACTGGAGCCTTCCCTCTAGGTATTGCACTAAAGTTATAGTGTCTCTCCTCTTGATCCCATAGTAAGGAGGAGAAGCCCGTATAAAATCTTTTTACTAACCCCTATGAGGCAGAGAACCTAGACTCCTTTTGCTTCCTCCTGAAGCAGATAGAGAACCCCAACTCCATTTTCTTCCTCTTGAAGTAGGAAAAGAACTTTGATCTAGTGTTAATGGAGGCCTCCCTAGAGACACCAAGGAGCCAAGGACAATGATTGGAGAAGACACCTGAATTCTTGCTTGGAGCAACCTTTATGAACACCTCACCAACTCCCCCTCATAAGATTTTCTCTCTCTCCCAAGCTCTCATTCACCTTCTTTAAGCTCTCTCATGTCAAGAAACTAGCAAAAGATTTTTTTCATCAGCTAATAAGAGAGTTTAAATAGATGGTTCTAAAAATGCCCTAATTTTTAACTTGCTGTTAAAGATCATCAAGGATGATTATTATGAATCTAATTTCAGGAAATAAAATTTTGATGATGGTAAACATTTCTATTACTTATATTTTTCTATGACTGCCTTACCTACTAATGTTTCAGGTCCATAAGGTCGAGTGTAAATCAAGCCAGTTTAGGACACACATGCTCATGAAAAAGATTTTATTTGTTTTTAATTTCTTCTATTTTTTATCACATCATTCGAGATGATCCAAAATCATCCTGGACAATCAGTCAAAAATAGAAACCCTAATTAGGGCATCCTGGTTAAGATAGCTATAATTAAGCAAATCATCCTGGATGATATTATCATCATCCAGAATGATAGGTTAAATCAGAAAGAATCAGCTGCCACAACCTTTATAGGCATGTTTTATTTTTAGACATTATTCAGGATATCATCCTGATGATGCATTATAATTATGCTTAAATTAGTTTAGTAATTAAGAAAAGTAATTAAGTTTTGATTTCTTGATCATATTGTCCTAGATGATCGCAAGATTAGCCGGGATGATTGGTTAAACAAATCTTAGTTCTTCCTAGATGACCTGAATGATGCTCTATACGATATGTATTGATTTGAACTAATTATTCAGGATGATCCAAAATTGTCCTTGATGATCAAGTTATTTTTTTATCATCTAGACATCCATCCAGGGAAATATTTTGGACGATATATGATGTTTTGTACTAATCAGCCTGAACAATAAGTTATTTTTTCATCATTTAGATATCCATACAGGTGGATGGTTTGGATGATATTTGATGACTTAAACTAATCATATAAGATAATATAATATCATCATGGATGATATGAACAAAGAAACCTTTTACTCATCTAAACTCTCCCAAATTATTATGGCTGATTGAGCTAAATTTGAATTGATCGTATAGGACGATCAGTCAATTATCCTTGACGATCTTTGATGATTAGTTGCAAATTAGAGAAAATTTGAAGCCCTTCTTTAGAAGATCTCTTGTTTTCTCAAAAAGAGATCTTTTGCTATTATCTTGACCTAAGAGAGCCAAAAGGAGAGGGAGAGCAAGGGAGAGAGAGAGAGAGAGAGAGAGAGAGAGAGAGAGAGAGAGAGGGGATCTTATGAGGGGGAGTTTGTGAGGGGTTTCACAAAGGTTGCTCCAAGCAAGTATCCGAGTCATGTTCTCTAGTCATCATCCCCGATTCCTTGGAGGTTCAAGAGAGGTATACTTCAGCAACTGATTGAGATTCTCTACTTGCTTCAGGAGGAAACAAAAGGAGTTGGATTCTCTACCTGCTTCAGGAGGAAGTAAAAAGAGTTAGGATCTCTACCTCACCGGGGTCAATGGAAAGAAGTTTTATATGGGTTTCTCTGCCTTACTTTAGAGGAAAAAGGATATACACCGAGTTTAGTGTAATACCCGAAAGAGAGGCTCTGGGGAGTGGATGCAGGTTAAGTTAACCGAACCACTATAAATTTTGGTGTGTTCTATATTATTATTTTTTTGCATTTAATTTCTGCACTTTAATTTTTGTGGTGATTGTTTGGTTATGTTTGTGATTTTGTTTTAAGAAAATTTTAAATACCAATTCACCCCCCTCTTGGTTAGCCTCGGGACTAGTTCATAAGGGCTTAACATTCCTAACAAACTTTTAAGTGGTATCAGAGCGGGATTCATAAAAATGAGTTTTTTAAAACTTTTGAATTTCGATCAATGTCTATGTTTGGTAATCATAATACCATGGAAGGGTATTCTATTACCCAACCACATTTTTTTTTCATAATATTCATTTTAATTTTTGGAAAACTCATTGCTTACGAGTAAGGGGTGAATCAAAGACTACTTAATGTAGGCGAGAGGAAGAAGGAGAAGACTGTGGCACTGAAGGCCAACGATACATATACTAATTCTTCTAGGTCTGAAAGTAATGATGTTGTTTTAATCACTAGGCAATTCAAAAGCTTTCTAAGGAAAAATCACCAGCACCATCAGAAGTTGAATAAATATAAGGGTAGCAAAAATTTTAAAAGTTCTTCTGATATAGTTTGTTTTGAATACAGGAAGCCTAGACATGTTAAAGCTGATTGCCCTACACTTAAGGCTCACCGAAGTAAGGAGAAGGGTGAGGAGAAACCTAAGTCCAGGAAGGACAAGAAGTGGTTCCAAAAGGCATTATGGGCAGATTCTGCTTCGAACTTCTCTGAAATGGAAGCTGAAGAGGATACAACAAACTTGTGCTTGATGGCTGATGATCATCTTGGTTAATCTGACCAAGAAGAGGTATGCAAACTAACTTACAGTCAATTACTTAAAGTTTCTAAACAAATTCATGAATCATATGGAAAACTTAAGAAATTGCATGCTAGCTTGAAATTGGAGTTTTTAAATTTATAAAAAGAGCATAAAGTTATTTTTAAACATCACCCCATACTTGATAGCAATCACATGTCATTACTTGATGAGTTTTATGAGTTAAATAAAAAGCATTCTAAGTTGGTCATTGAGCATTATTCATTGAAAGCATCCTACACCTCAATTGAAACTGATTTTAAAATATATATTAAAGAATTTGAGCATAGGGAGCACTATTTAAAAGTTAATAATACCATTTTTGAAAGTGCTAACTTGAGGTTCAAAGCTGAATTGAAAACACTTGAGGAAAATAGGAATCCACCAACTCCTGAATAGTTTTTCAATCTTAATCCAAAGCCAAATTTTTTGAAACTTAGGAAGAGGCAGTATAACCCGAGTAGATTAGTAAATCCTTTTCCTAGTGTTAGATATTATTCATGTGGCATGCTAGGGCACATTTCACACACTTGCACTATTCACCATAGTACTTATTGGGTGCGGAGATCCAAACTTTATGATTCACAACATAACATACATGCATCACTTCCTTCTTTTCATAAGAAGGGACCTAAATTTAGTTGGGTTCCTAAATCTGAGGTTTGATGATTTTGTAGGGTTACTCTCATAAAAGGCCTCGTGATAGCATGTTTTACTTGCATAGCGGAGGCTCATGACACATAACTGCATGAACTTGTTGCTTAATAAATTCTGATTTATATATTTTTTGATCAATTGCTCGTTATTATTTTCTATTTTTTTTATTTTGAGTGTTGATTCTTTATTTGCTATTATTTTATAGTGTTTTAATCTCTGATGTTCTCTTTTTATTTTTCTTTTTTGTCATAGCTAAAATGATATTTTATGCCTTATTTTTGTTTTTAAAAATTTGTAGTCAATGTCTGACATATCTAAATTAGTTAAAGGGAGAAATACCGTTGATTATTTCCCATCCTCTAACCTCTTTTAGAGGTGTAATTTTCTTTTTTAAATAAAAGTCTTTATCAAATTAACAACTAGACTTTGCAATTGAGACCTTTTTTATCTTGCTATAGTAATCTATCTTATATATATATATATATATATATATATATAATGCCCAAAGTCTTTATATTACTTTCAAACTTTCATAATCTTGTCATTGTATCATATGAATTTGACTCTATTTTATATTTCATTCTTCTTTATGTTAGAGAGTGAGTTTTTCTTCTTTAATATCTGAAAGATATATTCACAACTAAGAGTATTTAAGATTTTTGAAAAGGAATCTAGTTTGCAAAAAAAATTATAAGGGCATAAAATGAGCCTCAAAATAAAGAAAAACTAAAAAGATACATAATGACCGCAAAAAATTTGAAAGATACATAGAGTGTTTCAAAAAAAAAGCAAAATATGCGTAAAGTGTGTCAATCAATTGATAAGAGACATAATATGAGCCCACAAAAGGCAGGCTTCCTTCTCTTTCAAACCTTTAAATCTTAGAAGAATTCATGTGTCACTTAATATTTTCAAAGGCTTGATTTTGAATTTCATGATTGTTACAAATTACTTTAATATATTATTCTACAAGATATCTTTCTGGAACCAAGTTTTGAATGGATCTCTTTTTCTTATTCAATTAGTTTTTTTTTCTTTCAAACCTTTAAATCTTAGAAGAATTCATGTGTCACTTAATATTTTCAAAGGCTTGATTTTGAATTTCATGATTGTTACAAATTACTTTAATATATTATTCTACAAGATATCTTTCTGGAACCAAGTTTTGAATGGATCTCTTTTTCTTATTCAATTAGTTTTTTTTTTTTGAGTTAGGTCTTTTATTTTTAAAAGATGATTTACCCTAAGAGAAGTCTGAGCTAGGGCTAACATGATCAACTATTCTACAATTTTTTAGATTTTGATAATGTTAACTCATTGTTCTTATAAATTTTTAATTCAATCACATGAAGAACTTATCATATTCGTGCTTTGATTAAAATAAAATAAAAAATAAAAAAACATTTTTTTGTTCATTTTGCCATTTTTATTATCTTTTTTGTATTTTATTTTTATCTTTTACTATTGTTTTTTATGTTTTTGGGCTTTCTTAGATCATCTCCATCCATCTTCATAATTTCAATCTTTGTTCACATAATTCTGAATGATATTCATATCATCCTGGACGATACATTCAATCCACTCTTAAAATTCTATCTGACGGCTGGTATAACTTTTATGTTTATAATCATCCTAAATGATCCATCATCATCCTGGATGATCTGATCATTTTTTGTGCTTCAATTATTTATGATCATCTTGGATGATCCTTCTCATCCTTGATGATCTTCACAATTTCTGCTCAATTATTGGTAATCATCCTGGACAATCCACCTATTTATCCTGGATGATCCATGTGGCAAAAGTTGTCACACATTTTAAATTCGACCAGTACAATCAATTATTACTCTTCATACTCGACGATCCACCTAATCATCTTGGATTATCTACTTTTTCAATGGTCATCCAGCATGACTCCTCAGGATGATCACATGTATCTTATCATCCCAGATGATGTCTGATTATCCTGGATGATATAAATGCCTTTTTGACCAATCATCCCAGATGCAATAATTTCACTTAATCGTCCTGGATGATTCTACGATCATCCTGGATGATTCATCCATTTCATTATAAATTGAGGCTCTCAAACATTTTTTCTCACCCAAGCCTTCTCTATTCATGCTTGCTCTCAATGTTTCTTTATTTTTCATTCTCACGGCTGGTGGCAAGCGATCTAGTATGTCTGATGAAAGCTCCTCGAGGGCCAACCTTGACCCTCATTTCATCGAGGCATCCGACCAAGCCGCCTATCTATATTATAAGATAGCCAGGATCACCTTATCACAGACTGTCAACCCACATATGCTTTCTTATCCTATTATCGACCTTTTTGCACACACCTCTCTGACTTTTATCCTTACACTTGCCATTCCCTTTAATTATGAACTACTTTTTAATTTTTTTGCTAGCCTTCGAATCAACTCCTCCTTCACTGCACTTCATTCTTATGTTAATAAGCATCCTGTTGAGATCACGTATCAAGATTTTCATGAGCTCATACAGTTATCCACCATATGAAACAAGCTTTACCTCTTGTCTCAAGACCCTGATTATGATTAGGCTGCGGCCAATCACTTTCTTTGAAACACTACTATCTCTTATCATGTTGAGGAGTCTACTATCTTACTCAAAGATGCTAGGATAATCCAACATGCCCTTTGTACCTCACTTATTCTAAAAGCTGGTGATTGTGTCCACATTACTCCACTCCTTTCGATCACCACTTTCTACATCATGGACCACCATAAATTCAATGCTACTGATCTTATTTTCCACTATATTGAGCACCTTATGAGAATTAGAGATCCATGACATAGAAGGAAGCCTAACCTTGCCCTCAGACACCTCATAGCCTATGTCTTGGATTCCAAATACAACCTTCAATATCCTACCCCTCCAAACTTTCAGTCTACCTTCTACGCCAATAACTCTTTTCATGTTCTTCATAGTACTCATCTCCACCTGGAGCACAAGAAAGCTGAGGGAGCAGAGGAGGAGGTTGCTCCTACACCTATTCTTATACTTGCTCCACCCTGCCAGAACTTTCAGCTGGACCAGCTGGTGGAGCAGTTTGACCATGGAAATATGGTTCGAGTCCTACATTTATGCACAGGAGCAACAACATGTGGAGGATGTTTCTCGATTTGATTCTTACATGGCTTACCAGCAATGCCAGCACGACCAGGATATGGCCTAGTTCAGGGAGTAGTTTGCTACATTTTGTATATTTTTTTTGCCACCACCACCACCTCCTTCAGATGATCAGGGGTCATCCTACTTGTAGTTTATTTTTTTGTATTATATTTTATGTGATGCACTTTATTCTATTTGGTAGTTTCTTTTCGTAGTTCCCTCCTCCTTTTTGTGATGTCAAAAGAGGGAGTAGTTGTATTATTTTATGTTTTTTAGTTGTTCTGTGTTTGTCTTTTATGTTGGTTAGTTGTATTGTAATCATCTTTTAGTAAAATTTGAACTTCTTGATTCACATTATTTTTCCTTGTGATGTTTCCATTTAACTGCTTAAATTATTTTTATTTACCATCATAAAAAAGGGGGAGATTATTGTAAATCTGATTTCAAAAAAAATAATTTTGATGATAGCCAACATTTCTATTACTTTTGCTTTTCTATGACTGCCTTGCCTACTAGCAATTCAGGTCCACAAGGTCAACTGTAAATCAAGCTAGCTCAGAACACACACGCTCATGAAAAAAATTATGTCTTTTTTTGTGTCTTCTTTTTTTTTATCACACCGTCCGGGATGATCTAAAATCATCCTGGGCGATCATTCAAAAATAAAAACCCTAATTAGGGCATCCTGGTTAAGGCAACCGTAATTTAGCTAGTCATTCTGGATGATATTTTCTTTTCTCTCTCTACTTGCCACATAAGCACCCACTAATTCCCCTTTTAATTCTCCCTTAATAACCGCTTCTCTTTAATTGAAAATTTGGAGGTTTTTATTGCAATTAACCTCTCCCTCCAACATAAGAAAATCTGAAAATTCAAATTCAGATTTTCCTTTGGTCTTCATCTAGCTCACGGCTTCAACCTCCCTCCCTTGTCTTCTTCCCGCCCTTCCTCAATGTTGAATGACGGATCCGGAGCTTGAATGGGGATTAGTATTCCACGCCGACGGGAGCATTGATATCCTACGCTCGCCTTGCTTCGACGTGGGATTTGAAGACGACGCCACAATCGAAGAGTACTTGGAGCGAGTCGTCCCGATCCTCGCAAGTATTTTCGACCGACAATTTCGTGGTTACACTTGTACGATCATTGGACGCCATCCGCCACCACCTTCTCCGGTGAATACCTTTCCGGCAACAAAGTCTTTCGTCGCCTTCATCGTAGTGGTGCTCTCCATCCTCGCATGGTTCTTTCGTCTCCGCTAAAGCCCAAGAGTGAACGAGAGAGAGAGAGAGAAAAGGGTACTCAAGGTGAACTTATTTATTATTAATTGTGGGATTTTTTTTATGAGCATTTAAGTGTTTCTTTTATCCTAGAATGCTATGAATTGTTTGGTTATCTCAAAGCAAATCTTCGCCTAAGCAAGTTAATTACCTAGAACGATTTAATCCTTTATTTTGTTGGTAAGAAAATTTGTTTTGTCAACGTTTTGGATAATCTTCATTTTAATTTCTAATCGCAATTCCTACCTTGATTCACATCACAAGCATTTTCAAGAGTCATATGCAGAATTGCAGATGTTTTTCAGGCAATATATTGCTTTGCTGGAAGGTTTCCTTCGATAGTTCCAAGCAACAGCGAATGATTAATTCTACTTCTACTTCCCCACTAGTTGTTACCTTGAATACACGTACTGTTATGATAATTAGAGTTTTCGGTGACTCCCATTGCATTTCTGTTTTTAATTGGACCTTAACCTACCGAAGGAAGCTCTAAGCATTGCATAACATCAAAAGATTCAAAACCTTGAGACCTACTTAGGTTTATCATCATCAAGCTAGCTACGTGGGCTTTGGAAGTAGGATCTGCATTTTCCTTTACTATTTTGTACGATGGTGTATGTGGCATAGGATTTGTTTGGGTTAATTTTATTATAGATTTTTTTTAGAAATTTTGAAAATGTAGAATTTTAACTTTCTTAAAACTACCACACTCTTGTAGACAGGGGCAGAACTAATCTCTTTTTCAAGGATAGGCAAAATAGAATTGTGAAATGCACAATCTTATATATGAAATTGAAAGATGATTTTTTTTTGTTAGAATTTGGGCAAGTGCATTTATTGAAGGTTGACACAATAGTTAAAATGCATATTCTTCTAATAACAAAAAAGATTTCCGGGTTGACAGTTGCCCACTTTGAGTTCTTTCTAGTTCCGCTCATCCTTGAAGATATTATTGTTAAAAGCTACTTCTCATCAAATTTTTGTTGCAATTTTTATAAAGCAACAAGAAAGTTATGACAAATAGAATTGTGGCAATGATCTGAAAAACAGAGCAGTGTAAAAGTTACCTCTAATAAACCCTTAGTTGGTACTCAAGAGACGGCCCAGTTAATTTTCCCATCTATCCTGAATAAGATCAACTTCTTCTAGTATTGAGTCTTTGGGATTGTTTGTTATCCTATTTTAGGTAAGATTTAAGTGAGATTAAGATTAAATTACGCTAAATATACATTTGAGAATTCTAAATCCTATTATTTTGATAAATCTCACTTGATCCCCTCCCCGTTTTGGTTAAATTTCATAATTCATAGAGTATAATGAATTTAGATATTTCTCTCTCGTAAATCATAAATCTGAAATAACAAACAATTTAGCACGATTTAACAAGATTCAAAGTTGTCATGCCAAATCCTCTAAAAATTTTAATATTTCACAATTGAGATTTTACCATAGCAAAAATCATATTGATTCTTATCATAGTTTTTGCTGTTATCTAATGTTCTGGTATCAACAAGGAAAATAATTTGTGTTTTCAATTTTCTGATATCAGGTTGTCAGCTATGATTTCAAAAAAGAGAGGTTTTCTGACCTGCACCGATCTTCAATCAGATTCCCAGAAGAAAGATTTTTCTTCGTTGGCACCCCAACTACTCCTGATTCAAAGGATGCAGCCATGGCGGGGGAAGCCATTGTCAGAGCTCAGTTCCAGGTCGATCCTTATGGCTGTACAGGTTCCCTTCAAGACAAGAGACTTAAAAGGGATCCATTTCATCGGTCTGTTCCCTATCCTGGAGGATGCCCTGAACTGAAAAGCTTGTTCAGCTACTGTGGCCCCGCTATTTATCCAGGCGCTCTCCCATGGTGATAACTATTTATTGCATTAAAATCACAGAACATAGCCTTCACAGCTGATTTATATTGCAGAGAAGTAATGCTGGTCAAATAATTTAGGTGACTTCGGATCTTCTTGAGGAAAAAGTTTGTCTTGTGCTTCTTGGGAGAGAGAGGGAAAGGGAGAGAGGGGTGAGAGAGAGAGCCAAAAGAGAACAATCTTATTACTTTTTTAAAATAGATGCTTTATTACAAACGATAGAATCTATATATAGATACTAACAATAGCACAAAAAAATACATTAGAATCTAAACTAAAAGAATAATAAGATTCTTTCTTTTAGTTTAGGTTTTTTTTTGTAGTTTTTTGTGCTACCATCAGTATCTAATATAGAAAAGCAATAAGATTGTCTGATTTGGCTCTCTCCCTCGCCCCTTCTCTCCCTCTCCCTCTCTCTTCCAAGAAGCTTGAAGAGAAATATCTTATTCCTCAAGAAGATCCTACAAGTAGTTTGGTGGATTGGATATGTTCAATTGTGTTTACATTGGAGCATAGAAGATCTGAAGCTTGTAAGAATTTTAGTGGTTGATCGATTTGTATAAATGCTTGTAATGCTTGCTGATAATATTATATCATAGTTACATGAAATTCGTTGTATATTTATTTGATGGTTATATCAACTCATTTATATCAATGTTATCAGCACAATTCCTAGAACACTTGAGATTCTTAGAACACCTTAGATATTTTGACATGATTTATCAACTACTCATTTGCCTTACTCACTGAACTTTATATAGATTAACATAGGGCCTAAGTTCACTCTTCTATGGGCACAAGTACATTATTTGACAAGTTTTATTATGTTGAAATACATATTTTTATTAACTTCAAACAACCATTTGGATTCTAAGAATCAGCTGACAATTAAATAGATGATTCTTTATATTTTTATTAATGAAATTAACAGCAAATCTTCTTTTTTTGTTAATTTGGAATATCATCACAAAAATTCTCTCATTTTTTTTTCAAGAATTTAGGAACACAATATTTGGACTCACAAACAATACATATTTTATATATATATATATATATATATATATAACTCGAAGCTAAGACTTTTTAATTGATGGTCAAAGCATCCAACAAACAAATCAAAGAGAGCTGAGTAAAAGATTGTATCTGCAAAAATATAAAAAATATAAGTTATCATGCCGAGATATTTTTATTTTTTTTTATTTTAATGATTCTAGGCTATGATGCATAAATTTTGACAATTATGTACTGTTCTACCAACCAAAGAGAGCTTTATATTTCAATCAAAATTTTGATTTTTTGTTTTGTTTTGGTATATCCAAAATCTAAAATTTTAATATTATATACTTATCATTTATAGATAGCTTGAACTATTTCGCAACAGTACAAAACATACATAGCAGTACATTGCATCAAAATTAACAAAACATTACATATATTAAAGATAAAAAACGCATAATAATAACATCTGAGATAATAAATAAACGTCCAAAAATTTATCATTTTACATAAAATTTTATATAGTTGATTTACATAAGCATGTATTTTTTTTAACATTGCAACAATACAAAACATACATAGCAGTACATTGCATCAAAATTAACAAAACATTACATATATTAAAGATAAAAAACGCATAATAATAACATCTGAGATAATAAATAAACGTCCAAAAATTTATCATTTTACATAAAATTTTATATAGTTGATTTACATAAGCATGTATTTTTTTTAACATTCGACATATGAATTTTTTAAGAATGCATTCTAAGTGAATATGTGTGAAACAACACAAAAAACACACAAACCATTGCTGCCCATTTTACAAATTTCGCGTTAAAATATTTGGGCTTGTTTGAGAACTTGATGTGCCTTGAAGGTGAATAAAGTTTTGTTATATTTGCCTTTATGACATATTTCTCTGTTGAAAAATTAAGCTTAGCAAAATATATATTGCCTAACATTGTCGTTGCTAGGTCCCAAATCCTGGATGAGAAAAGTAGAGGATTGCATTAGGTAGTCGACAGCCAGGTCGAATAATCATGACATGAATCCTTTAAAACATATATTGCCCCATAATATATAGGGATTTTTACATACATAACACTCCAAACATTTGTATTTACACATCTCACACCCAAACTTCAATTTTTACTGTTATACCACCTAAAAGTCATAACACTCACCAAATACAACACTCCGTTTGCTTCACGTTAGAAACCAGTTCTACCATCAGCTCTTCTGGTCGACGAATTCACCCGTCCACTTTCTACTTCTTCGGACCATCGAGGTGCCATCTCTGATCCACTTCCACCTCCTTCAACCTCCCCGTTGCCGCCGATTCCACCATCGGAATTCCCCAATTGACGATCGGACATTCCTCCAAGCCGCTGCCACCAACTGTGGCCCTCCGATGGACCCTATTATGAAGAGCGGCGTCAATAAGGAGATCACGCTAAACGAAGAGAAAAGTGAATCGAAGACGACGCAAGCAGCTAAATACAAAAAGAATCTTGAAGCTTACAACGATAGAGTTTCTTCCAAACAAAAATAAGAGCATTTGACACGCTATGAAGGTGCCTTAATTTTTCCGTTTCCCCGACGAAATCATTTTTTTAACCTGTGTTGATGAGTTTCTCTCTTTGCAAATTCTGGGGATGCTTGATTCAATCTCATTTGCTCTAAGAAATAGTAGCAGCAAAAATTAAGGAAAAAACATGTGCATAAAAAATTAAGGAATAATTGTCATCATGTTGTTGAGTTAAGACAAAACAATAGTAGAAAAAAATTCATATAATTCACTGGATTTCTATGCAACTAATTGCAAACAATAGAAGCAATTGCTTCATAACCACAGTTAGCAAAATCATTTATTTCACGGATTGGAGCTGCATAATGACAGTTAGCAACTAATTTGCACGTCTAACGAGTATTTTTTCACGAACTTCAGGAAGAACATTTTCATCGGATGGAGAAAATGATCAGTGTGTGCCGAATGGGATTCAACTGCTAGATGATAAGTTATGTAATCTATGAAGATTAGAAAGAAAAAAAAATATAGAGAAGGAAGAAGATGAAAAGTAAAAATGGATATTGGAGTGGCTCCCCTCTCTCTCTTCCATGGGATCGACACAACGCCCTTTTTTGTGAAACAGAGCTGGCGAAGAGGTGTTGCAAGGGAAAGTAGCTGCTTTTTTTTTTTTTAACGGGAGCAAACAATGTTGCATTTGGGGAGTGTTAGGACTTTTAGGTGATGCAATAGTAAAAAGTGAAGTTTGTGTGTGAAATATGTAAATAGAATTGTTTTGAAAAAAAAGTTGTTATGCAAGTAAAAAACACCTTTTAAGCTTTTTCTTTTCTTTTTATGATGGCTCTGCAGAGAATGCAATGTCATCTTAACAAGTCTCCATCATCTGTTGCTCATGTTTTTCTCAATCGACAACAAAAGTTTTATTCCATATGTGGCATAGGATTTGTTTGGGTTAATTTTATTATAGATTTTTTTTAGAAATTTTGAAAATGTAGAATTTTAACTTTCTTAAAACTACCACACTCTTGTAGACAGGGGCAGAACTAATCTCTTTTTCAAGGATAGGCAAAATAGAATTGTGAAATGCACAATCTTATATATGAAATTGAAAGATGATTTTTTTTTGTTAGAATTTGGGCAAGTGCATTTATTGAAGGTTGACACAATAGTTAAAATGCATATTCTTCTAATAACAAAAAAGATTTCAGGGTTGACAGTTGCCCACTTTGAGTTCTTTCTAGTTCCGCTCATCCTTGAAGATATTATTGTTAAAAGCTACTTCTCATCAAATTTTTGTTGCAATTTTTATAAAGCAACAAGAAAGTTATGACAAATAGAATTGTGGCAATGATCTGAAAAACAGAGCAGTGTAAAAGTTACCTCTAATAAACCCTTAGTTGGTACTCAAGAGACGGCCCAGTTAATTTTCCCATCTATCCTGAATAAGATCAACTTCTTCTAGTATTGAGTCTTTGGGATTGTTTGTTATCCTATTTTAGGTAAGATTTAAGTGAGATTAAGATTAAATTACGCTAAATATACATTTGAGAATTCTAAATCCTATTATTTTGATAAATCTCACTTGATCCCCTCCCCGTTTTGGTTAAATTTCATAATTCATAGAGTATAATGAATTTATATATTTCTCTCTCGTAAATCATAAATCTGAAATAACAAACAATTTAGCACGATTTAACAAGATTCAAAGTTGTCATGCCAAATCCTCTAAAAATTTTAATATTTCACAATTGAGATTTTACCATAGCAAAAATCATATTGATTCTTATCATAGTTTTTGCTGTTATCTAATGTTCTGGTATCAACAAGGAAAATAATTTGTGTTTTCAATTTTCTGATATCAGGTTGTCAGCTATGATTTCAAAAAAGAGAGGTTTTCTGACCTGCACCGATCTTCAATCAGATTCCCAGAAGAAAGATTTTTCTTCGTTGGCACCCCAACTACTCCTGATTCAAAGGATGCAGCCATGGCGGGGGAAGCCATTGTCAGAGCTCAGTTCCAGGTCGATCCTTATGGCTGTACAGGTTCCCTTCAAGACAAGAGACTTAAAAGGGATCCATTTCATCGGTCTGTTCCCTATCCTGGAGGATGCCCTGAACTGAAAAGCTTGTTCAGCTACTGTGGCCCCGCTATTTATCCAGGCGCTCTCCCATGGTGATAACTATTTATTGCATTAAAATCACAGAACATAGCCTTCACAGCTGATTTATATTGCAGAGAAGTAATGCTGGTCAAATAATTTAGGTGACTTCGGATCTTCTTGAGGAAAAAGTTTGTCTTGTGCTTCTTGGGAGAGAGAGGGAAAGGGAGAGAGGGGTGAGAGAGAGAGCCAAAAGAGAACAATCTTATTACTTTTTTAAAATAGATGCTTTATTACAAACGATAGAATCTATATATAGATACTAACAATAGCACAAAAAAATACATTAGAATCTAAACTAAAAGAATAATAAGATTCTTTCTTTTAGTTTAGGTTTTTTTTTGTAGTTTTTTGTGCTACCATCAGTATCTAATATAGAAAAGCAATAAGATTGTCTGATTTGGCTCTCTCCCTCGCCCCTTCTCTCCCTCTCCCTCTCTCTTCCAAGAAGCTTGAAGAGAAATATCTTATTCCTCAAGAAGATCCTACAAGTAGTTTGGTGGATTGGATATGTTCAATTGTGTTTACATTGGAGCATGGAAGATCTGAAGCTTGTAAGAATTTTAGTGGTTGATCGACTTGTTTAAATGCTTGTAATGCTTGCAGATAATGTTATATCATAGTTACATGAAATTCGTTGTATATTTATTTGATGGTTATATCAACTCATTTATATCAATGTTATCAGCACAATTCCTAGAACACTTGAGATTCTTAGAACACCTTAGATATTTTGACATGATTTATCAACTACTTATTTGCTTTACTCACTGAACTTTATATAGATTAACATAGGGCCTAAGTTCACTCTTCTATGGGCACAAGTACATTATTTGACAAGTTTTATTATGTTGAAATACATATTTTTATTAACTTCAAACAACCATTTGGATTCTAAGAATCAGCTGACAATTAAATGGATGGTTCTTTATTTTTTATTAATAAAAGTAACAGCAAATCTTCTTTTTTTGTTAATTTGGAATATCATCACAAAAATTCTCTCATTTTTTTTAAGAATTAAGGAACACAATATTTGGACTCACAAACAGACCATCCTAAAGGAGTCGTAAGGCCGTCAATCTCTGATAAAAGGCTTGATCATTCTACGTAGGCTCCTATCTTCCTCTGAAGACGGTCTCGAAGGAGTCGAAAGACCGTCATTATCCAGTTAAGAATTGGGCCTTTAATACCAGATCAATATATTGGTGAATGTTTGTGGCAAATAGAGTATGACTCTCTAGTGCCAATCCAAACTTTTCCCAAACAGTTTAGAATCGTCATGACGATGGCAGCAACATAGAGGAGATCCCATTGCAATAATGATTAGAAGGAGATTTGATGATAATCAATGGATGGATGGATGAATTTCTAGTGATGATTGGTGGTTAAGTTGTATTTTGTTGGAGATAATTTGCAGGCATGCTGATGAGAATAGATAGCGAACAACTTGATTGAATGCTATAACGATCTCATGTAAATCCAATGATATTGTATATGACTTTGAGACGTTCATATAACTTGATTGAATGCTATGTCGATCTCATGTAAATCCAATGATATTGTATATGACTTTGAGAAGTCCATATAAGTTTGATGTTTGCTTTTAATGCAAGAAAGGCCCCATTTTTATGTAAAAATATATTTTATTTGTGAATTTACCCCCATTTACCTAATTAGAGGGATTCATTCCTTTTGTAGCTTTTAGCTTTGATGATTTGAAGAAATATATATATATATATATTTTCATGGCTTTTAGCCTTATGAGATTTTTAAATAAATGATGACACTATTAAGCCTTTTCACTCAGTAGCTTCTCGAGATTATTTGTTAGATCATTGCTCTACATCGTTATTTTACATCAAAAAAGTTGAAAAAATCTATGAAACGTAAGCACACAAACAATATTAAATATGGATGCCATTAATGAATATATAAATGGTAATAATGAAATATAAATTACATATTTGATGTTAACATAATATAAATATTAAATTTTAAATATTAGATATATAAATAGGATGATATAAAAGGATATGTAAATTTCCATTTTAGTATTTAAAAATGGTTAAACTTCGGATTATAGTAAAAGATAGGTTAAACTTCCTAAGAATGATAAAACAATCATTATTCCAAATAAAGAACGTGCGCAAATTTTATTTGGGAGTAATATCTCTCCGGGGTCTTCGACCGCGCGGCCCAGAAGGCTTTCAGCATAGGCAGCCTGGAACAACTTGCACTGCCGGGGTTTTGTTTTCACCGCACTTTTACTGCTCTGATACCTTTTGTAGAAGCTGCTTGGAGAAGAAAAAGGAGGAAGGAGCGAGATGTGGTTCTTGTGCGTATTCTTCCACCGGCTGCTGGACTATCGCCGGCCGGAGGTTGAGTCCCTGGCGGAGCTCTTTGGAGCTTTCGAGCCGATGGAAGATGGAAGTCCAGTGCGGCCTCTTTCGTTGGAGTGGAATCTTCCTCAGAACCACCACATCGACTCTCCCTTCCACTTCGTTAACCTACCATCCGAGGATGTGGCTAGGAACATCGCCAGACGAAGTGAGCATTCCTGCGTTTAATCTGTTGCGCTGTTTTTATCCAGTTTTATCCTATTATTGTATTTCCCATTGTCAAGATTTTTAACTTTGTTTCACTTTTATTGTTATTCTTGCATTCTTGGTGGGAGATGTTCTTTTTTTGTGTTAGGTCATTTCATATTAATGTTTTTCATTTTAATGAAGATTAATATTTTAGCCTATGGCTCTTCCCTTTTTCAAGGAGTATTTATCTAATAATGCATTCTGTTTAAGCTATATTTGAAAATTTTGGGTATAATGCATCCTATTTAATTCGGAGATTGGAATTTTAAGCATAATAAGTCCTGTTTAGTTTTAAATATTAGATATTTGGTTCACTTGCACTGATATTTTCTATGATTCTCTTTGGGATTGTTATATAATGACGTACAATGGTCAAGTTGATTTTTTTTCCTGCACGTTATGATGATTGCTGCATTTATTTGCTTTATGATATGCTTGATAGCCCCATCCGGGACCTATGATGCACATACACACCTCTTCAAGAGGGAATGCAGTGTTGGACAAGGACACCTGCCCGACATGGATGGGGCATGTGTCGGACACAACAAACAAGTATCCGATTAAAATAATATTTACATTTAAATGGACACACGTTCCTAATTTTTGATGATATATTTTTTTAAATTACAAATTTTTTATATTTTTATATTAACTTAATCAAATTAAAGATCACATTCGAACGTATATGCATGGCCCGACTGCCATATGCCTTAGGGTTAGGGTTGCAAACGAACTGAGCCAAGCTAAGCCGAGTATGTGAGTGTTCATGTTTGAGTTCATTTATTATCAGCTTGTTCAAGTTTGGTTAGTGTTTGATTCGTGCTTTATTGTTTGTGTTCATGTTTGGTTTGTTTAAATTAATGAGTGTTCATGTTTGGTTAATGTTAGGTTCGTTTAGTTTTTATTGAGTTTTAAACAAGCAAGCCTTAACGAGCTATAAACGAGTTGTACTTCTAGATGTTCATTAACTTAATAAATGAGCTTTATCGAGCATTCTAACAAACAATAACATTGAGCATGTTCGTGAACATATTTAGCGAATTTTTTTAAACTATCAAACAAGCACGTTCATGAACATATCTAATGATTATTCTCGAGCTATCAAATGAGCAAGTTCATGAACATATATAACTAGTTTTTTTGAGCCACCAAATGAGTTCGTTCACGAATAAGTGATCTTTGATTCATTTTATATTTGTTCATGAAAATAAAATAAAAAACAATCTAACAAACATGGACAAACGTGAAATGTCTCTTGTTCATGAACAAATTCATTATATTAAAGGCAGAAATTAAAATAAAATTAGATTTATAATAAAAGCAGTTGTCTATGCAAAATGAAAATAAGATTAATCAATATGAATATATTTTCAAATGAAGCTTACCTGTTGCATTTCTCTTCATTTGGTACAACATTTGAAAAATTATCTTTTGTGTTCATAGAAAGACTTCAATGGTTCTATTAGAACTACAAAAGCACACTATCAAAACAAATACATCATATAAAACACACTATCAAAACAAATACATTATATAAAATAAAGCTTGTTGATATTTAGTGCTTAATGAAATTCAAACCAATGAGAAAATAGAAGTGGAGAGCATATATTTCTGTTAGAACTACAAAAATAAATCAAGTATAATATGCTAAAACTTTCTCTTGAATAAAGCAGCTATATCTGTCAAAATTACAAAAAAAGTAGGTTAATACAAAGTTTTTTATCGCTGCAGAACTTAAAACCAGTTTAAATCCATTGCTATACTATTAGATTTTTAAAATCAAGTCATCTTGTTATTTGTGTGGGTACATTTACCTGTTGGTGAATTCATGCCCTCAACAATAATCCTATTTGATGTACCATGTTATTACAATTTCAAATTTCTTTAGATTTGTGCTATTGCGAAATTCTCCACTTTTTTTATTCACAGGTATTTGAATGATCATTTATCAAGTCTTGCAATTATTGTCATTTTATCTTTGGCACATTTATAGGTATGCTTGTCAAGGGGATTTATGAATTATGGGGAGAGGGCATTACCGATGATGATTTAGAAAAGGCTATTAGAGGTTTCCCTGATGAGAGAAAGTTGCCATATTTGAAACCCGAAAGCTCATTTCGCATTACAGTAGACAATTTTGGCAAAGTGATCAGCTTTCAAGAACAAAATGAGCGCATCCGTGGACTCAGTTACATTCCGTTCAAGGTCTGTTAAGCTATTTCTTGAGCCATCAGTTATAAATACTGACTAGAGAAAACTATTGGAAATTTGTCTTCAGATTGTAGAAATTTCTAGAAAAGTGTTGCTACTTGCTAGCCTTTTTTACGGGAGCATGTTAAATTTGTCCCTTGAATTATTTGTACGACAATACGGCTTTTTGCTGAAGTTTCTCATCTCCATTCGTTTGTTCATCGTCATCATTAGATCAAACTTTTGTATCTGGCTTTATGAATCCTTATGTTCCATTCATTCTTTTTTGTGTATTGTATGAAGTATTGACTCTTTTTTGCATATGACCTTTGGCCTTCCTCTTTACTTTTCTAATTCTTTCATATTGTTTTTATTTATTTGTTTCTTTGGCACACCATTTTCCTTCTTTTGTGTATCTCTAAATTACCTTAATTTATTTTCACTTCCACCTCCAACAATTTTTAGAATAAAGCGTTTTTTCAATTTATCCATTGATTTTATATAACATATTCATCTTATCTTTCTCATTTCAATCTTAACATTCTCATTTCAATCTTAACATTCCCATTTCAATCACACTTTGCTTGGATATTAGTGGCTACTTTATACTTTGACAACTTGATTCACATAGCATGATTGATTTAATTCTAATTTTCTAATATTTATATTTTAGTCTCTATGATGTTCTTCAACCACAATTAGGTATCACTTGCTCGCTTGTTTGATAGCTATTAATTTCATACTCACTAAAATTTCATATATATATATATATATATATATATATATATATATATACTGTGTGTTGAAACATTTACGGCGGTAGATAGATTGTGAGTTTAATATCTTAGTTTTATACGAAGATCTATCATACATAGATAAGAGAGAAGAGTGCAACAATCATAAGGGATACTAGAATTTTTACATGTAAAACTTTGAAAAGCAAAAAAATAACGAGGCATTGCCCATTTGAAATAATTTCACTTGTGTTTGTCGTTGATTATAAATGATGTCATTCCATTGGGAAAGACATTGGCTTAATGTAGCAAACATAATTGTATAAAGCACATTACACAGTTGTACTTGGAAGAATCTAATGACATGAGTTGTTCTAAAGAGAACTTTAGTCTGTTCATTTGGTTGGTAGAACCGTAGTCGAGTGTCGGTGGTCGGAGGGACTATAGTAGGCAATCAACTATGGTCGAAGGGACTGTAATCAGACAACATACATCAGAGGGATTGTAGTTAGGAAGCGACTAAGGTTGGACTTGGAAGGGTTGTAGTCGGGTGACTGTGGTTCGAGGATCATAGTTGACCAGCGACTGAGGTCGGAATGACCATAGTCATACGACGCTGGTCGAAGGGACCGTAGTCGTGCGACGGAGGTTAGAGACCGTAGTTGGACGATTGAGGTTGGAGGGACCATAATTGGAGGCCAAAATGATTAAAATATCAAAATCACTATTCTTATTAAATCAAACAAAATACAATAATTATAATTTTAACCTTTGAAATTATAAAATCAACCTATCAAATTGTCCCGAATAATCAGTACTATAACATATAAAAAATTACGTGGCAGAAGTTCACTAAATTCGGAGAAATACAATTAAAATCATTTTGGGAGGAATCAAACGATTGTATGATTTTTGGAAACTGCACCATATAAACACTTTACAAAATTGAATGAAGAATGATGTTTCATAAAATTAACCTCAGATAGTTGGGATAATGCTAAGGATGATGTTATTTAATGTTACCTATACTCTTTTTTTCTTCTAAAGCAAATGTTTTGTTTTTGAATAATTATATTCACTCAATTCGTGATTTATTATTTCTGAAAATTTATGGTTATCCATAGCAATTCTAGGTTTTTAACCATGCCTGTAAACCTGTAACATACTTAAGCCTCAGCTGTTTTATAACTTGGAACTTCTATGTACAGTTTTTATAGTTGCTCGAGTCCATTAGAAATTTTCAACTTATTTTACACTTGCTTTCTGAAATTCTGTCACCATAAAGGGTCGAGTTGATTTACGTAATCCTGATCATAAATTCTGGCTCATGGAAATTGATGACTATGGAGAAAACAACGGTCTTCCACCTGTTGTAGAAAGAAGAATTTTTTTTGGCCGGGAAGTTGGAGCTGCAGATAGAAAACTCCTACCAACCTATCAGTTAAAAAGTCGAAAATACATAGGACCTACTGCCATGGATGCTGAGATTGCCTTCCTAATGGCAAATCAAGGTTTGGCACGACCAGGGAAACTCATCTATGATCCCTTTGTTGGAACTGGGAGCATTCTTGTTGCTGCTGCACATTTTGGAGCAATGACTATGGTTTGTATCTATTTGACCTTATTTTCAACATCACCAAGGTTTTTTTTTTTATTGGCATCGAAATTATTTTTGTATATTTAGTTTTTGGAGTTTCAAGGATTCTAATTGAATTTGATCAGGGTGCAGATATTGACATAAGGGTGGTACGTGATGGCCGTGGTCCGGACTGTAATGTTTGGAGCAACTTTGAACAGGTATTTTTTTTCCCATACATTCCAAACGTTCTTGCACTACAATTTTCCTATAGGTGATGCAAATATTCTCTCAAAATTAGTGTATATTATGCTTTTTTTTTTTCACATTTCCAACCTTTTTTTAGTATCCACAGCAATGTAATTGGTTATATTTTGTAAATCTAAGCCCCTAATATTGTCTTAAGGTTTTAATATTTGTACTTTTCTTTGATTTGCTTCCTCTCTTTATTATCTTTGAGCTCCGTCCTTTTGTCTCTTATGAGAATGGAGGTTCCAAATGACAATATTAATATCTTAAAGGAGGATACTATCGCTAACCTATTTGACAAGCATAGAAAAGCGGGAAGTTCTTCTGACTATACGAATAAGAAGAAAAGGATAAATATTGAGGAGACAAAGGCCAAAGGCGAGATTCGAGAGCTCAGTGCTTCGTCAAAATCTTTGGTCGATCAACATTTTTCTTCTCTTGCTGCTATGGAAAGAGATGCTACTCGGCTATGTCTATTTTTCCTCAAGATGATGTTGAAATTCGGAGAATAGGTAAAAAATTGAAAACATTTTAACACAAATTTATCTTAATAAATTATACAAATTTAATTTTAATGAGCCACTTTTAATGCAGTTCTTTCCTCAATGAGCAAGCTCTTAGGTATGATGCCCAGTGCCGAACCTCCCATTCGCCAAGAACTTTTTGATGAGAGTTGAAGTCGACTAAGTAGTGGTTTTGTCAGAGATTGGCGTTGCAGAACCACCCATGGAGGTTGAGGATCTCGAAGTTGTTCAACCTCTAGCTACAATAAGTGAGTCTGAAGTTGTCCAGACACCTATTGAAATAGTGGCACTTGAAGTCGCCAAGGTGCCTGCTGAATAACATATTTTATGAGGGGCTGAGTATTGAATTTGGCCAAATTACAACTGAAAGTATGATTTATCTTCATATTGGATAAAATTTTAGTTAGATCTTGTTGAGGAAAGTTTTTTGAATGGAATCTTTCCTTTTCTAGCCTTCCCTTTGGCTGGGTTGGCTGTAGAGAAGGATCAGAAAATATTCTCGAATTTAGTTAGCCTTGTGCTAGAAACCTTGAAGAAATTTACTGGGCTTATTACTGATAAAGGGAAGATGCTAATTTCAACTCTTAAAGAATATTCCCAGGATATTCATAGTACAAACTTCGTTACCTCGAGGAACTTATTGAAGCGGTGCTCTTGAAAAGAGATGAACAATTGTCTATTGAAATAAGCCAATTGAAGTCATTCATGGCCGCTATGAAGGACGAGTATGAAGTTAAAGAGTATGAAGTGCTTCACTCTCACTCTTTGAACAAATGTGTCAATGATTAGTGCCTTATACTTGGCTTGATTACTGATTATCTGAAAATCAATTTTGACAACATGAGAAAATATTGTTCCTGCTGGACTCTTCAAAACAACTTTAATGTCGACACTCCTACACAAGAGGCCCTATCAATATAAATTATAAACCGCCACTGCATGTCTTTCTTGATAATCACCTTTCCTTCAACGCTAACTACATTGAAATTGGCCAGTAAATTTGTGTGCGCCCATGCCTTGATGGCGGTCTTTGGCTCGTATAAAATTTGGAACTCGTTGACCCACCGAGTTGAGTAGTTGCACAGAGTAGTCTGGCTTTGCAAGGACCGACTTCAATGGATGGTTAGCTACAACAAGAATCGAATGCGCCTTGAAGTAAAGAAGAAGTCGCCGTGCAAAGCTAATCAAAGCCTAAGGTAGCTTTTCGGATAGTGCGAATTGGCCTCATGTAGAATTTTGCTCTCCTAATAGATCGGTTATTGCTTCTTCCTTTCTTTGCGACGTGCACTGAGCTCACCACATGTTTGCTAACTCTATGATACTCGAGCAAGTCATTCATCAATTGCGGACTTTGATGTCGGGGCAACAAAGAGAGGACAGACTTCAATTATTTAAAGACAAGTTCACATTTTTCATACAAGGTGAAGTGTTTAACACTTCTCAAAACTTTAAAGAAGGCTAGCACTTGTTGTCTAACTTTTATAGGAACCGACAAAGTCTAGCGATTTGCCTTGTAACCTATGCCACTATGTTGTGTTTTGAGATGAGGGCATTTCAAAAACTGCTTTAACTTTCTCTAGATTTATTTTGATGCATTCTTGAGTTAGTAAAAAAGCCCAAGACTTGCTTGATCCGGCTCCAATGATATATTTTAGAGGGTTCAACTTCATGTCATACTTTTATTTTTTCGAAAAAATTTCTTTGAGATTTTCAACATATTGCTATGAAGTATTGCTTTTAGTTAAGAGATTGTCAATACAAACTTTGACCTTCCCTCTTTTGATTTTAGAAAATATAATTCATCATCCTTTGGTATGTAGCATTTGTATTTTTTAAACTACATGGCATAGTGTTATAATAAAATAATACTTCACTTGTGGTGAATGGTTCCTTCTTGTAGTTGATTATGTGTAGTTTGGCTTGATGATATCTCGAGAAGGTATCTTAGATACTCATCCTCGAATGAATGACTGTAGAGTTGACTAGGTCATCAATAAGCAATAGCAGATAGCTATGCTTGGGAGAAGCAAAGTTTTCTAATGGGTGAACTCAACATACATATGCTATTTTTCGTTTGACTTACACACCATAATGAGAAGGCATTGTCTAGTGCGGGCCTCTTTTCAATTCTCCTCTTCTTGACTGAGAATCGAAGTTGACTCCTAACTGTCAGGTTAATATATCTCATCGGCAAGTGGAGTAGTGGCCAAGACTATAGCTCTAGAAAGTCTTATTCTAAGTTGATTCTTAAAGGCTTTTCCACTCTTAAGAATGGTTCTTGACATTCTCACCGATGCTCCCTAAATCATTTGAGCTATCCTCTCCTTGAATTTTGAAAGTTGACAAGCAATCACCAACTCCAGATTTTCTATGTTAACAAATTCTTCTCTCCCTCTTTGATGTCATTCTATTTTATGTACTATACTAGTTAGCGACTTACTCCATGCTCATCTCACCTTTTAGGATGTTGACTCTAGAATTGTCTGTGATTCACACTCAACTATACTGAGAATATCCAGTGAAAAAGGAAATATAAAAAAATAGGGAGAGAAGAATTTTACAGTAAACGTTACGAGAATTTGGTAAAATGTGCTCAATTACAGAAAGTTACATAAACTGAAATCACCGCTTGATCTTCTATTTCAGATTTGAATTGGGGATTGAGCATTACAAAATTAACCATATACATAGCTATACATAAAATAAGTGAGAATACGGTAATTGTGTGGCATGATTGGAAAGTCTAACTTGATTTAGTTATTTATTGAGTAGCCGAGTAATTGAGTTGCCGATCAATAGTTTTTTTTTTTTAAAGTTGCCCCTCCTTGAATAATCATTAGGGTTGTCCTTATAGATAGTAATTGTTGGGGTCAACTAATAAACTTTACTCGCCAACTAGGTCGAGTTCTTTTGAAATTGTCGCTTGCTTGAGGCAAGTTTTCTTGTAGGCTAGTGAGTATGAGACCAAGTACACCGAGTTACTTGGCTTGAGTTGACTTGATTTAACTTGAATCGGGTCAACTTAGTTTGAACAGGATTGTTCTAGATATTTGGGTGTACACTTGTGAAGGTTAAATTACATGTTTCATGATGCACATAAAGTATACGGAATTTGAAAGATCAAATGGAATGCAAGCCATTCATAAAGACCATCAACAATTTTGAAGGATGTTTTACCTTCATTATATAGTTAGGGGTAAATTTGTTGATAGCTACTTCATAATTATATTTTTGAGAATATAGATGATATAAAACATCATCAATCAAGGGATATGAAAGTTACGTTTTATAGTTATTTTTTGTTGACCGTTCGATTGCTGAAGCACATTTGCGAAGAACCATTTTTCTTTGTATTAGAAGCTTTTCCTTAGGAAGTCCTTATAAACTAAATCGTCAATTTGGCATTTAAGTCAAGCATGATTTTTAGGATTCATTCAAATGATGCAGATGGTTGGGAAGTTGGGACATGGAATTAAATCAATAGCATGTTGAAGATCCCATAGAGGGAGATTATTTGGGAGTTTGCTCGGAAGATCAACAAATTTAGTCTACAGGGGATTATAAAATAATGATTGGAATAGGGGATGAAATTAGTGATCTCATGAGAATAAATGACAAAAGTAACTTGAGGCTTTTGTTTTACTTTTTAAAAGGCCTTTTGGGAAAGGAAGTGGAGATGGCCCTTAGGAGTAAATTGAGAAGTCGATGGCTTAGAATGTAAAATGCTTAATTTTTTTGAATTTGGAATGCCTATCCTCTTTTGAAGTTATAAAAATAGAAGAAATGGGAAAGAAAAGAGTTTTCAATTTTTTATTTTCATTTGTATATAATACCTATTCTTATAGTTAACAACTTATATGCACAATAAAAAAGAAATAAATGTAAAATACTTTCTGTTAAACGCATGCAGTTATGAAATAAATAGTACTAAACGATTACTCTCCCAAAAAAAAAACAAGGATTGTCTTAGGTAGATTGTAATGTTCAAATAATAACAAAACATTAAGCATCTTCCAAAAAAAAAAAAAAAACTATTGGTCATAAGAAGGACCACCTGAACAAAATATAGATAATAAAATCATTCCAAATATAGCATCGTTGGGTCTCCTACTTATTGAATTATTTGGAGGATTGGCTGGTGAAATAAATGCATTCCTTGCAAGTCTTAACCAAATAATAGAAAATCTTTCCAGACTTGAAAGGTTTTTGAATTCTTGAAATTCATGCTCATTTTTCGAACACTCCCCCTCAAGCTAGCTAAAAATATTCTCCATAGCTGCTTGCCTGTTAAGTCGTTAAATTGCCTCTTATGTAATTCTTTTGTATGAATATTCGCACTTTGTTCAGTAGTAAGCATATGAGAAATTTAAATCAGTCATTTCTCAAATTTTTTTCTTTTATAAAATATTTGACAGCTTTCACATGTTTTTCTTGAAGGATAGGATTTTGAGCAATTGCTATTGCCATTTTTTTTGACTTGGTGTTGAACAAGCAATTTTCAATTCTTCCATCAAATTTGGATCCACAAAGCTTCACAAATCCCATGATCCACTACTTCTGGCCCTGCTAAACTTTGTTTTTTTGCTTCATCATGTAACCAAATTTCTTTCAATTTAAATCTTGGTGTCTTTTTGTGATAGCTTGCGTCTTATTTCTCGATTCTGATGATGCTTCAACATTGAGTCTTTTGTGCTCCTGTTACAACAAATGGGGTAGAACAGAAGTAAAATGAGTATATTTTTAAAAAGAATTGCTCAAGTTAGAGTTTGAATCTCATCTAGTAATCGACAGGAGTGAAGGGAGAAAGAAGGTTCATGAAATAAAAATTTACCATTTCATGAGTCTCCTACCAAAAGGATTGATGAGAGGGAAGATTCTTGAATCCAATCCCATATATTAGGATAAAGCTAATAACTATGATGATGTAGAGATTAATATATAGATAGCCAGTGTTTAGGTGCCATTAGAGACAAGTCTGAATCTAACATCTATAAATATGCTTGGCAATTATTTTAATTATGTTCAGTAACATGATTGTTCTTGATAGGACTTTCCGGAGGATAACAATGTTCCCATGTATCTTAACCTGTGCTTTATGGTTCGCCTTCTGAAATGCTTAATTTGTGTATAATTTTGAGGAGTTGACCTGTAGGGAACCTTTAAGGTGAAGCTTGTGTGGGGAATTTGTAGCATTTTCGGGAGAACCATGGAAATTAAATATTTGAATGTGCACTCTTTGATTGAAGTCCTTGAAGTCGCACTAATCATGAAATCTTTTTTTTTTTCCTTTCTGTGTTTATTTTTAAATCACTCTTGCAAACTTTCTGTGTTTTCAGTGGGTCTGACTTGAGACTTATAACCATGATTATTTCTATCATATGTTTTTGGTTACATCTCTATGGATATTTTGAATCTTTGCAGTATGGTCTGCCGAAGCCACTTTCTTTGATGAGATCAGATAATAACCTGCCGCCTTGGCGTTCTGGACTCAAGGAGGTACGCTTGATTTACAATTTATCAGATGATTTACTTATGAAATATCAGAAATTTATGTTCTTCTTTGATATCTATTAAAGCTATTTGTTTTTGTTCACCTAATAATTGCAAATTTATAAATAGCTGGATACAGAATCAGTAAGTGTGGAAATGTTGAACCATGCATAGACATTTAACTTCTGAAGTTCATTAAATGTCGCATTGCATGTATCTAAATATTTTTCAAGTGTTACTAGCTCAGCTTACTTTGTGTTGCCTCTTTTTTTTTCAAATCTTTTAATTAATTTTAGCTTTCCAGCATACCAGTGTTCTGGATTAAGTATATGCAAAGCATTTCAATTTGTTTTATTGCCTTGAATAGGCTTTTATTATAGATTATGTTATTTAATAAATGTGATGTGTAGGTTAATAGGTTTTTGTGAGTCTTTGAGTTTATAGATTTTTATGGCATTAAGTGCTTGATAGTTAGCTTAAGAAGTCATAAAGTGTCTTGTATTGCAATATACGTCTCCCTTTGGAGCGTATTAGGTTATGAATAAGATCAACTAAATCCCTCCATACTAATAATCTTTTATTCCCTTTGCTTAATCATTCATTTTGGGCATTTATGGTGAGCTGAAAAAAGTTGTTTATACTTTATGATTCTTCGATGTCATAACAATTGGTGCTCTTATTGAGCCTCGCCATTAGGTGCTTGTCAATCAGCACCTCTCATTATCATCACTTGAATTTCCTGCCAATCAGATACCTAGGTCCCTATCTGCCACACTAACGGTTTCTTTCTTGGTCAATTCCTTCGTCAATTCCGGCGTCCATACCACATCATCCAGATCATGCCCGGCACATAAAAAACTAGCAGACATCTTTTTCCACACAGTCAAGGTGCTATTTCTAGAACAGACTTCTACCATTCGTCCGCATCTCTTTCCTTATGATGCCAATCCCATCCAGATCTCGCCACACCAAACTATGCCATTCACCAGATCTAACCAAACCTCGGCCATCTTGTGCTAGTTCTAAGTCTTCATCCATCGTCCAGATCTCCTTTGTCCCATCATTGTTTATCGCTCCTTGTGGCATCTTAGATCTTCACTCTCTGACGTTGCACCATCTAGAAATCAATGAATTCAGATTCCCAAATTCCTGTTTCACAGTCACGTTAGATATATTCACTTTTTTCTCCCATTGAACTTTAGATCTTTGAAAATATATCAACTCTAGGAAGTTAACTTCCGCCGCATCTCTTGCTTACGTCACTAACCTTCGCACAAATCTCATATCAAAATATCCCAATCACTATTATCATATATTTGCTGTTGGATCCCTTTTTGTTTGTTACAATCAACATCTACTTTTGCCAATCCCATCATTGGTGCTCCTTTCCGATGTCTGTCACTATCATGCCAATTTGACAAACCAAGTCAAGATCTAACAACTCCTCTACGACAAATTTCCATTTCCAACTATATCCGCAATCTCTCAGGAATGACAAGCACCTACTTGCACTCCTTGTGTGATTCCAACGAACATCGATGCATCCTCCCGGCTCCATGGTTAAACCAGCAATCTCATCATTAACCCTTGATCAGCCTGTCAAATATATCTCATTTGTATTTTGTCTATATGACATTTCTAGCATGCTCATGATGATCCCAATTACTGTGACAGTTGCATGACGCAAAGTACCAGGTGTATGAATGGTTGCTACTTCTCTCATCACTAGCATGGATCATCGGCTTGATGCGTGGTTTGATGGCTGCTCTCTAACGTTTGCATTTATATGCCATAACAGGATTCTTCTTGGGTTCCTCACTTGGATTGATACTCTATGGAGGAGTTTCTTTTTATTATGTTCGACCTTAAGGACAGTTTTGCAAGGGTTGAAATATTAGGCATCTGTTATACATTATATAATAAAAGTAATGGGTAGGTTAATTGGTCTTTTTGAGACATTGAGTTCATAAATAGGTATGGGTAATAAGTGCTTAATAGGTAGGTTAAGTAGTCCTATATATATATATATCTCCAATTGTAGTGTATTACAGTATGAGTGAAGTCAACTGAAACCATTTTGTTGAGGATCTCTTCTTCCCTCTTTCAATCCCATATTTTTTAGAGTTTCCAACAAGCTCAAAATTGTCATTTTTTTTCATATGATCCTCCATGATCATAGAAACTTATCCTTAAGATCTTCACCTTCACATTGAGGACGACTAATTATGTCCAAAACATTACAATTGCTTCATAATTGCCCTAAGTTTAAACAACTCAAAATCAAAATTGATTGTTTCTATTACTCACTTCAAATTAACTTGATTTAACTTTAGATTGACTCAATCTATGAGATATGTAACACACAAATTTGAGTTAAAAGTGATTACTGGTTGAGCAAAAAATGTACATCTGCATATGAATAAATTTTTATGAAAATTTAAAATTAATATCATATATAATTAGCAAATACGCATTAATAAAATAGTTGATATATATATATGTAATGGACTAGATCAGAATATGCTCAAAAGTCAATAAGAAATCATTTTCTTTTAACTCTACAAATTTGGCTCATGGTGAAATTGTAATATTTGATTTCAAGTTTTCGCCAACTTGGTCAATTCGATTTGATGTCTTTGCCACATTACATAGTACTAGCATATGCCGTGTACAAATTCATGGGTGAGGATGTATGATAAACTTTAATGGTTGAGAATGTGTATTTACTTGCTTTTAATATTTTATTTATGTCTTGAGAAATGCGTAATACTATAGTAATAGGCAAAATGGGTTGCACATGTATTTTGGCCCTTCTGCTTTATTGATATTATAAGATATTTCTTTCTTATCTTTCCAGTTTTATTTGTCATCCTTCCTAGAAATCTCATTGCTTAATCTTGAAAATATATTGGTATTGAGATGCCAAGTGGTTGGCCTTCACCAACAACGGTAGAAATATAAAATTTTATACTCACTATAAATAGATGATGTGAGGATTGTGGGAGCATAATGACATCACGTGTTTTGATGTTATTATAGTTATCTTATTTGTTATTTTCTAGTTTGTTTTTAAATGTAACATGCCTGTAATGTTGGTTCCTAGAATGTGATTTGTTCACTAGTTTTTTGATTCTTTGCTCAATTTGGTTTTTGAGTATGCATCTAGTTCTCTATATTGTCCATCCATTGATTTGTAAGTTCATTATTGGTGTTGCTGATTTGGTAAGCATTATTAATGTAAATATTGGATCCTATTTACTATTTTTACCACTAGTGGAGGCCTGCATTTCATTTACTGTTTTTTTAACCTCCTTGTGCACATGCTGGAGTTGAGTCTGATGGTTTAGTGTAACAGGGATTATGGTTTTCACCATATTCCTTCTGCTATCTACGATCATTCATTGTAACAATCACTCTAACGGTACTAAATTAGCTCATAGAAAACCTGCTCCTCTGATTTTGTATGTTATATATATTCATTTCTGGAAACATTGAAAAATGACAACATATTTGTTCACTTATTTTTATTTTAAAAACAAAATGTTTTGTTTTTTTTAAAAAATACCAAAATAACTTTTATCTATCAATATTTAAAAGTAATTTGGCCCCTCAAATTCCTATTTTGACAACCTGCACTCTGACATTCGCCCAATTGTCATTATCTCTTCCACCCTCATCAACGAATGCTTCGCCATCAGCGAAGTTTCGTCCAACCCCTCAACCTCGATCCTCATGGACGCCTTTGCTCACTCTTCATCCTCGAGATTCATCCCCTTTGACAACAACTTTCTATCCGTCACCATCACTGCAATCTTTGACGCATCTACATTCCCACTATTCTCAAACGACTCCATCCTAAGCTGCGCTGCATGCAATTACAACTCATAATGCAAATTCCAATGCATATCCTCAATACTATTTCCATTCGTATTTTAACTGGCTGACAACCTCTCTAAACTTGTTTAACACGTTCTCATTGATCATTATGTTAGACCGGTCCACTGAACTGGTCTAGCTGGTCCATACAAGACCGGCTCGCATGTAACAGAGGCAAAGAAGTTCTGCCTCTTGATTGTGCCGCTCAAACCGCAAAGTCAAAAAGCTCTGATTAGGACGGATTTAGGAGGAGTTTAGGAGGAAAATTTAAAAGTAGGGGTTGTTTAGAGATTTCCTTTTGGATTACATGCATTAAATAATTTGTTTTCCTATGGTTAGGGCATCTTGAATTTGGGTGAAATTTGAGATCTCTCTTAGGTACTTGGGCTCTAGCCGCCGACTAGGGATTGGGAGAGCCGGATCTTCCTCTCGAATTGCAGATCCATTGTATCTTGTTTGCTTTTGTTCATCTTTCATCAAATAAAAGATGTTTCGTTGTTGTTCGTCTTCCTTCTTCTCAAAAATTGTTTGCATGTATATGATTTTCTCATATTTCAGCTTGGATTTTTTAGGTTTATACAAATGTTTTCTATCAAATTGTTATCAGAGCAATTTCCTTGGCTGAAATAGAAGTCTTCCTAGCTCAATTTTGCTGCGTTCCATATCCGATATTGTTGTTTTTGTTGATTGGAGGCTAGAATTCGCTTCAAACTTGTTGTTTTTTGCTATTGGAGCCTAAATCCGGTTCCCATGGTAGGAAGACAGGTAGAAGTGTTGGAAAACTGAAATTTCAGATCTCCACACTCGAACTTTTAGATGTCAAAAGTCAAATTTCAGCCATTCACGAGAAGATGTATGAAAATTTTTTCATCCTGGGGGAGATGCTGAAGAAATTGCTCGAGGGCCAATCTAAAACGGCGTCGTCAGAGGTGAAGGAAGCCTCCGGCAACCCGAGAAGCGGGGAAAACTCAAATCCAATAAAGCAAAGGGAAGATCAGGAGGTGGAAACTCGAAAGAGAAAAGAGAGAATACCTCTCCAAGAGCCTTTTCCTAGGGGGAGCAGGGTAGAGGGTATGGGGAGAAGCGTGATGAGGTGGAACATGAACAAAGGGGTGTTGAATTTGAGAGGAGAGGGGTAATTGGGGGTGGGGGGGCTGAAATTGAAAGGAGAAGGATTTATTATGATCCCAGGGGTTTTGAATTTGAAAGGACAATGTGAGAATTTGATGAAATGTTTGGGAATGAGCATAAAAGGGATGATTGAGACTTTTGGGGGGAACCACCTCCTTGGAAAATGAAAAATTATGGAGGAAACAGGGGGAATTGAGGAGATCCGAGGGTGAGGAAGCTAAAGATGTCTATTTTTGAGGGAGATGATGCCCATGGCTGGGGGTGGGGGGGCTGAAATTGAAAGGAGAAGGATTTATTATGATCCCAGGGGTTTTGAATTTGAAAGGACAATGTGAGAATTTGATGAAATGTTTGGGAATGAGCATAAAAGGGATGATTGAGACTTTTGGGGGGAACCACCTCCTTGGAGAATGAAAAATTATGGAGGAAACAGGGGGAATTGAGGAGATCCGAGGGTGAGGAAGCTAAATATGCCTATTTTTGAGGGAGATGATGCCCATGGCTGGATCTACAAGGTGGAAAGATACTTTACCGTTAATAGGCTAACATAGGAGGAGAGACTAACGACAGCCGGGATGTGCTTGGAATGGAAAGCTTTAACATGGTACCAGTGGAAGGAAACAAGGCGACCCATACGGACCTAGAGGGAGTTTAAGGATTGCTTGTTTGAACATTTTCGAACTAGCAGAGGAGGAGATTTCTATGAGCAATTATTTGCCTTGACGTAGGAGGGGACGACGGTGGAATACTGTGAGTAGTTTGAGCACCTGGTTAGCTGACTGAACCAACTTTCAGAGACTATATTGGAGGGGAACTATATGAAAGGGCTCAAACCAGAGTTTCGAGCGACAGTTTGAGTGATGAGACATCGTGATTTGGGAGAGGCTATGTAGTTAGCTCAGTTAGTGGAGGATCAGAGGCACCTAAAGAAAGAGACTAGAGGCAGCAACTCATGAGGTTCATACAGGATGAAAACCACCTTCTTGACACCTAAGGAGCTGACACTGGGAGAAGGCTGTAGGTGGAAGACCTGGGGACAATTTCAAGAAGCTTATATAAACAGAGTTACGGGAGAAGAGGATGAATGGGCTCTGTTTCAGATGCGAGGATAGGTATATGTCGGGGCATAAATACATGGACTGAACCCTTAATATTCTTACCATTTGTGATGACGATTGAATGGAGGGTGTCGTCTTTCCACCTTGCGAACAATGTATGTCTTTTGGTGTGTGTGTGGGGGGGGGGTATTGTTAGACCGATTCAGCCGGTCCATACGAGACTGGCTTGCGTGTAACCGAGGCGCAAAAGTTCTGCCTCATGCTCGTGCTGCTCAAACCACAGTGTCCAAAAGCTTTGATTAGGAAGGATTTAGGAGGAGTTTAAGAGGGAAATTTGAAAGTATAGGCTATTTAGATATTTCATTTTAGATTGTATGTATTAAAAAGTTTGTTTTCCAAGGGTTGAGCATCTTGAATTTTGCTGAAAGTTAGAGATCTCTCTTTTAGGTACTTGGGCTCTAGCCGCTAGTGGGAGAGCTAGATCTTCCTCTCGAATTGAAGATCCATTCCATTGTATCTTACTTGCTTTTGTTCGTCTTTCATCAAATAAAATTTGTTTCGTTGTTATTCATCTTCCTTCTTCTCAAAAATTGTTTGCAAGTGGCTGATTTCTCGGATTTTAGCAAGGGTTTTCTATCAAATTCTTATCAATCGCTGATCCATAATATTTCCAAGCTCCACCTTTTTTAGCCAATGCTAATCCATAATATTTCCAAGCTCCACCTTTTTTAGCCAATGCTAACGGCACTCGTCAAAATTGATATGGTTGAATATGGCAGGTCGGGCACAGAGCATGTTAAAGAAGATGACATCAAATTAGTAAATTCTTGATTTTTTTCTTATACTCGTACGCCACAATCAAATTGGGGTCCATATTGCTTAGGTGATATATTAAAAGTGGGAAAAAATGCATTAACTTTTGCTCGGTAAGCATTAAATTTTAGATTTTGGCGCCATTTAAATTGTTGTTTGGAGCCCCAGTAAACTAAGGCCTCGTTTGGGACGGCTTTTTTATTGCTTCTGAAAACAGCTTTCTAGTTTAAAATTTTAAAATCTTAAATTAAGAAGCTGTTTTAAAAAGCAGTAAGAAAACTGAAGCCTAAATCATTACGTCTTTCTCACGTATATAACTGGGAACTTCTTCCCATTTTTCCTCAATAGTATTATCAAATACTAGATTAGGTTAGGATAATTAAACTGATCATACTCAAACTTATCCATTACAAATTTTCCTACATCAAGGTATTTGATGCCATAATCTGCGATCCTCCTTACGGTGTTCGTGCTGGAGGACGGAAATCTGGTGGCCGAAAATTACTTAAAGGCGCTGTTGACCCATACACAGTTCCAGAAGAGAAACGATTTAACCACATTCCATCAACTGCAGCTTACAGCTTAGCAGAATGTGTGAACGACCTTCTTGAACTTGCTGCAAGGATGCTTGTCATGGGAGGCAGGCTTGTGTTTTTCTTTCCTGTACTTAGGGAGGATGTGGTAACTGTTGCCCAGTTCCCCGAACATCCTTGCTTCACATTGATAGCTTCCTGTGAGCAGATTCTTAGTTTACGCTATAGTCGCTATTTGCTCACAATGGTGAAGACTGGCCATTACACTGAAGAGATTTCAGAGTTAGCTAGAAAGAAGCACTTGGACTTCAGAGAGAACCACCTCAAATGGATGGAAGAAGGTAATCTTCATTCTGCAGTGTTCAGTTCTTCTGATGCTCAAAATACAAAATCCTTGTTTGACAGAGATAGCAAGCCAAAATACAGAGGCAAGTATGTGTAATATTATTTATCTTACAACTCTTTTTGATTGTTTGTTTTGAATGTAATTTATAAGAAAACCAAGTGTTTTGAAAGAATTCTAATGAGTACATTCAAACATTCTCTTCGAAAATTATTATGTTCGGTCACCTGACCTAGAAATAGGTCCGGACATCCAATAAAAACTTGCCACATGGACTGCGCTTTGACTGTACGCATTGACTGCGCTTTTGGTGTGCTTTAGGTGCGCTTTGACTGCGCTTTTTTGACTGCGTTTTACCTGTGCTTTTTTGAATCAAAGCGCAGTCCATGTGACAAATTTTTAGTGGATTTCTGGACCTAAAAATAGGTTCGATGACCGGACCTAATAATTTGCCCTAATCTAGATGCTGAGCTATTGAGAGATTTTTTTTGGGAGGTCAGCCCAGTCCTTTCTACTTATCAATGCGTGAGACAATTCACTTATATGCTGATTTTGTTCATTGGGTATAGAGGGTTTCATTGTCAAAAAAATGCAACAAAAAATAATGCCAACACTAATGAGAGCAAAAATAATGTTGCAAAGTACATAGGCAAAAGCTCTTCTGCAAGTTCTGCCATCATAGAAGCAACTTAAGCTCAAGTGAGACCAATTAGCTAATCAGTCTCCCTCGTAAACCATCATCTTTCAATTTGATACTCGTTGCGAATTGGTCACATGATATTGGTTGATATCTCATGTCAACAAAATCAACTAGGCTGAGTAGCTTATTAATGAGGGCAATAAAGATTTAAATGAATGTGAAGATTTAGATTTCTTTTTAACTGTTTTTTAAAATAAATTTTTAATAAAAATTTTTTTAGTTCAAAAAATTTTTATACTAAAAATTTTCTTTATAAAATAATAAGAAAATCAACTCAAATGAAGATTCAATTTTGATGGTTGACATGTAATATAAATACTTAAATATGAATGTATTTATGCTTCTGATTATTTGGATGGAAATATAAATAGCAATTAATTATCATGCTGAAGTGTTAACTTCCTTTAAAAAATTTCTCTTATATTGTGATAACATCTAGGAAAATTTACATGCATAATATTAAAGTTATATGTATTTACATATTTTATATTTATTAATATAGCATTTTAATGTTTAAATGATACCGGAAAACATGCTTGAAAATATATTTTTTATATTAATTAAATTCATATGAGTGATATTTTGATATTATTTAAAAATTAATATATTATATAAAAACTTAGTTTATTATTTATCTAAATTTTATAAAATTTATTTAACTTTTAATGACTGAAATGATATGCATGCAATTTTAATAATTGTAAATATAAAAAATAAAATAATGTTGCATCATATCCATGAAACAAACATTCCAGAAGTTGCAAGCATACTGCAAAGTTTACTAAATTTTATGCGACTCCTTAATTTTCCCAAAATTTTTTTTTTTTATGCGACTACCCGCGACCCGCATTTATCAATCCATCGCTTTATCCAATGGACGGTTCGATTTGCTATAACATAGAGTCCCTAGATGGCATTCACGCACGGATTTTCGTCGTTCTCCGTTGCCAGTTGGAAAGCTGTCCGATCTTCGGAAGAAATTGTAGGGCTCGTCCGCACGTAATAATTTTTTCCGAGACAGATCAGAGATACAAGCATGTAACAGGCTGTTCGAGGAGGGTGAAAGAAGAAAACAATCAGGAAGCTTGCAGGCGATTCAGTAACTCTCTAGTTTGATTGTAGAACTCTCTGTCTGAACCTCTTTTTCAGGTTATAACCAGTAACTCACATTATCAGTACCCCCTTTCAGATATCTTCGAGTAATTAGGCGCTATAATTTTCTAAAGTAGTTAGGGTTTTGAGTTTACGAAATGCGTCAGTTCGGTACAGGAACGCCGCTACTGTTTTTCCGGGGGTTCGCTTTTAAAAGATCTGGATTCCTTGAGGCATAGTGCTTACCGGTTTCTTTTTCTCACTTAAGGCGAATGCTTATTGATACTGTTTTTTCAGTTGTACTTTTTTCTCAGTAGTGAATTGGACTTAACGGAGTTTTTCACTACTTGCAGTGATTGTTGTACTTTCAATTTGATTTTTGCTAGATTTTTGCTGTATTCTTCCTTGAATTGTACAAAAGCTTTGCTTCGTTGGAGAAAGCTGCTGATTTGGAGTTCTGTCGGACTGAACAGCTACTTGCGAGCTTTAGCAGTTTGTCTCTGGCCACTGGTTGCCATATTTTGTCTTGAATTAGACATTTTAGTGGATGCTACGTACTTCGAAACTTTAAGACGTAACATTTGATTAACCTTAAGTGGATGCCCTAAAATTGACCTGTTGATCGATCACAATACGAACGAAGGAGAGTCCCTATTGAGAATTGTTCCTGAATGGTGTTGTTTGAAGTGCAATGGGAGGGAAGGATCAGCATTTATTGTGATGAAGGAAAAAGAATTGTACATAAATAGGAAGGGAACAATATCAGGGATATTCGAATTGATATATAGGTAAGGAATTGCATGAATTGAGGAAAGGATTTACATGCGAATAGAAAGAATTATTGAGGGTATTTAATGAAATGGGAAAAATAATATTGAAGGGTATTGTTAAGATTATTTAATGGTATATTTGTGTTAAGAAGGGCAAAAGTAAATGTATGTCTCATGAAAGCATATCAGCTTTTTGATTACCCTACATTTTAACTTAGCTGAATTTTACACTGTATCAGTTGTCATGCACTTAACCAAATGCAATAAAGATGATTTTTTTTTTGTCTCAAAAAAGATAATCAAGCAATAAAAAAGCTTTGCCAAATGGGTTTCGAGTTTGGTGCATCTTATTTTAGTAGCCTTTCTTCAAAAGCTGATGTGCGTTAGTATGGGCAGTATCCAACTTTCTGGAAGTTAAATACAAGTGTGTTTATTTATGAATGCTACACTTGTAGCATTCATAAGCTGTGTTCCAAGTTTGGGTTGAAGGAATGTAATACATATATGTGTTTTATTTGCGGAACTGAGGCACGAGAAGGAAAATTGTTGTAAGTTTTAGTTTCTTTACCTTCCATGTTAATTTTGTGTTAACATTTGTAAATGCTTGATTTCTACTTTGTACCTATGAGTTTTTGCTGTGCAGATTACTAAGGTAATTGAATAAACAAACTATCAATTGTACCTTTGAAATAACTGAACATATAGTTAGCATTTTTTCATTTTATTCTTACTGTGGAAAATATAAATAGAGCAACATGTTTTGAACTTGAAATACTTTACTTCATGAATTCATTAGGGTTATGCTTCTTAGATATATTGATTGAAAGAAAACTAGAAATTTAACATCTAAGTTTCATTATCTTACTTTGTCCTTGTTGTTCCTTGCTAATCATGCATGCTGTTTTTGACTATCAAGAAAAATACTAATTTGACTTAACTAATGCACTGGTGAGATAAAATAAAGCAATTGTGCTTTTCTGTAAATTTCTTGTTCTGTAGCTATTTTATTATTTGTTTCATAACTTTGCCTGATTTCTTAGCTGTAGGAAGCTTTTGGCTCACTTATTCCATATTTTATCATAGTGTTTCCACATTAGACGCTGATGTTTTATTTGACCTTTTTGATCTATTGGATTAATATTTTAGCTTTTCATCATGATGTTTTTCTAAGCACTAGGATTATACAAAGCATGTATACTTTAAGTTTTTCTTTTAATCTTTTGACACATAAAGTTCTTACTATTTTCTTCAGATATTTGCATTTTCATCCGACATCAGTGTGAATGTGGTTCCGTCACTATGCTCAGCAAATAATGTCAAGCAACGTGGTTTTTTGTCGATTAAACATCCAGGTGCTGGCATTCACCTTCTAATATTGTTTTGGCTATTATTACCCACATTACATATGTCGGTTAACTTCGTTGTTGTGCACGAAAACTTTTGAAGAAGTAGAGTGCGATGTGCATGCAGGCATATAGCTAGTTATTTGTATATGGGTGGATGTTCTTGTTTTGGAGCGTACAAACTCCTGCTCTTGCTAAGATGGCATTGAAGATGGTCTTTCCTTCAATATTTTTCCTTTTTTCTGCGGCTGAGTCATCTGGCATCTCAAGGAAAATGTTATATCTTAACCTGTATGGACAGTCAAACATACTTCTGAGCTGGCCGATCTTAAGTGCAGGCATATTCGTGTTGGTTTCAGTAGTCTTGTCACTGTTCCTTGTATTGGATCATCTTGTTGTGTATTATGAGCCCGAGGTATGACTTTATGTTCTTTTCCGCTTGTAATTGTATTGCATGCAAGTCTCTTTTTCTGTGTTTGGTTTTATTTTGTGCAATTTTTATGTAGTTAAGGCTGTATATAAAATTATTTTGTAGTGGAATTTCAGTATTTTTATCTATATCACTTTTATTTGTGCATTCCTAATTTCCTACGTAATAGTTATGGCAATAGAGAAGACTTTTGAATGCTGAAATTTATTTTGGAATCTTTGATGTGCATAGGGTACGAAGCTTGTGATATAATACTTAGTGCTGCTGAACAAAACTGACTAGTGATTTTTATTTTCTTCAGGAGCAGAAATTTCTGATCGGCATCATTCTTATGGTTCCTGTCTATGCTATCGAATCGGTACTTATAACTTAATCCCAATGTTATGGTCACTGTAGCTAAATTTAGTGGTTCGTCTATTTTTTAAATTGAAGACGTTCAGAGTTTATGAAGCTATTTTACACTGCATTATTTGGAATACATTCTTAATTTAATCCGCAATTGTTAATTTTTGATATAATTTCCCCTAGTTTCCTGTCAGTATTTCCTTTTTTTAAATATAAGCGGAGTTTGATCCCCTCTTGTCATTTAATGCATAAGAAAGTCCCATGCCTTGGTTTCAAACCCTTGAATTGTCGTGTGGTCAGCCAATTGCTTAGCAACCAGAATACAAGGCTCTTGGTGCCTTTTTTAATCTTATTTTATTTATGCCTGGTGTTTTAAGAGGATAATTATGCTGCTGCTAGTTTTTTTTTTTTTTTTTTTTTTCATTTTCCCCTTATATTGTTCTGGTATGAGTTTAACATCATAGTTTCTAAAATCTTATCATGCATAAAGTATCATGTACATGCATGATCAACTAGGTTAGCTTAATCAAATTAGAATGCGACCCTAACTTGTCACACACTTGAATTCATCAAAGATCCTGAACTCATCTTTGGGAGGATAGTTTTGTTAGACCGGTCCAGTCAGTCCACACGGGACCGACCTAGGCAAGTAGAGGCGGAGGTTCTGCCTCTCCCGTGGAGACCGAGCGGACCGCAAACCTCCACCGGGCTGATTTATGAAGGATTTTTGAGAAAGTTTAGGAGGGAATTTGAATGTAGGGACTGTTTAGAGATTTCCTTTTGAATTATATGCATTAAATAGTTTGTTTTCCTAGGGTTAGGGCATCTTGAATTTGGCTGAAATTTGAGATCTAGTTTTAGGTTTTCTTTGGGCCTAGCGGTGTCTAGAGATTTGGGAGAGATTGATCCTTCTCTCTAATTGAGGATTAATTGTATCTTGTTGTTTTCCGTTTCTATTTCATCAAATCATACAATTTTTCTACTGTTTTCTTGGTTTTCTGTGGATTCTTGTGGAGGATTTTTGCTGTTTTCCAAAGATTGATAGGAAATACTTGAGATCTACAAGTGTTTCCTATCAAATACCTTTTATAACTAAGTAGACCAGCAACCATGACAATCTGAGACGACGAAACCATGAGATTTTAATTGGGGTTCGTCTGCATTCCTCCTACCATCTATTTTATGGTGTCAAATGTTGGCCATTAAAAGAGATGCATAATACTAAGTTAAGTGTGGTAGAGATGAGGATGCTTAGGTGGATGAGTGGCTTGACCCTTAAGATAGGATATGAAATGAGCATATACGTGAAAAGGTTGGAGTAGCTCTTGTGGAAGATAAGATTAGAGAGAGTCGCCTTAGATGGTTTGGTCACATTAAACGGAGGCCTTCCGATGACCCGGTTAGGAAAGTTGATGTATTAGATTTGACTTATGTTAAGAAAGGTAGAGGTAGGCCTAAAAAGACTTGGTTATAAAATATTAGAAATGATCTTTCTTTATTAGATTTAAATGAGAAATTGACTTTTATTCGGACACAATGACGAAAAAGGATTCATGTAGCCGACCCCACGTAGTGGGACAAAGGCTTGATGTTGTTGTTGTTGTTGATAAGTTTTAAAATTTAAATACTTAATTTGTTGTTTCTATATGCTCGGTGCCTATTGCTTATCTAATGACTTCTCTTAATAAAAAATTCTCTCTTGTCATGGGGTGGATAATTAAGTATGGGGTTTGCACCTATAGGAAATCTGGAATTAGATCCTAAATTCCTTGCAAAATAGGGGTGAAATCTTTAGGGAGTGTCTTATCTTAAAACTAATATGCATTATGAAAATTTGACCCAACAACATTCCTACAATTGTCCCATACCGATAGACCGGGGTGCATATATTCAGGTCCAGTATGTAATACAAACAATTCTCTAGATCACATACAATGAGCAAGCTATAATGTGTTGTCGATTTCAAAAATTAGGAAATTTCAACTAACGAGGAAGTTTAAAGCATTTCGGATGATTCAAACAAGTGTTCGCCCCATTCCTTGACTATTCTTTACATGGTAATACTATATTTAAGCACGACATTGATTGCTCACATGAAGGGTAGAAAGATTTGCACCAAAAACCTAATCAATGAGTATATTTCCTATGAAAATATATCTTCTCAGTTCCTTGCCTTCATAACAAATCTTTCTTTCATAGGCATCTCTAACAATATTTTTGAAGCATTAAAGGTAAACTTGAATGGAGAGAGATTATTCCTGATGAAATATGGGCTTTGGAAGAAAATGACACACAAATACTCTCAACCTGCCAAAAAGGAAGAAACTTGTTTGGTGCAAATAGATAATACAAGGTTGATGGGGGCATTGAAAGGTATATAGCTAGAATAGTTGTTAAAGGGTTTCCTCAAATATATAAGATTGATCATCAAGAAACCGTTGCATCAGTTGCTAAGATGATTTCTTTCTAGGTTATCCTCTCTTTCATTGCCAATCTAGATTAACCACTTCATCAACTATGTGCTGAAAATGTCCTCCTAAATTGTGGTTATGAAGATGAAGTTTATATGATTATTCCACTTCGGTTTGAGACAGCTAACAATAAAAATAAAATCTAAAGACTCAATAAATCTTTATAAAGTGTAAAGCAATCATCAAGAGCTTGATTTAATGAATTCATCGCTAATATTAAAGAGCATGGGTATTCTGAAGGATCGATTGATCACACTTTAATTGTCAGTCAATCATCAACAGATAAAATTACAATTTTCATTGTCTTTGTTCAAAATATTATCATTATTAACAACAATGAGAAAGCGATAAGCAGAATAAAATGAAATTTGGCAAATGAATTTGAAATTAAAGATTTGGGGGCCTTAAAAATTTTCCTTTTTATGAAAATTGCAAGATCAAGTAAACTTTGAACCACCCAAAAGAATTTTGTATCACATGATCTAAGCCTATTAATACACCAGTGGACGCTATCAATAAAAGTGGGTCCCAAAGTGGTACGCCATAAGTTGACAAAGATAGGTACCAATGCCTGGTTGGAAGACTCATGACTTAATTACCCTCAGTAGATATGATATCTGCTTCCCATTCAATGTAGTTAGTTGATACATGAATGTCCCCACGTATGAACATCTTGATACTATTTATAAGATACCAATATATCTTAAAGTTTACCAGAAAAAAAGACTTATTATTCTAGAAAGGAGCAAATAGAAGTTTTGAAATCTTTACGGATGCTGACTGATAATAAATCCACTTATGTTTATTCTCATTTTAATGAGAAATTTAGTTGCAGGAAGAAATAAAAAGCAGACATTTGTTATGAAAGTAGCATTTAAGTGGAATTTAGGGTTATGGCCCATAACATCTGTAAAGAAATGTGGCTCAAAAGATTTCTTGAAGACAATAAAGTTTACATTGACGGACTAATGATTATGGTGTGTGAGAAGCATGCACAATTAACATTGCCGAAGATCCTTTCCACCATGATACCATTAAAGATGTCTAAATTGATAGATACTTGATAAAAGAAAAGATAGAAAGAACCGAGTATGAAAGTTATCTGTGGGTCTCCGAAAGGATTCTGCTCATGTGGTTCGAATGCAAAGGATACGACCACACTATCCCGAAAGACAAAATGGTCGTAGGCCTTTACAATCGACACAAGCAAGCCGATGGAAGAGCAGATGGAGTTATACATACGATTAGCCATGGAGGGTAGCGGCTTTCACCTACCAACCTTGATGGATAATAATATATATAACCCTAAATTCACGAGATTTCCCCTATTCGATACATCAGCATCGAATAGGGTTTACTTGATTGTGGGGATCGGTTTCCTACGGGCGCAAGCCCCCGTAGTTAATTACATCTTAGACATCGATCTAAGAAAACTCTCGATTAAGGATGGTGTATTATTTACTTCTTGATTTGGTGCACAAAAAGAGTTCCTAAGTTCTATTCCAAAGAGTCTATTCTATTTATCTTTAATGATGATTAAACCTTTTTGAATGGATAAAGATATGATTAAAATTTTGAGTTTAAAAGATTCAGGATCGAATTGCTACCCTAAGAGAAATGACAGACTCAAAACATACCAGAAGTGAAAGGACGCACTGAGGGGTGTACAACCTGGGCTTATGCTTGCCTGTAGTGAGCTGCCAGCTAACATCCTAAACACAATCAATCGCCTTATATATATACAAGATAGGAAAACTCTATCTTAAGAAATCAAGGATATGTAGTTCAAAAGGGTTTCAATCAGGGACTTCACAATATGCACAAGAATGTACCTAGCGCTATGTATGATGCATGAAACGGATATGAAATATCCCTAGGTCTACTAATGTAATGCATATATGTAAGTGAAGTACAATGTGAAATAAGGTGTGTAAAAACAAATGCATGCATGACATTCAGAGTACAAAAAAAGTAAATAAACACCCTAAGAGTACCCTCCTGGCAAGTTACCCGCACAGAAAACCATCCTAGCAATGCCCACTTCGTGTGGGAAAACAGCGATGCCCATGGCATAATAGGTGGCCTACTCTACAGGCCTAAATGACCTTAATGGTCTCTAAGGCTCACAGAAGGTGGGGGGTATCATACCCAAAACCAGAAAAAGGCCAAAATCCTAGCGATGCCCACTTCGTGTGGGAAAACGACGATGCCCAATGGCACAAATGGGTGGCCTACTCTACAGGCCTAAATGACCCTAATGGTCTCTAGGGCTCACAGAAAGGGGCCAAGCCTTGACCTATAGGGCCAAAGCTTCGGTAGTGAACTAACCTAAGGTCAGCTATCTAAACATGCTAGAATACCTATTAACAAGTTGTGTGTGATGTGTAGCAATTCCGATATATAATTAGGAGTTTATGTTGCAGAAATTATACCTGAATGTATGTGGCGCTGCCACTTAATAGCTCCAAGCAAGCAAATGATCTCAGATTGTGGCGCTGCCGCTTAAAAGCTTATAAGCAAGTGATGTCGCTCGATCCTTGATCATTAAGCTCCAATGTACCTCGCAAAATAAGATAACAGAAAAATATATATATAAGCGTAGATGCCATTTAGAAAAGAAATGCAAGTAAATAAAAATATAACTAACATGAAATTTAAGAATTGCATTTATAAAATATGTACATGTAGTAAACACTGTATAACAAAAGAAAGCATCGGTCTAACCTAGAGCTAGAAGTCGTATCTTAACCAAACAAATCTGAAGTGTGTGTGACAGGCTGTGTAGTTTAGGGTATGTCCTATGTAGGGTAATTAGTTCAAGTTATTTGCATTTGGTTTGTTAGAGGTCAAAAGGAAGATCTTAGTTTGAGTTTAAATATTAGTATTTTTAGGATTGATTTTAATTTTTTTTAGTGTTTAATTGATTACCACCTTTGTTTCACACCGAGGCCGTGAGGTTTATTTCACCCTCCTTGGGGCTAACTTAATAGCCTCGTAGGCCTGAGTTACTCAGTGGTAACCAATTTTTGTTGGATTAATTAGTTGGTTGCAAATTAAAAGAAAGATGGATTAAATGATTTTATTATCAATTAAGGGATTAAATTATTTAAGTTTGCTATCAACTTGGTTCGTGGCGTTGTGCCACCAAGCTCGAGGAACCAGGCCTCCTTAGGACACTTAGCCCCGCAGCCCGGAGTAGTCCATCCTAAAAATCAAGTTGATATAGTTGCATTAAAAGATTTGTTGATTGGTTTTAAGAGATTAGTTTAATGTTTGATTAAGGTTTTAGGTGGATTAGTAGATTTGGGTTTTAGAAGATTTTTAACTTAATGAGTTTTAGCTTAGGCTTGTTTTCCTAACTCGATCTATGTCTTTTAAATTTTACGTTGGTTGAGAATTCATTATTAGATTGGTTAAGTTTGATTTTAGGTTCTGTATTTTAATGATTATGAAATATTAATTATAGTTTGAATATAAATTAAGTGTTTTAGTATATTCCGAGTTGGATTAAGGTTAATTTGTTGGTTAATTATTAATAGATTAAGAGGGTACTAAATAGGAAAATATATCACTAAGTTTTCTATGTTTTGATGTCTCTATCCTATAGGGAGCATGCATCATAAGTTTATGTTACCTAAGACTCGGTCCTTAATTCTCATCCTTAGGTGTCACTAATATTATAGGGGACAAAAGAAAGTTCACTTCTAACCCTCTAGACATTCGTACATGTATAAGCAAGTTTAGGGATTTATGAATGAAATTACGATAATAAATAGAAGAGCGGGAAGTAAAAAAAATAAAGACGCCTAAACAAGATAGAAAGAGAAAAATGAAAATCATATATAAAAGGAATATAGGCATTTTGTTATTGGACATGATTCTTCGAAGTCGAGCATGTCTCTAAAATAGCATCCTCCCTAATTCTATATGATACGAATAGGGAAGAAGGCACTTACAATGCCCTTTGATGTCCCCACAATCCAAACAAAGCACTTGATATAAGACTCAACTCAAACAAACTTAACTACCCTCTAAATAAAGCTCCAATCGACAAAAGAAAACAAACTCCCAAAATGCAACCCAAAATGGGCCTCTTAAAACCCAAAACATGATCTTACTACTCACTAATCCAAAACCATCTAGAAAACAAGTGCAAGCAAGAAGAAAGACAACTGCCCACATAAACAAGATCATTCACTCAAAAAACAAAGACACAAAAGAATCTTTCAACCCAAAGCCAATCGTAAGACCATGAATCCCCAAAAGACTTATAAAACTTTTCCAAGGAGACTACACATAAAGCCCTACATGAACGACCTACTAAAACCTTCCAACACAAAACAAAACAATTCAAGTGCTTTTCTTTTTATTTGGAATGGGGTAGGAATCCATAAATCTTCTCCAGCAAGAAAATTCCACAAAAGCTTTCGTTATAATACATTCACAAAATCTATCGCGAATCTTCGCAACATAAAACGACTCACAAAGCTTTTTCATTAAATATAAATGTTTGCGAAGAAACAACGGGAGCAAATCATAAGAAACACAATTTTTAGTATAAAGCAAATCATAACACTTCTTCAACATAAGACAAACCAAAGCTCTTTTAAACATAAAGTGGGTCATAAATCTTTCAAACATGAAGCCATTCATAAACTTTTCCATTCATACTAATCAATATGATTTTCATATAAAACTCATACAAGCGAAGGAGAAACCAATACTTAAGAGTAAAAATAAAAGTATTCCATCACTCACCATGATTCTTTAGAACTAGACATACTTCCAACTCATTCTATTCCCACCCAACATTCGATGCAAAAGAGATAGAGAAGGTCCAATGCAATTTCACTCTTTCAAATATCCAAGAAAAGACTTTCAGCCAATAGGAAGCAAGATTCCGCTTAAATCCATGTGCAAACTCATATTTGAATCACAGGAAAGTTCTTTAATCATTCTCCAAAATACTTTATGAGAAATATGCGAATACTTGCCACGATTTTTCTCCAACAACCTTTCCAATCTCATACTACATGCCACAAAAATTCAAAGGAATCAAACTTGCAAATATATAACTTAGAAGATGGAAAAGAAAATCCATCACATACTTCTTTCCAAATTTCGAAATAGACCACTTATGTAATCACCCAACTTCCTTTATAACATGTATGTATGAGTGGACAAGAGTAAAATTCTGAAACAAAAGACTTTTCGAGCTCAACACCTATACAAAATGTATTTGAAAAAAAAGAGAAAGAAATTCTTATGTCATTATTTTGTTTCCAAAGCTCAAGGGAGAAATAGCATGCCATCACCCAATGTCACATTGATTCAAGACATAGAACATATGATTGCTTTTCAATATGTTTCCAACCTTCATAATAAAGACTATCAAATATTCAAAGAGAACTTTAATCAGACTTCATGATATGACAATTCTAACCAACATTAATGTAAGAAGAACAAACATTGACCTCTTCATAAAGGCATTTATACTTCAAAGAGGAAAGAGCCTCCACAAACTATATAAGCGGAGAATCAAGTTGGCCCATAAGAGAGACTAGATACGTGACATTAACAAGAGAGCTTTCATATAAAGAACGTGAAATAGGACCATGTATGTCAACTCCCACCCATTAAATTCTAATGTAGCCTCAATTATAAATCATCAATAAGAAAGGTGCTTGCCCACAATGATTCACTAAAATGAAGAGAAAAACTTTCATGATGTTAAATACAGGATTAAGAATAGAGGTTTCACCAATCACAAAACAAGGATTACTTGAAATTCTCATATGTGAGATGAAGTTAATAGAAATGTTCAACTCCTAGCATAAGTCCAAATATATACCACATACTCTTATGCAAGAGGGAAGAAAAGGTTATCCATTGATATAATTATTACAGAACATATCACTTGTATGGCATGAACTATAATAACAACAGACTAAGCCAACTATCACTCCTCTTCAACACAAATGTTCACTCTTAGTCTCACATTCTCAAGAAAGACAAAGAAATGAGAGATGATGTAGAATTCTTGCATCTAAGCGTATTCCCAAAGCACTTGGTTAAGAAAACAACTATCCAAACATCACAAATTCTTTTTGTGGCGTTTTGTCAAACACTAAATATGCAAATATTGATAAAGTCATGAAAAGAAAGTCACCATAAAAGCCATGATTTACACCTATTCAATCAAGACTCTCCAAATAACTCACAAAGGAAACCTAATAATCCATGGATTCATCATTTTAGTAAAGAGATATGTATACATGAGTATGGAAAGACAATCCAAATAAGTTTCATTCTCAGATTTTATAAAGAAAAGGGAAGAAGTAGTAGAAGAATAAGAAGGGGAAGAAGGAGGAAAACAAGAAGAAGAAGAAGAAGAAGAAGAAGGGTAAGAAGAAAAGAAAAGGAAATAAGAAGAAGAAGAAAGGAAAGAGGTCACCTGCCCTAGGGAGGAAAGAGGTCACCTGCCCTAGGGAAGAAAGAGGGGCTTCGTATCCAGCTACCGGAGGAGTGTCAGGCGTGCGAATCCAGAGGGAATCGGGAGGCTTAGGCTTCCTTGTCCCTCGCGCGAATCAGAGAGATGGAGGGAGCAGGGGCGTCAGGTCTGGTCCGGGAGAAGGAGTCGGACAGGGTAAAAGGTCCGTCGGGTTCGGCCTTGGTGTGCAAAGCCGAGAGTGAGAGGTGGTGGGGCTAGGCCGGCCGAAGGAAGAGGCGAATCCAACAGGAGGGAGGAGAACCGAGGGAACTAGGGCACGGGGAGAAGAGGGGAGCTTCGGCCTCCTTGTTTATGCGAACACAGAGAGAGACGGAGCCAGAGAGGGGGTTCCGCCTGGGCTAGGTCATCGAGACGGGGTGATCCCGTCCGGCTAAGTTGCGCGAGAGAGAGGAGAGGGGATCCGGGCGGCTGCCTTGCGAACCTAGAGAAGGATTCGCCTGGGCTTCTCACGAACCGGGAGAGAACGAGAGAGGGAGGTCGGGGGTCTTCCGACCTTGGCCGTGCAAAACGAAAGGGAGACGGGGAGAACTGCTCGGTTGGGATTTTTGAACAGCAACGACAAGCAGGAGAGGGGGAAGCCACGACCTGGAAGGCTTCGAACGGGAGCTCGTCGGCTTCGCTAGGTTCGCCAATGAGGGAGACCGTAGGGAAGGAGTTCCGTGCCTTGGCTTTTCTGGGCCCTGCGAACTAGAGGGAGGCGGGGGTAGTCAAGGAGGCTTTTGGCCTTAGTTAGGGCACGAAAAGGGAGAGAAGGGAGATCAGAGCCGTCCGATTAAATTTCTGATCCGACCGTTGGATTCAAATTGGCTTGGAAATTCAATCAAATTTTGATTAGGACTTAGCTACATCCAAGTGACTGAAATCAGGTTCAAATTGAGTAAGGTTTGGTTCGATCCGGGTCAACTCGAACTCGCCTCGACTCGACCCAAAATTAATTCAATAAAATAAGATAAAATAAATCAAACTCAAATTAATGTCGATTCGAATTGAATCGGGTTCGACGAAGCTCGATTAACACGATCAAACACAGTCGAGGGCAAAACCAGGACAAAAGCGAGGTCAACATTATCTACATCTTGAAAAAATCTCAAATCGTTGATCTGCTGTGCTTTTAATCAAATATAATTCGATAACCTCAATTCTATGGTAGGAATAATCAAGATATAATCCAAGCGTTATTTTTTATTTTACTAGAATAAACGGTTATTTGTTTATCTTTTATTTTTAACTAATGAGCTTTGTAAAGCCTCTATACAATTCGATAACCTCAATTCTATTAACATAGTAATTTACCAAGAAGTTATCCTTTTTTTCATGTAATGGTTGTACCTTCACTTGCTTGGAATTCATATTTATTTAAATGTAATCTACTGATTTCTACCATAAATATTTGTGCTGGTTGTAATGTTCTTGGACTTTTCTATTTGGAATGTAAACGTATTCGGGTTTTACAAGAAAATATCTTAAGACTTTCATTTCTACTGTTTTTTTTTGTTTATTTGACTAGTGTTCTCATTTGTTCTGGGATATTAATCTAGTCTCCCCTTTTTGTGTTCTTAGTTCTTATCACTATTGAATTCAAAAGCTGCATTCATCTGTGAAATTATGCGCGACTGTTACGAGGCCTTTGCTCTATATTGCTTTGAGAGGTATTTAATTGCATGCCTAGGTATGGTTGCCTTTGCCATTTTCTCTTCTTTACTTTTTAACTAATGCTCGGCATCTTTGATACAGTAGAGTGTGTTAAATAAAATTTCATCGGCTTGGGTTGGTCTTTATCTTATGTTAGATGTATTATAATGTTGGACACAATGAAGAATGTGCAGGTTGATCTGTGGTAAACTATTTAGGATAAATTTTGAAATGCTAACATTAATGGTAGCATATTGATATGGGTGCATTAACCATTATTTTAAATACTATGTATCTGAATATTACTTCAATCTCTCTCTCTCTCTGTCTCTCTCTATAACACAGACTTTAGAAAATTCACAAGATTGGTATGAATCTTGTGAAAATATTTGAATTGGAAATTTTTGGAATTAAATTCATGCTCATCCGAACTCTAATTTTAACAAACTTATAGTCAAATTGAACAGTCTTGATAATGCAAACCTTAAAGCGCTATAAAAGGACCGATCCGACTCCAAATAAACTCAAATCAAGCATTTGAATTATGTTTGGAAACTTCTGAACATAAATTGATGGACCAAATGAACTCTAATAATAGCATATAGTTAAATTGAGTGTCTAGAAGAGACGAATCTAACGAGCTTAAGATCTTGATTCTGGCATAATCAAGACATTTAAATATTTGATAAGATGATATGTGATCAAGGGAATTAATATGGACTGTATCATGGAGTGCTTTGGAATTTTTTTCTAATTTACTAAAATGTTCATCTCAAAATGCCTATAAATAGGCGTGCTTTAGATTCTGACCATATTTGCTAAAATGTCCATCTCAAAATACCTATAAATAGGTCTTCATTATCTATAGAAAGAGAGTTTGAAGAGTGGAAAGAACTAAAAAATTCTCTTCATTTTTCTGCTATCACCGCCAAGGACCACCACTAGCGATCACCGCCACCATCACCCGACTTTTGTTAAGATTCAACCCTGTTGTTGGGTTATTAGGTTCACTTGTGGACACCTGACTTCTATAATTCTATAGAGAAAATCAGAAAATTGTATTGTAACTACTCTTATGTTCAATTATGAAGAAGAGAGGATTATTGGATCTTCTACTCAATAGTGGATTTTTGCATTTGGGCCATACCCCATGATTTTTTCCTTTCATAAGTTTTTCACATAAAAAATTTGTAGTTCTGTACTTGCTGGATTTTTGTCTAAAACTAAGAAATAAAATACACTCTACCGACACAAATTTTCTAGCATATTACGGTTTGATGCCATCTGTGAAAAATATTCCTAACATGCCATACCTAATCAAGGATGCCCTAAAATTTTCCAAATGATTGATAATCAATCCCTTAATCAAGGACAATAAAATATAGGTGATGAAAGTCATCCAGGCCTCACTTTAGAAGAATGTATGTGTAAGATGGAAGAACTTCAATTACAAATCTTGCAACTATTAGAGGAGACTGGATAATAAAAAGAAGCACCATAGTATGTTTGAGTTATAACCCCACAAAATCAACAATACTTTATGGATAATGCCAATCAAGCAATATATCTCATCATACTAAAGGCCCCCCTCTACCACAATCTTATGAAGATCACTCGAATACTGATAGTTCAACATATCCGTCTTGTATTATTCAATCAGCCCGTCATGGATGATTTAAAACAGCTCGCTATACCCTCACCAGTCATGGATGATTTAAATCAATGTTACTTTAATGAAGCCCCTCATGATGTTGTAAGAGACGTGGCATGAAATCTTATCCAGGACTTTTCTTGAGGGAAATGAATTAACTTACTTCTCATCAAAATAATGCGTTTCTTTAGCATTCTATTGTAGTAAGGTTTAAATTGCCTATAATTGATCTATATGGTGAGACTTCTGACTTTTTTGAGCATATTGATCACTCCAAGACCATCATTCATATCTAGCATGCTTCTAATGTAGTCCTTGGCCAGGTCTTTCCTATAATTCTTAAAAGACAAGCTCGTACATGATTATATTCTCTTTCAAGTAAAATTATTCAAACTTTTGTGAAAGAATTCATCGCCAATAGAAGGATTATCAAGAACTCCACCAACCTTTTTGGGATTCGCCAAAATGAGGGATAGATCCTTAATGAGCCTTTTGAAAGATTTTTTTTTTTATGCATGCTAAATCTCAGTAGTAGATCTAAAAATGTTAAGAAGTGTTTTCCTTGGAGATCTCCATCCTAGACCTTTCTACTCTTTATTGAAGCGAGATATTGTTCCCTCCAAGGTGATCTCATTTATCGAGTAGAAGCTCAAAGAACTGCTGACGAGACCATCAATACTTCCTAAGTATGCAAGGAATATCTAGATTGAGAATCATTTAACTTTTCACTAAAGTATGCAATGGGATTCCCTTCACGGCTAAGCACAGCTCATATACTAATATGCGAGGAATCACAATCAACTTCAAAAATCTTATCAAAATTTGGCAGATTAAGGATTGGAGGTTGACTCATTTTTGGTTTGATTATTTGAAAAGTTTGTTTAGCTCCAGGTGTCCACTTAAAAATTCCTTTTTTTTAAACAATAAGTGATAGGAGCAATTAGAGAGCTAAAGTTTTTAATGAATCTACAATAGAAAGAAACTAGACCGTGAAACCCTCTCACCTCGCTAATATTTTTAGGAGTAGGCCAGTTTTGAATTGCCTCAATTTTAACAGGATCAACCTTAATTCCCTTCGCATACACGATGTACCCTAAAAATGTCAAACTTGAAGTCACGAAAAAACATTTTTTCATATTGATGTACAATTTTTGTTCCCTTAGAGTTTGCATAATTTGTTTCACATGATTAAGATGTTCAGAGGGGTGAATGCTGTAAATCAGAATATCATCGAAGTACACAACCACAAACTTTCCTATGAAAGGCCTTAAAACATGATTCATTGTTCTCATAAATGTACTAGGAGCATTAAACAACCCAAAAGACATAACCAGCCATTCATACAATTCTTCCTTGGTTTTGAAAGCAGTTTTCCATTCATCATCCGATCTAATTCTAATATGATGATACCTAGTTCTCAAGTCAATTTTAGAAAAGATTTTAACACCACTTAGCATATCTAACATGTCATTCAGCCTAGGAATTGGAAACCTATATTTGATGGTTATTTTATTTATAGCTCGGTTATCCACACACATCCTCCAGGTTCCATCTTTTTTAGGAGTAAGTAAAGCAGGCACAGCACAAGGACTTAAGTTTTCTTTAATTAAACCCTTCTCTAAAAGTTCAGACACTTGCTTATGAAGTTCTTTATGTTCAGTTGGACTCATCTGTAATGGGGAAGATTAGACAATGTGGCTCCAGGGATTAGATCAATGTGATGTTGAATGTCTCTCATTGGGGGCAAACCTTTTGGCAACTCTTCAGGGGTTATGTCAAAAAATTCATGGATTAAAGGTTGTATTTCTTTAGGAATTTATGAAATTGTATCAGATTCTTTTCCTCGGACCAGGTATGCTACCTCAAATTGTTTCAATTCATTTGTGTTAAGAAGCAGTTCACAAGTGGTTGTTTTTGCAATTTTGATATTTTTGTCAGGTGGGTCAGGAATGTGTTTTTGTGGGTAAAGAGTGAATTCCTTATTATTTTGAATTGAAGTGTAGGTATTCTTTTCCCTGTTATGAATTGTTTTATGATCTAATTGTCATGGACGACCCAATAAGATGTGACAAACTTTAAGAGGCACAATATCACAAACAACTTGATACTTGTAAGAACTCCCAATTGTTAGACTAATAGTACATTGCTTTGTTATAGGAACCTCACCTCCTTTGAACCAAGAGATTTTGCATGGTTTGGCAAGTGGCTTAGATTTTAGTTTAAGCTTATCTACTATCAGTTGTGAAACAAAGTTACCTGAACTCTCACTATCGATCATTAAGGTGCAAAGTTTTCCCTCAACAGTGCAAGTGGTTCAAAAGATGTTTCTTCTAAGCCATTTATCCCCATTTTCCATTTTAGCAGTTAAAACTTGTCGGATTACTAGGAGTTGATCACCTTGATCGCCCTCTACATCCACCCTTTCTAATTCAATTTCATTTTCAGGTTCAATTTTGTTTTCTTCTTCCTCTTCCTCTAATTCTTCATCATTTCCAATGTTGTTAGTTTTTGGAGGATTGTTTTTTCTACAAGCAGCTGAAAATGCCCATATTGTCCACATTTGTAATATGGTCCAATCAGTTTTGGTGGTTCAGTTGGTTTGGGTCCCATTAATCCCTTACCCTTATCTAAAGCTTGAGTTTCAAAAGTTTTAGTTCGCACACCAGATGTTCCCACAAAAGTTTGTGAAGATTGAATTTTAATCCCTTATCCCATATATATGTATGTATGCATGTATACAAACAACAACAACAATAACAAGCTGTTATACCACTACTTGGGGTCAGCTACGTAGTGGGATAAAAGCTTGTTGTTGTGTGTGTGTGTATATATATATATATATATATATATATCCGCCCTTTAGAGTCCCTCAATCTTAAATATGTTACTCAGGTAACATGGCAGTGAGAAACCACAACAAAGCTGATAACCCTTGTAACTGTTTTTGTATGTATGATGGAGAACTAATCCGTCAAGTACATGTCATGTTTAATTGAATTTGGATATAAGGACAAATGGCCAGTCAAAGGTAACCCGACCCTAAATTTTTTTTTTAATGATTTAGCTAAACTAGAAATAAGGCCCAACGCAGCTCGTGTTTGGAAGCAATTGTCTTAGGAAGAAGTACATTAGATGTATTAGAAGTTCGAATTTGCATGTTTATGTTTATTAAAATTTCATTACTCTTTGCATGTGAATTTTTCTTATTTTGTTTCATTTTACTAATGTAAGCTAGTAACAAGTAATGATTTTAGGAAGATGGAATGAGATTGATGATAATGATGGCAGTACAACGAATAAATTGCAGATCAATGTTATTATATATGAGTGTGAAATGGGAAAGCGGATTGAAAGATTGAGAAAGGAGGAGTTCGTCCTGCACCTCCTGGTGTGCTGCTTCCTGCGCTTGATGAAACCGGTGTTTTAGAAGCACTAATTGCCTAGTGAAGCGCAAGTTCTTTTTTTTTTTTTGCTTCAATGAATGAAATGCTAAGTGAAGAGTAAATTTTACTAATTAGGGTGCTCATGGATTGTATATCATATATACATATATTATGTATATTAATTAATCAATATTGCTCCACTTCTAATAATTTTTAAAAATTATAATAATAACATTTAATAACAATAATTCTTAGGTATTTGAAAGCAAAAAAATTGAATTGAAGATACAAAAAATGAAGTGATGAAAAATTACATTAAAATCAAGAGTATTCATGAGATTTAGAGACCGATTAGAGATTGAGAGGCGAAGGAACATGAGGCAAAAGAGAGTGAATATGAGGTACTAAGAATGATCTAGAAAATGCACTAAGTATTCTCGAGAAGAAGTGATTAAGCAAAAATCTGCTAGCTCTAGCAACAATAACCAATGAAAAGTGCATACAAAAAATCACACAGAGAGAGAGAGGTGTGATAGGCATAGTTTACTTTGAGCTTGAGCTTCCCAGTCAAATGATCCTCATGGGCACAACATGGCTTCTCTTCACTTTTCAAGCATGTTTTTAATAATACTGAATGAAATATTCAGCTTAAAAAACAACCACCAAAATGTCTCAACTTCATGGAAGCTATGAGAAGATGGATTTATGATGCAAAGAAGCATTTTAAATTGTCATAAAAGATATAGGAAGTCTGTGAAAAGCCTTAAAGGTGTACTGTTTTAGTTTGATTGATTACCGAATATTTGTTACCGTAAGTGCTTTTTCTAAATTTCATTATGATTCCCGTGAAATGTTCTTGAATTTGTTTGCTTTTTTAATCTGTCTCACATGTCCGGGAGTATAGATTTTTTTTCCTCATTGACTATTTGTGAATTAAAAGTTACCGCAACATAATTTTTACCAATGATTATAATTATTTATTTATTTTCATCCAATAGGAGGTGAGGAGAGAACAATTAAGCTTATGGAGAACCAGGTCCAAACCAGTTCTAGCATGCCTCTTTTGGAACTTGCTTACGAAGATAGAGTTATAAGGCATCCATTTCCATTGAATTGTTGTATGAGGAAATGGTATCTTGGCCCAGACTTCTATCAAGCTGTGAAAATTGGTATTGTACAATATGTAAGTACTTATCTTTTTGCGTGGTAATATTTCTGACGATACGTTACAGACATTTTGATCAAATTTCTCTTTTTCAGATGATATTGAAGACAATTTGTGCACTCTTAGCAATCATTTTGCAGCTTTTTGGGGTCTATGGTGAAGGAAAGTTTGAATGGACTTGTGGGTAAGATTAATCTCCATTATCTCTTATTTTTAGTAGAATTTCTTTTTGCCCATTTAATGCAACTTTGAGTTACGACTGGGTTAACTTGTCGAATTTCTTGATGAATATTTATGTTGTATATGTTGTCAGGTATCCATATCTAGCGGTCGTTTTGAATTTTAGCCAGACATGGGCTTTGTATTGCCTCATACAGTTCTATTCTGTTACCAAGGACAAACTCGATCATATAAAGCCTCTCGCCAAGTTTCTTGTGTTCAAGTCCATTGTATTTTTAACCTGGTGGCAAGGAATTATTGTTGCGTTTCTCTTTTCAACTGGAGCTTTTAGAGGCCATTTAGCACAGGAGCTGAAAACTCGCATCCAAGATTATATAATATGCATTGAGGTATGATGCCATATAATGTTCATTTATTTAACATGTACTTTTTTTTCCTAGAAGAGCTTTGGCATTTTTTTTATGTTAAATATGCTTGAATTTTATTCATTCTTAGTTTATATAGGTGTATATAGCGCCATTGCTGATCCTTTGTCTGATCTTTTAAAAATCCAAGTTTTGCCACAATTCATTATTTAGGCGGTGGAAGGTGGGTGGGTCTATGCTCCAATTTCTACACCAATCTCATCAGAGGAAAAAAAATTTCTCTTGAGTAAATGCAACTCATCTCTTAAAACTGAAATAACCTAGCTGATGGTAGTTAACCTAATATTTTTAGTAACATTACATAATTGTTTATCAAGATAAGTTTAATATTACATACTTTTTAACCAAACATCACAACATATCATCTAAGCTCCAATTAACTCTTTTAGTTTGTCCATCACTATGTCAGCGGTCAAAATTGAAAATTTTATAATTGTATTTTGAGTATGTTTAATATTAGTTGCTTTTTCAGTAGTTATTTTCCCCTTTGATAGTTGCTATCAAAATGATCGTAGAATGCAGCAAAATGCTGATTTTTGTAGTTATTTTTCCTTTTGATGGTCGCATTTCATCCTTTAACCCCGCTATTACAACTCGGCCTGGGGTCTTGGATTAATGTGGCGGGACTTGACGGTTGGACAGTTAATTAAAAATTTTGCTTCATAGAATTTGCATCAATAAGCTATTTTCAATATAATGAAAGAGCCACTAAATCCTCAAATGCATTTTAATGAAAAATATTACAACTATTTCAAACAATACCTTTCTTGTGGAGCGTTGTGTCTAAGATACATGTTCTTTCTTTTTCCATTCATTTAAATCCCTTGACTAATACATGTACACAATTGTAAATATAGGGTTGAGTCATAACTCAACTCAGTGGATATTAATTAAGTATTAAAATATTCAATAAAAAATAACTCAACTCACTGGGGCACTTCATTTTTTTTAAAACTCAACTCACTGGGCACTTCATGTTTTTATATTATAGTAATATAAGGTGTTTTGAATAATATGCATGCTCATTATAAAATATAAAATATTTCTTATTCTAAATTTATTTTAATAATGATCATGATGACTTCATCATTTTTGTAAATAATATAACCGTCGTAGGAGGCATTGTCTAAATAGTATCCATTAAGCTACTGTCTTTTTCATAATCATTTTTTTTATTTGACATGCATGGATACATTGTTTCTTTAGTCAATAACATAAAGATACTCTATCAATCAACATGTATATTTATTATCTAGTTATTTCATTCATATATCATTCAAAAATTTTTTATAATGCATATGATGAAGTTTTATGCTAACTGTCACAAAAATTTTGATATGACCATTCATTGAAATAGAAAAGCTAAATAATACTGAAATTTTACAATAATCATTAACTAAACAAATATCAATTCAGTTAATAAAATCATATAAGATGAAGCAACGTTATTATTGTAAGAATAGGAATATGAGTGATGTGAAACCAACATGCGCAGGAGCTCATTTAAGAAATTTTAAGAATAGTTGACAATGAATTACCAATTAATAACTTATCGAAATAACAAGCAATTTCATCAAAGAATCTTAGTTTTCAACTAGCTTAGGCAAGGAAGTACATGTAGATTAGCCAAAACTCCTAGGTAACCAAAGATAGTAGCAATATCAAAAGCTATTAATCAACAATCCGCAACTTAATAAAGAGATATTTCACCTTGGGGATGGATCAATCAACTACACTAGGCTTAGCGGAAAAAGGTCTTTAGCACACCCAACGATGCCACGAGGACGGTAGCAACACCAATGGCCTTGATCCACGAAAAGATCGGCGGTGGCGGAGATGGCGGGGATGGATGGCCTTGGAGGATCCAATCGTAGTCTTGAAATTGGTTTGAAATTGGTCGTCTATGACGTCCACGAGAGTAGGCAAGATGCGATTTAGATAGTCCTCAATAGTGTCGTCAAATCTAAATCCAACGTCGAAGAACTGCGAACGGGTGATGTGAATGTCGCCGTAGATGTCGTACACGAATCCGCTATCAAGCTCAGGATCTGCCATGCGTCATTTACGCGGAGAGGGGCGGCATAGTCTTCTTCTTCTTTGACTTTACAGATCACAAGGAGAAGCAAGATGAGGGGGCGGTGGGAGCAGGAGGAAGAGGAGCCGGAGGTTTCCAAGAGAGATCCAATGGCAATAGGTTTAATCCCAAAATCTGAAATTAATTTCAGATTTTAGTGGATTTAGAGGGAAATCCAAATTGAAATTAATTCAAATTTGAGGGGAGTTAAAGGGGAATTAATAACAAATAATGGTGCCATTAAGAGGGGGAGGCCGGCGGGTTCTCAAGAGAGGGGGAGGGGTGTTGTTTCAAAACATGAAATTAATTTCAGGATTTGAATGAAATTTGGCGGGAATTTGATTTGATATTTGATTTTAAATTGGCTTGGAATTAATGCCTTAAGTGAGCATTAAATGGAGAGAGAGAGAGAGAGGGCCTAGTAAGGCCGGCGGCATGGAGAGAGGGGGAAGGGGGAGGGATCACAGGGAATTAGGAAGCTAGATTATGAGATCCTTTTCAATTTGAATTTCAAATTGTTTTGAATTTGAAAACTTTCCTAATTTGGCTTTGACAAATTAGGAAATTTTGGAACTCAATCAATTTTGAATTTTCAAAATTTGATTAAGTGGGGAATGCGGAAGGTGGCTGGCGGTTGGGGTTGTGGAGGAGGTGGTGCCGGAAGGAAGCCGGCAGCCAAGAGGAAGGCCGGCGGGTTGGCTCCCTTGGATTTACTGCGGGATGAAGTTGGGGCTCGGATTTCAAATAAGCGGAGTGAACATTGGGTGTTGGATGTGGATGAAGAAAGCACAAATAAGATAAAAAGAACTTAACCACGAGTTGCGGACTCTTCCAACGACTGGCGGGCCTTGCAATTTGCTCCCCTTAAGCTCTCTCCCTTCTCTAGCTCTCATGCAAGAAGAAGTAGAAACAAAACACAATTTTCATTCAAACATCCATTCATTAACCTCTCATGAAGAGGAGAAGGCCTTAAATAGCCAAAGGAATAAAGAGAAATACAAAGACCAAATTGCCCCTAAGGCTAACACATGACGAGGCCTTTAAGGGCATACATGGAAAGAATTCATTAGCTATTACAAGAGAAAAGACCCATATATATAGGTCTCAAGCATACAAGAAGAAATAAAGACTAAATTGTCCTCAGGGCCCCAACATGACTCAATTCAACATAAGGGTACAATAGGAAAACATAAAAATAAAATGCATAAACAACTAGAAATAAAAGCTCTGAATCGTGGCCATCGATCTGCGATGCTTCCGGCGATACACATGTTTGAACCTTGGATCGATGTTCTCATCAATGAGTACTCACCTCAAATCTAGATAATTCGATGGCTTACCTTACTCCTTGTTTTGACTTCAATAATACGACACATATAATTGAATGCATAGAATGTTCATCTTAAGATTGATATAATAATCTAATTCATCTTTGCTTTTATTCAATTGCATAATACTGTTTAATATTGAAAATCCAATAATTTAATGTTTAACATCTTTCTATAACTAAACTATTAAATTTTCAAATGCACATAAAATTTAAGATTACACATATTAGTCATGTCTCACAATTTAGAAGATTTTTAATTGAATGCAATGATAATCCCTATCTTGACAATATAATAACATTTTAAACCTCAACTAAAATTATCTCTCTCTCTCTCTCTCTCTCTATGTTGAACTCTGCAAGCAGATCCACCACGCAAGCGTTGTTATAGATTTTATTGACTATTCTAAATGTTCCCGCACTTCTAGCATGTGATTTACGGACGAATCCGCATCATTACTAAGTTACCAACCTCAATAGATTTAAATTGTTGTTCAGAATCAGCATGAAAGTTATACTTATTATTGCTCTCTTCAGTTAAGCGTGCAATTTTCTTAAGAAAGTGATGCAGATGTAATGTAAATGCGGCATGTGATATGCGAATTCATATGTCCAAAATTCAAGACTCAATAAGATGAACATGAGGTGATGCAAGAGACTGCAAGATGAATGAAATATGGATTCACACATAACTTTTAAACAAGGAAAACTTTGGAAGACAACAGACTACAAAACACACAACACATACTAACTCACACGAACATAGCTAGAAAAAGTGGACAAGTCACAAAAGAGTGGTTCTAAAGTGTTCGGTCTAAGGGAACTGGGGTAGGGGGAGGAATGAAAACACTCTTAGCTACCAGGACACTTCTATAGGTGGTTTCAGTTAGGGTCGACAGCAGTCTCCTAGTGGTGGTAGCGTCACTTAATAAATTCATCCAACTAGGATAGAAGTGGTCCTTATCCTGGTAGTACGAGGCTATAACGGGCAAAATGTATGAATCAAGAATGACACACTCGGCCAAATATATATCTAATTGAGCAACTCTAAAGTTAGACTCTAATGAAACAAGAGGGGGCTCATTGCTCAAATCAGGCTAAAAAACTTTCAGACTCAAGGTACTGTCTTCCGAAAGAGACTCAAGTTTGGTTGCAACCCTAAGATCCATGGGTTCCATTTCACTTAAACCAGGTGATAAATTCGATTGACTTACTTCCAACTCGAGATTATCTAAGTCGCTATCAGAATTATCTAGAATTAAATTAGAATTATCCAAGACTAAATCAGAACTATCCAAAATTAAATCAAAATTATTAGAATTATCCGGAGTCATCTCAGTAGGTGTTACAACTAAATCAGGATCTTCCAAATTTAAATTCAAAGTGTTCGAAGTTTGATTGGCTCCTTTCGAGATCACATTACTATCATCCAGGCATACTTTGTCCAAAGGCTTATCCTCGAGGAGACTAGGATCGGGGTGGGTTAAGGTGTCGATATTTAAAGGTTCTTGCTTTCCTAGCTCAGGGTTTAAGTCATTTAGGGAGTTTGATTCAATCTCTTTAGTTTCATCCTCAAAGAATTATTCGTTATTCTTAATATCATTAGCATCTACGAAATGGATGCACTCAGTTTTAGGTTCAGAGGGTGTTTTCTTGTTAATGCATTTCTTTATCAAAAGTACACTTGCAGGGTCAAGGACTGGGGAGGCTAAAGGTTGACGGGGATGGTTAGAAGTAGGTCTAAGTGGGGAGTCATAAGAGATTGATCCAACAGAAGACCCAGTAGAGGATCGGCCATCAAGGTTAGGTGAAGACCTATAGGGTGGGGCAGCAAACCGGATGTTACTAATGGGTGGGTGGTTTTGACCACAGTAAGGTCTACGGGTTGTCCCAACGAAAGAGGTAGGGTGATGCTCTAGATGACGGTCACTAGTAGAGGGTCGGTATTTTAAATTAAGATCCCGCCTCATGTCTTTCCAAGTAGTGTACTCACCGCGAGACTCTTTATGATCTTCCAATCTTGCCTAAAATTGAAGAGCTCGACCTTTAAGGTGAGACTTAGCGATGCTAACCTGGTGGGACTCAGGGATATGACATGATTCAAAATAGTCATCTAGTTGTTTAGCCCATTCCCTAAAGTGGTAAGTATCCGAGGAACCATCAAAGATTGGCAGATGATATGGTGACTCTAAGTGAGGTCGTGGAGGCCCAGGCTCAGGTCTCTGGTGATAAGTTGAGTGGGGCCTGTATTTAGAGTGGGGATAGTCAACGGGTTTCTCCGTCATAATTCTAGTCATATTGCCCTCTAGGTTAACGATGTCATCTAAACTCTTTTGGAGTCTTATCGGGTCCATTGAAAAGTGTTATGTGATTCTTAATGAAGAATGGGTGTAAGGGACAACACTTTCCCAGGAGAAAACACCATTACGAGTGGTTGTATGGTGCAGGAAGAACTCAGGACAGCCAGCTACAGGACTGATTTAAGTGATCTAGGCAAGTAGGTTGGACTCTGGAACATGGACAACAAGTGAATACTACCTAGAACTCTTCCAAACGGATGCTAATAGGTGCAGGAATATAGTGGACAGCAACCTACAGCAGTTGGGGAAGTTTCCTATGTATTTAGGATGACTTTTAGGGTGTGGACAGCACCTAAACACTAGGTTGGGGTCACCTAAAGCTCTCTAAATGTTGCAGAAATTTTCTGGACAGCAATGTTCAGCCGTTGTTGAAGTTGTCTAGGTGTTTGGAAGGGTCCGAGGGAGTGGACAGCACCTAAACAAGGACTTTAGGTTCACTAACGGATGCTTAACAGCAGCTGAAACAGTGTGGACAGCAGCTATACTCAAGGGTGTAATTGTCCTAAGCAATTAGTAACAATGTAGGTTTGAAGGCAGCACTTAAACAGGGAACAATGCTTGTGTTGGACAAAGAAATTACTGGACAGCCAAGGCAAAACAGTAAATAAAACTATCTAGATGATGTTATGCATGCAAAATTCAAACCACAATGGAGAAACTAGACCTAGGAATGCATCTAGCACAAGTAAAGCATGCTTAGCCATGCTCTGAATAAACCAAGATGATGTGACGTACAAGCATGGATTGAATTAAATTAAAGGAAGTTTGCACGCTTAAATTTTAGAGCACAATAATTATAAGCTTTCTCTTGATGATAAACGACAAATAAAAATGAATAAGGTGATAAAATAGCTTGACGTCTAACCCATGCGGAGAGGTTGAAGATCATTAAATAGTCAACTAGAAGTCTTACTTTACATACATGATGGTTTCAACGAGAAATTCCAATGCTAACAAAAGATTAGTATTCATAAAGGGCCTCTCTCACCACTCATTCAAATACTAGGTTTAGGCCGGAGGCGATAACACATGTGCATTGTGAATCAAAATTATAACAAACGAGTAGAATTAACTTAGAAGATAGAGAGTGAGTGAAGAGTTTACCCAAAAAAAGGAGGTTATGAAGCTATGACGAATGGCTGGATGAAAGCGGCTGCCTTCAAACTTCTAGGACTACTCAACAACAAGGGAAAGCCCTCTTCGGGCGGCTGGACGACAGTAGATCTTCCTCAGACAGCAGCTAGGACTAGGTTCTGGACGGTTGGACAGCACGCCTAGTTTGCTCTGTGGTCAACAGGGAAAAATTTTAGGCACGCTATTTGAGCTCCAGGGAAACTTCTAGACTAGGAAGAAGGGCTGTCCCTGAGATAATGGACAGCAATTGTCGCTCCCGGGGATGGCTGGACGTCGGTAGGCTGCTGCAGGAATTTCGGCAAAAGCAAATTGAGATGTTTGGGCAGCAGTTTTCCCTGGAGCTTTGAAGGATTTGGGAAGGAAAAATCAGCCAACAGCTGCGGGAATTTCGGCAGCAAGGAGGGGAAGTGTTTGAATTAATTTTTAGCTTAGGAGTAGTGATTTGGAGGAATTAAAGGGGTGGGGGAAGATTTGAATCAAAAGCTCACCATTTTAATTTCAGTTTTTGATTAAATTGGGAGGGAAAAGACTTGAATTTTGAATTTCAAGTCATAGGCATTAATGCCTTGAATGGGGGGAGTTAATGGGGGGGAGCCATGAGAGGGGCCGGCGGTTTCATGAAGGAGGAAAAGGGTTTTATTTCATAACCTGAAATTAATTTCAGGTTTTGTATGAAATTAGGGGAAATTTTATTTTGAAATTTGAATTCAAATGGGTGGCCATAAATGCTTTAACTGGAGAATTATTGAAGCATTCAAAGAGGGGAGAAACCCTCATGGGGCCGGCGGTTTCAAGAGAGGGAGAGGAGGTGTGGGAGCAATTTATGAGCCTTCCAAATTAGCACGTATGCATTAGGAAGCTAGATTATGAGATCCTTTTCAATTTGAATTTCAAATTGTTTTGAATTTGAAAACTTTCCTAATTTGGCTTTGACAAATTAGGAAATTTTGGAACTCAATCAATTTTGAATTTTCAAAATTTGATTAAGTGGGGAATGGGGAAGGTGGCCGGCGGTTGGGGTTGTGGAGGAGGTGGTGCCGGAAGGTGGCCGGCGACCAAGAGGAAGGCCGGCGGGTTGGCTCCCTTGGATTTATTGCGGGATGAAGTTGGGACTCGGATTTCGAATAAGCGGAGTGAAAATTGGGTGTTGGATGTGGATGAAGAAAGCACAAATAAGATAAAAAGAACTTAACCACGAGTCGCGGACTCTTCCAACGACTGGTGGGCCTTGCAATTTGCTCCCCTTGAGCTCTCTCCCTTCTCTAGCTCTCATGCAAGAAGAAGTAGAAACAAAACACAATTTTCATTCAAATATCTATTCATTAACCTCTCATGAAAAGGAGAAGGCCTTAAATAGCCAAAGGAATAAAGAGAAATACAAAGACCAAATTGCCCCTAAGGCTAACACATGACGAGGCCCTTAAGTAAGGGCATACATGGAAAGAAATACAATATACTCATAAAACAAAATACATCAAAAGTAGATCATGGCTGTAGATCATGCATGTCTCCTCTCGCTAGAACTCATGTAGATGTCCTCATCAAGAGCTTCATAAAGTGATGAATATATGATATATATAAGCAAGAATCTAGTCTGTTGGTATATATCTTAGTATAGTCAAACATATCAAAGTTATATGGAGTAGAAGATCCTACTTGCTAGGGCATATCCTAATATGGCCCGATAAGTCGCAACTTAAAGTTATTTAATTAGCTAGGGCATATATTAGAATGGATTGAACAGAAAAATGCGAATAAAGAATCCTATTGGATAGGGAATATCCTAATATGTCCAATAGGTCACAAGTAAAATGATTTGGTTGGTTAGGGCATATCCTAATATGATCCAACAGATCAAAGATATAACGATTAGTGGACTGTATCAGTTAGGGCATTTCCTAATATGACCCAATAGGTCACAGCTATAGGGATCTAGTTAGCCAGGGCATATCCTAGTATGGTTGATTGATCAAAATGATCACCTTTGGAGGACAAAACTCATACATCAAACAGATCAAATCATAAGTTAGAGTACAAATCATCATATCCTTAGGTTGGTCCTTCAGTATCCTGATAAAGTGACTAGAAATATAGTAGATATATGATTAACTCGACCTTATGATATTGAGTTGGAGGGGATGTTTGATGGGGAATCCAATCACTATTAAGTAACTACTCCATATTTATATGATGGAATTAACTTTTTAAAGATTTTCTTTAAGAGTGATAATTAAAATAGCATACTTTTCACTTTCAATGTTTCAATTTGGTTGAGACGTGTTTTCAATTTAAAGCCAATTTATTTTTTCAATTTTGAATAGATTTGGTAGTTTTCGGGTTTTAATGAAATTTCGGAGTAAATTTTTCAGTTTTACTTGAAGGTTATGTATTTTTAGGAATATTGAGCTCAAACTCTCGAGCAATTATTTAAGTTTCATTAGAATTCTAATTACTTAAAAAGATGTTGTTATCTCAATAAAAAATCATTAAATGAACATTCTAATTAATCTTTAAGAGCATAACAAAATTGTTAATGTGATATTTGCTGGGTTTATAACATGACCTTGTATGGTCAAACAATGTTTTTAATATGGAGCTTGGATTTGGAAGCAACTCCATAAAGTTGGATTAGTTTCTGATTTGGCTTGGTTTGATTGAATCAATGTTTGAACATGTGCATTGGCTCGACCGTTTACATGCCGTACTTCAAAAGTCTAATGAAGTTCATGCATGCCTAAATTTCTTGAATTGTTGGTCAAATTAGGTCAACTCGTCCCCAACTAACCTAGACTTTCACGATCCATATTGGTCTTATTTCTTCCAACCATTGACAAGAACCTTACGATTTGCCTCAAATGTGAATACGACATTCCAAATTATAGTTTGCTTTAGAATGCTTATCATGGGGAGGAAGAATTTTGTGTAAGATAATTATTTTAATCGGATTGAATTATGGAGGTGCCACCTTTTAGAAGTTTCCTCGTAATTTGGTGAATAAAAATTTGTGGTATCTGCAAATGCAATTCCTCTTCATTCCCCTCCACTCATTTTATCCTTAGGTTATCTCTATTTTGCAATCAGAGTCATCATTTTGTTCACAATCGACCATCCTCTCCCTTGCCAAATCAACCTTATTAGACATCTTGTCCAATTTGTTACACTCGACCATCCTCTCCCTTGCCAAATCAAATTGTGAATGGTTGAATTTTCACTTGGTCTTCTTGCTTGATTGGCATTCTCATATTTTTTAATCTTAATGCATTTTTTACCTTTCTACATGTTTGGCCTATCTGCATGGCTAAGTACCTTTTCTAATGCCTAGTTATTCTCATTTGCCAACATCAAACTAGCCTCTCATTGCGATTATCACTTACTGTTGTTGTGACCTACTGTCTATCTTGGTTGCTTCTCATTGCAATTTCAGTGGCTTCACGGCTGTATTTCCTATAGCGTTGCTTCAGCAACATGGACTTTGTAATGTCTGTGTGCGGTAGTTTTTATTTTGATATTATTTTGCGTACTCAAAATTAAGAATTTAAATTAAATCTATGAGAGGTGGTTGATTGGAAATTTCAGGCTCATAAATACCAACACTAGTTTAAGCTAAACAATTTAGGATTAGCGTATTCTATTTAGAAAGTCATGTTCCTGCAAGGATGGACGGGGCTCCAAGAACAGAGAAAGAAGTGACAGGAAGAACAACTCCATTGAGTATATAGACTATGAACAACGCAGATTTGGCAGATAGTAGGAGTATTAGGTAAGGAATCTCTGGTTGAACTGCTGGGACCGGAGGATCTTTCTTTGCCTTTGCGGCCACGGTCACGATTTGAGAACAACGCCGTGTTGGAACTATCGGCCCGAGTGAGTCGAGCCTCATCAGCGGCAATATGAATTTCCTCACTGATGAGTAAGGAGTACAGCTGATCAAGACTGAGAGGTTGTGTCATGATTCGTATGGAGGTTTTGAAAGATTGATACTGATTGGGAAGGCCATTGAGGATATAGAGTATGATATCCTCCGAGTCGATTTGAGCTCCGGCAGCAGCGATTTGATCGACAAGGAGCAGTAGCGATTTGATCGACAAGGGATTTGACTTCATTTAGATATTGAAGCATAGTCATATTCTTGAGCGAAATATGGTGAAGTTCCTTTTTAAGTTGAATAACCTTGGAACGGTTTGTAGATTTAAACCGGGTTTGAAGGGTTGTCCAAATGGCAGAGGTAGATTCAAGAGTTAGAATGTAGGGAAAAATGGAGGCAGAAATCATTGAGCATATGGTAGCCGCTAGGTTTTGATCATTAAGAATCCATTGGGTATAGCAAGGATTGGGAGCAGTAGTGCCATCTGCGCGATGGGTAAATTTGTCGGGAATGGGATGTTAGGGATCAAGAAAAGATTCGAAGCCGTTCGCACGACAGATCTTAAGTAGCTGCGAACGCCAAAGCGGGTAATTATCAGGTAGATCCTAAGGTCTGAAATTTGTCTGGAAGAATCCTAGGGTCTAGAGTAGATCCTAAGGTCTGAAATTTGTCTGGAAGAATCCTAGGGTCTAGAGTAGATCCTAGGGCCTGGAATCTAGAAGGATCCTAGGATCTAGAATAGATCCTAAGGTCTGGATCTAGGAGAATCCTAGGTTTTAGATTGATATGAAAGAATCCTAAGGTCAAGATAGATCCTAGGATCTAGAGTCTAGATTGATGTAGGGTCAGGATTGATCTGGAGTCTGGATGGGTCCCTAGTGACCTCATACAAAAATGAGGTCAACAGGCTCATGGATCTTCAAGCCTGCTCTGATACCATGTAGAAAGCTATGTTCCTCCAAGGATGGACGAGGCTCCAAGAACAGAGAAAGAAGTGACAGGAAGAACAGAGAGAGAAAATATTATTTGATTACTGTCTTTCACTTGGTACAGACACATGTATATATAAAGCCTAAAGAAAACCATATAGGCGGCTACACAAGAAAGCTATACAGTATACAATTATATTGTTTTATTCTTGTGCTCTAATATTCTAAAGCAATTAAAATAATGCAATTTATGTAAATCACTAGATCACACAAGGGAGCTTGGGATTTAAAGATCAAAGTCTGCTTTTGATAATGCATGTTTGAGTATATATATTTAGGTTTAGCGTATTCGAGTTTCTAACATTCTCTCTTTGGGACAGCCGTGGCAAAGGACTCGGTGAAGATTCTGCGTTGATGATGATGGCATTTGCTGTTAACAAATATAAAATTCAGACCTTCCGAGCTAAAATTGGCGAATCAAACATTGCTTCACTTAAGCTCTTCCATAAGCTGGTCTCTCTATCTCTCTCTCATGAGCCACATCTATATAGGAAAAATTATTCTGCGCGGACGCCGAACGTCATCTGGAGACCAATCAAAATGCGCCACATCACCCTTTTACTGTACCGTTGCCTGGTACCACGGTTCTGTACCTATTGGTATTGTCGCTTGGTACCATGGCATCCGGGCGAAGAGTTGCGTCCAGCATCCACACAGAATAATTTCTCCATCTATAGACCATTATGCATATCTGATGGTTCTCTGTGTATGGACTATGCAGGGTTTTAAAGATGTTTCTTACAGTGAAGCCTTTAAGGAGGTAATGTTCATTTGTCTGTTATGTAAAAGTAGAGGTAAGTTTGATTTATTTTTGTGGTTTCGCATCATTTGACAGGTTACACTTGAGTTGCGAGTGACGGACCGTTCATTTGTAGATTTGATAGCCTAACTGGTGAATGTTTCTAACCCTGCTGCATTAACAAGTATTTACTTCTGAACCTTCCTTTCTTCCTCGTTAACCATTTTTATTTAACACCGTTAACAGGGTTTTACTATTGCAGATGATGTAATATTTATAATAATGATGGAATATAAAATATAAATATGTTATAAAAATTTATTCAATGCTATTTCTTATTTTAATTTTTAGTTATTTCTTATTGTAATTTTTAGTTGAATTTAGTTTAGGGGTGTCAAAATCGCATTTCGGGTCGGGTTCGACCCGAATCCGAAATTGACTCTAGTTTAAACGGGTTGACCCGAACTAGTTTTGCAAACGGGTCAAAAATATGAACTCGGACCCGGCCCGTTAAGTAATCGGGTTGACTCGACTCGACAGTTTTGTAAACCCAGACGTGCTGGACGGCAGAACAACGGGGATCGCATGACGCGTGGCTTGGTCGACGGTGACAGGCGAGGCTAGCATGGTACATCGGGGATCGCGTCGATGGCGGAAGGCAAGGCCAATGTGGCATACCGGGACTCGCATTGACGACGACACTACAGGCAGACACGACGCGACACAGTTACGTGGGCAGATGCTGCGCTGTCAGGCGGGCAGACGCGCAACGGGTAGCACATGTCTATCTGGGTCATTTTCGGGTTTTTGGATCAACTCGAACCCGACCTGATTTTTGAAATGGGTCAGTTTGTTGAACTCGAACCCAACTTGTTTCACAAACAGGTTGATCATAATCTGGAATTTTCGGGTCGAATAAAAGTCAGGTTTTCGGGTCGTGTCAAATATTAGAGAAATTATTGTGTGCGGAATCCGGGAATGCCACGTCACCGGGGCCCAGTGCATCCGGTGATGTGGCGCATCCGGATTCATCTCCGAATGCAGTCGGATTCCTTACACAATAATTTCTCCAATTATTGACACCCCTAATTAGTTTAATCTCTCCAAGTTTAAGATTTAAATAGTTTGGTTATCCATTACAACTATAATAGTTTTTTTTTTATTACTAGATTTATTAGAATATTACAATATGACAATTATAAGAAATTTATAATTTGTTTTTAAGAAAAAAAATAAAAAAATTATAATGATGTGTTAAATATGTGTTTGTGTCCTGTATTTCTTCTAATAATAGATGCATTTCATGTACGTATCGAACTTTGTTTGTATAGGTGCATCCTAGTTTGATTATGTTTTTCAATTATTTTATTATTTAAATACTAATAAATTAATAGAACAATATCATCTTAATATTAATTTCAAGTATTATAGTTATTTTGACGACTTCTTGTTCATTTCTAAAAGAAAATTATTTACTTTATATTAGCCAAAATAATATGTCTATATTCATAGTGAATTCTCTTTATTATTTGTTGGTAGCAATTGCCTAAAGATCGCCGTATTTTAAAACTTTTAGGGGGAGCAATTGCTTAAAAATTATTGTAATAAAGATCAAAAAATATATTTGAGGGAGACATTATCTAAATAATTATATAATAAAGAATTCTGCCTCTGTTGATGCCCTTCCTTTGGAACTTTTATTTGGTCTGGTGACAGGACGTAGCTCTACGTTCGGCCGCCAGTAGAATCTCGCCACGCGTTCTCACTATTTACCTCGCGCACCGACAACCCGACCCGGAACGGACTCAGGATTACTCGGTATTTCTCGATTTTGCTAGGTATTGCTCGGTATTGCTAGGTATTGGTTGATTTTGCTCGGCAATAACCAATATCGAGCAAATACTGAGCAATTACGAGCAAATACCGAGTAATACCGAGTCTAGAAAAACTCGGTACAACTCGGTTTTGCTCGGTATTACTCGGTATATATCTTTACAGAGTGGTATTTTTCGTTATTGCCAAGCAATACCTAGAAATACCGAGTAATACCTCGCAATACGCGAACATAGCATTCTAGGTTCCGGTCCGGGTCAATTCGTCGGGCCACGCGGTAAAGAGTAAGAGCACGTGGCGACATGTTATTGGCGGCCGAACGTAACTCTACGTTCGGTCAGAGGACGTAATAATTGTTCCTTCCTTTGAGCACCAATAGAGCCTTTCTCATGTTTTATAACAAGCTCTTGTTGCAACTTCCTTCATGCCTTCAATTAAATTAACGAGCCTAGCTTGAACTTAATACATGAGCTCAAGTTCAAGCCTACCATAAGGTAGACAAGCTTAGCTCGGGTTATAGCTAACCCGAGATTAACTTGACTCATTTGCTTCCCTATTTTTAGTTGTTTGTCTAACTAATTCTGTTGCTCCGATTGTTTTGGCTTAATTTCAAGCCCGAAAACTCGTAAAATTAATTTGTATGATAAAATATATTTCTTCAGACTAATTTAAATATTGAACTTTAAACCATTGTAATTAATTAAATAAATGATTACAGTAACATAAAATTAATAATTATGTTAAGTAATTATGGTGGGATAAAGACTTGTTTTATTAAGCAAATCAAATTTATCATTAAGAACATGACTAATAATTAATGATGGAAATAAGGCAAAAGAATTGGACAAATTTGAAATATTCAAATTAGAAGAGTTCAATACTTCAATGGTAAATTTGTGTAGGGGTTGATAGACATTAGCTGTGCCTTATAATTGTATAAAATTCTATCTTGCTTGCTAATTCCACCCTCTCTCTCTCTCTAGCTTAAAATTGGCTTATGAAAAAAATATTAAAAAAAGTTGGGCTATTTCTTTCCCCAAATCACATTAAACAATAAACATTCATTTAAATATGATTTGATTTTATTAAAAATTAAATAAACCAGTATTGGTAATTTTTCTTTTATCGGCTCAACGACAATCGATTGGGTCCAATCCAAAATCAAATTGATTATTAATTTGCATAAATAAAATTTAATTTAGATTGATCTCATGATCTTATTACTCCTAAATTATGAGCTATGTTAAATTAATTAATATTCATAGAAAAAATTATATCTAAATATCCTAATATATTTAATATTAAAGTGCTCTTAATAACAAATATATTTTATTTCGATTGATCATTTATTACCTCTTAATATAACTAAACTGTCAGATAAAATAATTAAATTATTAGATAATATAATTAAACTATCATAAAAGTAATCACATCTTAATATAAAATGTATTAGAATATCCAATGTTTTTTTTTTTGGTGAAAATTTATATTTTACTACTCAAAATTAATTTAAAATTATAAAATTCATTTTGAATGAAAGGCATGAGAACTTTCTATATATATATAATGCTCATTAGGAGGATGAGAAATTATACACGGTCATAGTTTAGAGACGAATCAGGACGTGCCACGTTATTTTTTTTATTGTGTATCGGTGCTGTGTACTAATGTGTATCAGGTGATGTGACACATTCTGATTCACCTTTGGACCATCCGGTGATCGTACAAAATATTTTTTTCAACCAGGAGGGTAGGTGATGACCAAATTTTATCGTATACATTTTAAAATATTGAATTAATGAAATTAATTGGGTGCAATTTTAAAGATTAACTAATCAATATATAATATCTTGGAAGAGCTCAAAAATTGAAAGCTATAATTATACGTACGGAAATTTATAATTTAAACGTCCAATTTGTAATAAAGATAGATATTCTCTTATAAATATTCACAAATAGGAAAGAAACAGTCATTCAAATTTGTATGTATTGTGCAATTTATTAAAAAAGTTGGGTTAATTTGTATACTTTGCTAACGCGTTAACGGTCAAATGAATTTAACAATTTATTAGGTTAACTCAAGTCTCAAGATACTGATGAACGGAATAGTCTCTTTCATAAACGATTTTTTTAATTACAATTTAAACCCTAACATTTACTCTTATTTACTCCATGAAAAGCTTGATAAGGTATATTAAAATATTACAAATGAACACACAATTTTTTTAAATTGCATCTAATTTCACAAAAAGTTGGAATTTCACAGATTAATTATTAAAAGAAAGAAAATTAATATTTTAGTTATTTTCATCCCTAAATATTTAAATTTTTAAAATAAATATTCAAATATAGTTTTAAAATAAAAATACCCATAAAATTCCCATCTCATGAAATTTATTTTTTAAAATAAGAATACTCTTAATTTAATTTAAAATGGAGATTATCACCTCATCACTAGCAACTGACTAACTAACATAATTTATTCTTTTTAGTATTAAATATAGTAAAATAAAATTTATTTTTTTATATAGATATGATGAGGTCTTATTTATTATCTCATTAGAGCCATTTATTACATGTTTATTCTTTTTTTTTTTTTGATCGGGTAAATGCTCGAATTTATTTTATTAGGATTCTTAATTTTTTTTTTAAATCAATGAGCTACAAATTCAAACATTTTATTGATTATCTTATTAGAGTCTTATATAGTCGTTATTTTCATTGGAAATGTAATTTAATTTAAAAAAATATATTATTATGTGATTAATTTTAAAAAAAGCATCAATTTTAATATTTTTATATTAGATTTTTTTCTTCTTTTTATCTAAACATATCAATTTATTAGATAATTAATTATAATTAAAATTATTTATCTATTTCTTTGATAATAAAATATATTGTATATAAAAAAGGAGATATAATTAAGAAAATGGTGTCTATTTATTTAATTTTATAAGTCTACATATCATAAAAATAATAAAAATAGAATTTTTAATGAAGGTGAATGGCGGCCAGGTGCCAAGTGAAAGGTAAGACATAAGCTTCCACTTTCAATCCCGCCCAAGCCCAACAACTACTCCACCCACTTCCCCTCTCTTTTAATAAATCAAAATCTGCTTCTCTTTTCCCATCCCAAATCCTCCAAATTCCTCAAGCCCTAACTCTCTTCGATCCAACTTTCACCTCTCCGCAATCCAAAGCTCCTCCTCTGCTTCAACCCAACCAAAAAAATCCCACCTTTTCACTCAGAAATGTCCACAATCCTCCTCCTGTTCATCCTCCTCTCCTTCTTCCCCTTTTCCACCCCTCAACCGAGCTGCACTCTCAACACCTTTTCCCAAAATCGAATCTTTAGTCTCTGCAACTCCCTTCCCGAGCTGTCGAGCACTCTCCACTGGACCTACCATCCCTCTAACTCTACCGTCGACATCGCCTACCGCGCTCCGCAATCTGCCGACGGGTGGATTGCGTGGGCTCTCAACCCAACCGGCTCTGGCATGATCGGTGCCCAAGCAATCTTCGCCTTTCTCGACTCCACCGGCTCCATGACCACCATTTCTTACCCTTTAGCCAACACTCGCCCTATGGTGAGGAATATAAGCCTTAGCTATAAGGTTTATAGCATGGAATCGGAGTTTTTGAATGGGATGATGGTGATTTATGCGACGATTGAGTTGCCGGGGAATAATACGAGGGTTAATCATGTGTGGCAGGAGTCAAATTTGTTTACGAATGGGTTTCCTAATGGGCACCGGACGAGTGGCCCCAATGTTTTATCGACGGGAGAGCTGGATTTACTTTCTGGGCAGTTTACGGCTGCTGGGAATTCCAGGCTTCATCTCAAGAATGTAAGTGGTGGTTAGTTGCTGATTTTTATTATGAAGTATGAAAATCTTTGGATTTTTCTAGTTCCGAGTTTGGTTTATTTGATTCATTTATTGGATTTCCATTATTCAGCTGTAGTATTCATTTATAATTTTTAAGAAATTCAAAAATTTTTCCTTACTGATCTTCAGTGTGGTTTATCCAATCTTTCTGTTTTGTTGAATCTTTTCCTTGACTCTTTTACTCTTTAGATTTTGTCTATCTGAATTCCAGGCTTCACCTGAAGAACATGAGTTATTTGCTGACCATGGTCCATGGAAACTCAATGATTTGATTCTGTAATTGGATTTCCATGATTGCTGGATATTTTAACTTTCCAAGCAATCTGCAATTTTTATAACTGGAGATTAACTTCCATTTCTTGGTCCTTCGTTCAACCTTGATTTTTTCTTTTCCCACAATTTTCTTTTTTTCAATGAACTTTTCTTGTTTTCCAAGTTATTTACCTCCTTGCTTAATCTAACAGTCAACCATTTATTTCTTTTCTGCAATTTGCTTCCGATAATTGACATCTCTCAAACGATCAACAATCAAGTAGTGGGACAAAGGCTTGATGTTGTTGTTGTTAACGATCAACAACAGCAACAATAACATCAAGCTTTTGTCCCACTAAGTGGGGTTGGTTGCATGAATCCTTTTTCGGCATTATGTCCTGTTAAAAGTCAATTTCTCATTTAAATCTAATAAAGAAAGATCATTTCTAATATTTTCTAACCAAGATCGTTTGAGAGACGAAAATGTTCTATGTGGCATGATTGAAATTGATATATATTGCAGAGGCATGGAGTCCTGAATGCAGTGAGTTGGGGCATTTTGATGCCTATTGGAGCTATCATGGCGAGGTACTTGAGGGTGTTCAAGTCTGCAGATCCAGCATGGTTCTACCTTCATGTTGCTTGCCAGATCTCGGCTTATGTTGTTGGGGTTGCTGGATGGGGAATTGGCCTTAAACTTGGGAGTGATTCTAAAGGAATTACATACCAAACCCACCGAAACATTGGGATTGCTCTCTTCTGCTTAGCTACCCTTCAGGTACAAAACTTCTGCAAATTTAGTGTTTTAAGGCTTCAAATTATCTTGAATCAGTGTTTCAAAAGTTAAAAAGCTCTAAGAAATGTGGCAATTTTATTAAGTAAAATCCACCCTTTCACTAATTTGTTTATCTTCTATGCTGTTTTTATTCCATTTCTAGCTTTGATTTTGCTTGCCTATGCTTTTAAAGCAAATTTGTCTCAAAATGGAAATTTTCAAATATGAAGTTTATTTTGGGCCATAAGTTAAAGCTTATGTTTGTTGGAAAATTGGTGAAACTTAATTCAATCATTGAGCACAAAAAATAAATAAATAAAAAATAAAAACACAAAAAATTACATATATTCACCCAATTGATGCGAACATTAGGTTGTTTACATTACATATTTCATTATTATTTAATTATTTAAACTTATACAAATGTATAAGATGACACTTTCCTATTTTTAAAGAGAAAATTAGGGTTGGTTAAAAAATATAATACAATTTTTAAAACTCCCATTATGAAATAAGCGAAATACTATTTGATACTTTTGAGAGGCTTTTCATCCTCTCCAAACCCTACAAATGATCTTGCCATGAATATTGACCAGTGGCTAAGTTTTCTTCATGGGACAAAAACTAGGTTATTTAGTAGTATTCATCTTTGCTGCAAAGTCAGGAAACTTACAAATTTTCACCTTTTAGTTGTATCCATACTTCGTTTAGAGAAATTATAGCAGGAAGGAAATGAAGAAGAGTTAGAAAGATATGCATGTGATTATATAAAACTTGATTTATGAAATAATTATGCCATCAATTCTTATTTTCTTTTACTCTCCATATTTCCAAATTTGCTGTTCAAAACTTCTTACAATCTGTCTACTTATGGTGTTAGGGTTTAGTGTTTGAATAGATTACAAGTGACTGGGTTGTCCTTAAAATTGAGGACGATCAGATTACACAAGTCAATTGTCGGGTTGAAATCTAATGATGAATGGAGATCGGACGAAAATCCGGCGATGGAAGGAAGTCATTTAGTCATCCAATTTATGCTTTGAAACTTCTAAATGTGTTTCAGACCCTTGATTTGGACCTATTTGTGCTCATATTGGATTGAATTTGGTTTCGTTGGGTTCGTCTATTCGAGATGTTCATTTTGACTATAAATTTGATGAAATGGGAGTTTGGATGGTCTTGGAATTAATTTCAAAAGTTTTTTTATTCAAATCTCTCTTTAGATTCTTGCCCGATCAATATTATTTTTTGATGATATATCAGGAAGGAAATGAAGAAGAATTGGAAAGATATGCATGTGATTATATAACTTGATTTATGAAGTAATTATGCCATCAATTCTTATTTTCTTTTACTTTCCATATTTTCAAATTTTCTGTTCAAAACTTCTTACAATCTGTCTTCTTATAGTGTTACTTACATCAACATAGAACTGATCTTCTATGTTTATATAAGCATAGATATGCATTGCTTTCTTATGTAAAGAACTTCAATGATGTTAGGTGTTTGCATTGCTTATGAGACCCAACAAAAACCACAAGCATCGCCTTTACTGGAACATCTACCACCATCTCACTGGCTACAGTGTCATAATCCTCAGTGTGATCAATATTTTCAAAGGATTTGATATCTTAGAACCTGAGAACAAATGGAAACATGCTTACATTGCAATCATCTCAGCTCTTGGAGGCATTTCAGTGATTCTTGAAGCTGTAACTTGGGCTATTGTTCTGAATAGAAAGAAATCTGAGAGTTCTGAAAAGTTTCAACAGGGTGGAAATGGAGTGAATGGAAAGACTGGTCATGATAGCAGACAGCATCAGGAAGCTTAGTTCTGATCTCTTCTTTGTATAGTAGTTATAATTTCATTGTTTTTTCATGATTATTTTTTATTTGGCTTTCTTTTTAATAATCTTTTGTACTTAACAGAGTTGTAATTTTGTTTAAGGGTTGAGGCATCAGCTTTAGCTTGTTTGTTCTTGCTAGTTGGAGACATGGATCTTCTGTATAGTGCCTCTTTTACCCTTCATATTGTGTTGCTATTGCATATTTATCTGTTGTTTTTTTGTCTCTTTTTAGTTTGTCTTGTAAGGGCATTTCTGGTGTTGTTTGTAATAAAGAAAAATTCACCTTAATCTATCCCTTTGGAATGCGAAATATAGATTTGAGCCATAATATTTTAGATTTTCATTCTTTTCAATTTTGTTTGGTGGAACCTATTGAATGTATATTTCTTGGGGGTGTTTTCGTAATTTGTAATTATGATAAATAGATTTTGAGAGAAATTGTCTTTTTCTTAAATATTTAACTATTGGTGTTGCAATAGATTTGATTCTATCAATTTTGATATAGCTTAGATTTTTATTGCTGTGTAAAAAGCCAGTTATTTGTTGATTTTTGTAGTTCTGATTTATGATTTGTTTGGAATAGTTTTCTTTTTGCTTTCTAAAATAGCTTTCTAGTACAAAATTTTTCAGTTTAAAAATTTTTTGTATTACAAAGCTATTTTAAGAAGCAGTAAGAAAGCCGTCTCAAATGAAACCTTAATTGATTGTAGCAATACCATTTTGGTTCCTATTTAATGAAATTTTCATTTGAAACTAAGGTTTCGTTTGGAACAACTTTCGTATTGCTTTCTGAAATTGCTTTCTAGTGCAAAATTTTCAAATTCAAGAAATTTTTGTACTTGAAAGTTGTTTTAGAAAGCAATAAGAAAGCTGTCCCAAACGAAGCCTAAGAGGGGGGTTTTTGGCTATGTAGGTGCTGTTTGTTCTCCTAAAAAAAGATTGTAGTTATTAAAAAAATAAATCTTATTTCCACAGAATTTCAGATTTATTAAAAAGATAAATTTCATTTCCTCATAGAATTTCAGATAAAAAAAAATTATGTTAGAATATTATGATATAAATTAGATCATATGGGCATAAAAGTTTTTGAATTTATTTTATGATTGTACAATTATAAAATTTTCATATATAACATTAATCTAAAAAATGAATTCAATAATTCGAGATAATCCCAATTAATCATTCAGTGTTGAATGAAGATTTCCACTGTTGCATATGTACGTACCATCTTATGTCTTTTATTTGTTGATGAAATTTTGCACTTTATTTTGTCTACGTGTAATTTTTAATTTTAAATCTGATATGAAAATAATAATAATAATAATAATGATGATGATGATGATGATGATGATGATGATGATGATAAACAAAATGCTAGTGCGTGTTGAGCATAATGTTATAGAGGTGTTAAAATGAGTTTTCAGTTTAGTTTCAGGTCTAACATGAAAATGATGTGCAATTAGTTGACCCAACACGAACCCGAATTGATTGGGGAAACATGTCACAGACCCGTTTAGCCCTGCTTCCGCCAATTCGCTCGATTTCGGCTTTCAAGCAAGCACACTCAGCCGGTGACCCAAATCGAAATAGCGAACCGTGAACGAAATGAAATTCTGCCTTTCGTCCAATCTTCCATTACAAACTTCTGGTGCTTCTTCGGCAAAATCCATAAATCCGTCCGACCTGGATCAAAATCGAGTTAACGGGTTGAACCGGGCCCAACTTGTTTTTTTAACTAGTCAAAATTTTAGACTTAAATCTGATTCGTTTGTTAAACCGGTCAATCCGAACTTGAAATTTTCAAGTCAGGTCCAAATCGAGTTGACATATCGGGTCAAGTCTTTATACCTCTGTAAGGTTGTATGCTTAGATAAGCCTATGTATTACTTCATAGAAAAAAAAAATCGACTTCATATTAGTTCATAGAAAAAAAAAGGACTGAATATTCTCAATATGTTTTTTGAATGAGTCTTAAATCAATAATTTTTATAGAGAATAAAATAATATATATGTTGATTAATTCATTTTATATTATATTTATTTAAAATAAATCTAATAATTTTGAGAATCATTCTAATAAACACCTTTTTGCTTCATTATAAGTTTTAAAAAATGATGAATCTCACTTTGGAAGTTAATTCAAGACTTTATTAAAATAATCTAAAAATAATAATTTTCATATTTAAAAATTGAAAAAGTTAACACAAGACAAGATAAACCACAAATGCATTTGAAAGACTTGATTTTTCTTGTGTCTTAAATGTTAACTTTGTGTTAAATTTTCAGACGAAGAAATAAAAGTCACGAAGGATATGTTTGATCGACTCAATTAATTTTTTTATCTTGTACTCCCCCTAATTATGTAGTAATCATTAATGGGAAGCTGTGTTAGTAACAACAATGATTACTACATAATTAGGGAGAGTAGGTTCTTACAGGAGAGAAGAATTGAGAGAAGATCGAGATTTTTGAAAAATAGGTGGGGGTCTTGAATAAAAAATTAAATAAAATGAAATGAAAAACATTAATTAAAATGATATGATTGGAGATAATTGGAATTCACTTTTAATTTTGGAATATATTTGATTAAGAGCTTCAAACTTATTGATATTTTTTATTTAGAATAATTGGACAATATTTGATTTTTTATTTTAATTTAACATAATAAATAAATAAATTTGAACACTAACATACTCATCAGATTCATGAATATAGTGATTTATCTAATAGATTACTTATTAAGAGTTTAATAAGTGCTAATTTAGTTATTTTATAACTACTTATTCTATGTTATTTATATTTTAATTTTTTATAATACTATATAATGAAAAACATTGAGTATAGTTACCATGCATAACTTAATTTTTAATATTTTTATAATATTTATTATTAAAATATTAAAAAGTACTATATGATAGATTAAAATATAAATACTTATTATAATTAACTTAAATGGATAGATTAAATTTGAATCTTTCACTTTCTTAAAAAATTTAAAATAATTCTATGTAATCATTTCAAATTCTAATGTTTAATAACACTTTATTTAAATCACATAATATTTATGGACATATAGTTTGATCAATTAGAATTAAAATATAATGACTATAATGGCCAAATGAGCTCTTGTTGTAAAATTGATACTTCTCATAAATCAAAATTTTAAGCTAGATTTACAATTTCATTTAGTCTCACACGAAAAATATTATAATTTCATTTTGGGTCGGGTCGTCGGGCCGCCATGTGGCGGCATTGTATTGGTGTTCGGACATAGATTTACGTCCGGACTCCACAGCAAATAATTTCTCCTATTCTAAGGGGTTGTTTGAATACGGGATTTATGTCGAATTTGCTCAAGATTTACACTAAGGCTTCGTCTGGAATAGCTTTTTAACCACTTCTTAAAGCAATTTTTTAATGCAACAATTTTAATTTTTTTTACTAAAAAATTGCAAACTGTCCCAAACGAAATCTAAATCCTGCCAAATAGGATTTATACTATTGTTCGAAGCCACGACGAAATAAATCAGCCGTTTCCTTTTTTTTTTTTTTACGATAAATCCCTAATTTACTAAATCCTACCGGTCGACAAATTTAACATTTGGCATCCTGCATTACAAATAACTACCTTAAATCCTGATTATATTGCCAAACAGTTTCATAATATTTAACAAGATTTAATACTTATGTTGCCAAACAGTTTTCAGGATTTCAAATTGGCAGAATTTAATAAATCTGGTTTTATAGGATTTACAGTCCAGACTTATTAAATTCTACTTGTTAGCCAAAACGTTGAAATACTGAAACAATTTAGTCATCAGTGAAAAAGGAAAATAAAAACATATGAAAATATTTACAAGCATAACATAAAAATATTGAAAGCTAACTGAACATTTGAGTGTGATCCACTAAGAGAGCAGACTGTCACGCTCAAATGTTGGAACAAGAGGTTTGGCTAAACCTTTTGGGCGTGACATGCCGAGCAGACTGTTACATGACATTGGAAGGTTCTGGAAAACTTCTTCGACTTTGCTCGCCATGTCACGTCCAAGGGGTTGTTTAGCCAAATCTTTTGTTCCAATATTTGGGCGTGGCAAAACGCTCCTTACACTGAAAGTGCTGATATGTCCTGCATAACTTGAGCCTTGTCTGCATCAAACTGCTCGTCCTCTGTAGAAGTTTGGCATCAGAATTGCTCACTTATGCTTAAGAATGATACAAATGAAAAAAAAAAGAAAATTAAACAGACCTTTTTCTAACTTGAATTCACCGAGGAGACGAAGAAGCTTGTTTTTGTTCGTCAAAAGTATTGTTCCAATCTCAGCTGGTTTGTTTTGGTTGGCAACGAAGAGCTGAAAGGGAGGGAGAATGAGTAAGAACAATGAGGAATGCGCGTATTCATCAGGAGAGTTAAAAGGAATAGTACCTTGAATACGTGGAAGGCTTCTTTTTGTATGCTTTTGCTTTCATGCTGAAAATAGCAATAACTTTATCAAATATAACATTTGCCTAAATGTTTGAATAAAAGCTCTTAAACATGTTAACATTCATGGATTGGGATTTGGGCGTATTAGATCAGAAGTATTAGGATCTCTCAATTTAGTTCAGACAAAATTCCCTAGCTAAAAACATCTTAAAATTTGTTTGGCATCATTTTTTATATAAATAAAAAATATTTGGTTAGTATTTTGTAACTTCTTTGTTTACAAATCAAGATGTTTTTAAAAATAATCAAAATACTGATTGGGTGTTTTCAATATTTTTCAAAAAATAACTCTTGGATAAGAACATGATTACATGAAAAAAGAAATGAACAAGAAAACAAAAAAGACTAAGGCTTCGTTTGGGATAATTTTCTTACTGCTTATTAAAATAAATTTTTAGTATAAAAATTAAAAAATTTGTACCAAAAAGCTATTTTAAAAAGCAGTAAGAAAGCCGTCCCAAACGAAGCATAAAATGCCGACCAATCCTACCAAATTCAGTAAAAAGACCCAGAACTAAAGTGCATTAATAAGAAAAGATCTCATACTCTTAGAAGATTCATTGGAACTATCAAGTTATCCTTTGAGTTAACATATCTTATCATAACAGCAGAATTTGATCGATCTAGCAATATGTCTCCCAAAAGCTGAAACAGCACAAAAGTTTGAGTGAAACTTCACAGCAAAAGAAAGAATGAAAAACGTTCATACCAATTTTCATTAAAATAGTATAAGCAAAGTGAGAAATAGCACCTTGATAGCTTGTCTAACTGTTACATAGTTCGTAGATGACATCAACTTCTCATTAAACTCTGTGAAAAACTGAAACAATGGAAAATGGGCGAAAGAATAGATCATATTTCGGATAAGATATCATAGATCATACTTGGATAAGCTCTAGCAACTATTTACTTGATCACTATACGAAATCTAAAGTATTTCGAAGCATGATCAAAGAATACATTAGTACTCTGAGATCTTCAAACTTATTTGGCAGAAAATCTTCAATTGTGTATGTGTAGTATGGCTAATTTGCACTTTGATATAATACTTCAACAGATATTTTTAATTTAAATATGTAAAAATATTTTTATGTGTTTGAGAAATCCTACAAGTAATTTTTAAGATTGAGGATCTCAAAAGGCACAAGCAAGAGTTAGTAATCATACACTTTGAGTAATTAAATTTTTGTGTTAGTTCATTACACTCAAATTTAAAAGTAGAGTCCGCTGCATTTACATATTGACTACATGAGATTAAAACAAGTGCATTTTTACCAAAACAACTAAAAATAACTCAGATCAAACTCATCTTTAGAGCTTATTTTGAGAACACATCTAAACAACATTTGATATTATCGCATAGAAAAATAAAAGAAGCAATCATACAAACTGATGCAAAAGAGTAACATACCCAATCATAGTTCTTAGAAAGAAATTCAGCTACAGTTGATTTATGCCTTGTCATGAGCTCCTGCAAGTCAAAGAAAATCATTTTCCAGTGAAGATAATGGTACTCAAAAATAGCAGTACGTTCCACAAATCAAAGCCACAAGCTCAAAAGTTTTGAATTAAATATCTGAAGCTGGTCAATTTCTTCCAAGTTAATTTAAGAAGTAATGCAAAAAACACATCCATTCGCACAAAAAACATATTTGCTAAGTAATCATGAAATAGATTGAGGGCAGAATTAACTTGTTAAATGGGATTGTTTTATAGAGCCAATCATCGATGCACTTTGCAGACATAAAGTCAATGCAGAGCTTTTTATTGTAGTGATAAAGAAATTGTAAATAAGCCTCAGAGATTTCTACAAAAAATGTAGAAATATTATTAATGAACCATACCCATAAGGATCTAAATACTAAAGCACCATTAAAGAAGACATAAAACCAATATAATTAGGTCAAATTAGATCTCTTCATCATTATCATTAGCCCTATCCTAACTATTTGGGATTGACTATATGAATCCACATTTTTTATTTATTCTTGTTGAGTGTTGGTTAAGGTGCATAACATATTCTTTATAGCACAAAATCAATTTAAAAAAAAATTACGTTAAAAGAAATCTAAATTGATGAGGATATCGGTCCGAGATTTCGACATGTGTACCGTCGTCGGAGTCGTAGATCGACGGCTACGATCCAGAGTCTGTACTTTTGATAGATTTTGTATTTTATTTATTTTCTTTTTCTCTTCTTCCTAGTTTACCCCTGTGTGGGTAGGCCCCGAGGGAATTTGTGTCTTTCTGGACGTTAAAAGAAATCTAAACTGATGAGGATATCGGTCCGAGATTTCGACATGTGTACCGTCGTCGGAGTCGTAGATCGACGGCTACGATCCAGAGTCTGTACTTTTGATAGATTTTGTATTTTATTTATTTTCTTTTTCTATTCTTCCTAGTTTACCCCTGTGTGGGTAGCGAGTCGCTATTGTAGCCCCGAGGGCATTTGTGTCTTTCTGGTTTTCTTTCATTTGGACCTATTTATAGGAGGCCTATTGCATTGTAATGAGATGATGAATTATTGAATGAAATTTTATGTTCTTTGTTTTGATCTCTAAGTGAGTTCATGAGAGGAGAAACCCGAGGAGGGTGATAGCAAGACCCATCAACCGTCGGAGGATTCCAAGGTTCGCACCCCCGATCTCTTCTTCTTCCCCTAACATAAACTTCCTCTACTCACCCATCACCCGCAAGCCCCTCCCACCCAAATCCCCTTTTTCTCCTTCCCAAACCTGAGCCCCACCTTATACCGCCGGCCTCCTTAGACGCCCCACCCGCCGGCCACCTTTCCCCCTTGCTCAAAACGCCGGCCCGCCTCCCCAAGCCCTCACATTTGAAATTCAAATTTCAAATATTCAATTACTCACTTTCCTAAAATAAGTCTTAGTCAATTAGGAAAGTTTTCCATAGGGAATTCAATTAAATAATTGAGTTCAAATACTTTCCTATTGTCTAAATTTAAGTTAGGAAACCTCTCTATTTAAATAAAATCTAATTTAAATTTCAAATTTTGATTTAATCCTTGGGGTCCACTTATTTAAACCAAATCCCTCTCACCCTCTCTCTACATGGCCGGCCATCTATTCCCTTCCTCTCTCCTCTCTCTGACACAATGGAGAAAAAGGATTCATGTAGCCGACCCCACGTAGTGGGATAAAGGCTTGATGTTGTTGTTGTTGTTGTTGTTGTTGCCCTCAATTAAGACTCCCTATTCATCTCCCACAATTCCTCTCTTCCACTTTATTTCTTTCAATTTAAATTTGAATTCAAATTCAAAGTCTTCCCTCCAATTCCACTTAATCTGAAAATTAATTTCAGATTTCTAAAAATCCTCCTAATCCAACCTAAACCTAACCGCCCCTCCCCTCTCCACCTCCTCCTACCTGAGAATCCCCATCTTCCCCTCCTATGCTCTTGGCCACCTCTCCTAGGTGACGGCTCCTCCACCATAACACCAACATGATGCCAAGATCCTTCCATGATCATGTATGGCTGATCCGGAGCTTGATCACGGATTTGTGTTCAACTCTCAAGGGGAGATCGACGTCATCCAATCACCGTTCTTCGACATTGGATTCGGATTCGACCACACCGTTGAAGAATACCTCGATCGTATTCTTTTACACCTAGCGGACATCATCGACGAGTAACGACCTACGGGAGAGTGGACAATCACCAGATGCCCATCCGCTCTTCCAACTCCGGCTTCTTCCCCGGCGACTAGCCCCCTTGGCCTCACGTGTCTACTAGTGGCATCCATAAGCTTGTTTGCAATCTTCCTCCGCTAAGTCGAGCGATCTCAAGAGTGTGAGGGATCCCAAGGTGAATGATCTAAAATTTAAATTGTGGATTTTGTTACGTGCCATTCGCTCTACTCATTTTTTTTTATGATGTAATTTTGTGAGTTTCCCTATTAATCTTTATTGTAATAACTTGTCATTACTTAGCCTTCCATGAACTTTTCCGAAAATCTAACTTGAATACGCATCCATTTATGCTTAGCCGAGCAAAGCTCATAATTTATTAATTTCGTATATGCAATTCTTGTTTCATCTTCATTGTATTACATCATAAACTCACAATCGTCTCGTCTTCCTAGCGCGACTCATTTGGTATAATCACGTGTGTAAGCTGTTGCACGGTATGCTAAACACTATGAAATCCCTTTAGGCTCCTTATTTATCTCAAGAAAGCACGAGTCCTTATTGAAAATGTTGACATATGCTAAAAGCTCCCATAAAAGCTCATACTAGTAAATGATCTGCACATATTGTTGCGTACGTAAATTAAGTTGATACGCTCCTCAATCAACTACACATCACCCTGTTATTTCTTATTCAATGAATCTGTCCACCACTCCAAGCAGTCATCTTCCAGATTCCCAATTTTCCCTTCCCTCTCTCAACAAAGTAACCAATTTGGGATTATATTCATTCAACAGGTATCCTCACTCAATAAAGAAAAATACTTGAATCTGTCCACCTCTATTGTCAGTTCCTCAATATTGTAAAAATGGGAGGAGATAACCTTTTTTTTTTCTTTTTTCATATAAATCGCATGAAAAGAATCCAAAATGAAAAATAAATAAAATCTTTGACCATATCATAATCTTGTGATGCGTTGTAGGTCATATGTATTTCACAGGTAACAAAAAATTAATAAAAGAAAATTTGATGAAACTTTAATTGTTCGAAAAAACAAGTAATTGTATTGATAATATGTGGCACTTGTGGCAAGAGAAAAATTAAAAATATGTGATATGTATACCCTGAATGTTGCAAACACATCCGATGCTATGTCGAAATTTGGAAGTTGTAGATAGTCAAAGAACTTCTTCATGTGCTCAGACTCCAAAACAGCCCTGCAAATAAAAAAATGAGATAAAAAAGGGATGTACAACAACAACAACAACATCAAGCCTATATCCCACTACGTGGGGTCGGCTACATGAATCCTTTTTCTCCATTGTGTCCTATTAAAAGTCAAATTCTCATTTAAATCTAATAAAGAAAGGTCATTCCTAATATTTTCTAATAGTTGGTTAAAGCAATATTTCACTATATTCAAATCCTTTTAAGTGTGAAAAACAAGCTGGGACAGTTGGGGCATGCGCCCCCACAACTCCTTCCACCTCTTTTAAAAAAATAATGATGTTTAGTAGTTTTAATCATTTTTTAATGATGCCACTCAAATCTAATTCTCATAATGGTGCCCCTAAGCCCCTCTAATGGAAAATTGTGGCTTTATCCTTAGATCCAGGAAAGGAAATTATAGTTTTGATAGGAAATATGGGAATATTCGCATGGTAAGAAGGTAATCAGGAACAACCACCCTAGCATATCTAGAATATGAAGCAATAATTAACTTAGTAGATGTTTAAAATCAAGCATATAAATCACATAATATGCATGCACTTTAGAACCCCATAAAACAATAATCAGCGTGATTCAGAAAAAAGAAAAAAAAACGAGAAGTTAAACAGGAATGTGGATCAAGGCTCTCACAATCTCCACAATCACTCACACTTATCATTCCTCTATGGAGAAAGAATCCACAAAACTCACAAAGCTGCATTTCAGAAAAGATCACAAGGACCAATATGAAGCAAAAAAATGAACATCCTGTAATTCAATATTTACTAGATTTCAATAAAAAGAAACTATTGATAATACAGAAAATTTAGATACACATAATGTTATACCTTGCAATGCATTGATGTCTGATGCACTCCCTCAACATGGCACCATAGTGTAAGGCAATATCCATATCCTCATATCTGCAAATAAAATGAAAAAATTTAAGGCAATAGAAAATATCTTAAACAAGCATTGCAATAAAAACTTATCTTTATCTCTTGTTTTTAAAAAAATACAATTCGCATGTAGTACTCAACGAGGGCCAAGAGGCTAATATTCATTCCAATCTTAGCGTTATGAAATTTCATTTTTTGTGTCAAATCCAGAATCATAACGTGTTAAAGCTCACCCAGTTATTAAAATATCCAAAAGATCTTTATTTGCTTCCAAATAATCAGAAGCAATCAATCGTGAGTGAACTTGTTGCCTTTGCAAATTTGCAACTACTTGAGTAGCATCTTTTCTAGCCTACACAAAATCAAAATAAAAAAAACAATTTCAATGATGAAAAGACAATTCCAGATGTAAAGTAAATGGGCATAAACATGAATTCTGACATTGCATTAAAATTAAAAAGACAAAATTACAATTTGTTAAGTCCATATAAATTAATCAAATAAATATAGTGCAACAGATCCATCGCTAATAATATCTTGCCCAAACCACTCTTTGAAGCTATCGATCATATATTAGCAATGCCTCGTCAGAAAAATAGGATATAAATGTACCTCAAGATTCAACTTTGGAAGGCTTGTTATGATTAGACGTAGTGTGTTTTCTCTGAAAAACTCTTGAGTCAATTGTGCACATGCTTCAGTCACCGGTTCAGCTTCACCGTTCCCATATAAAACATATTTCATCTCCCGAATAGCTTTACTTAGTTCAACCATCTATAAGGGATTAGTATAACACTATTAATTACATTTATAATCATAACAAAAACCAACCAAATAACAAGAGAGAAATAGTTATAAGATGCATTTTATTAAAAACATGAGAGAAAGTTCATGTACAATTGCATTATTAGACACCAAAATGTTCTCGAGTAGCAAGCCAAAATTAGAAACAATCATCAAATATCGTATTTCAGAATCAATTTCGTATCACCATAAGTTCAACCAAACAACATTATCACATAAAAATTTTCCAAAATACTTCATCTCTTATCAATCAAAAGAAAATTTCTTAATCTATTTAGCAATCCATCGGCATGGAATAAACTAAATTCGCAAAACAACGCTGCTCTTAATCCACCACTCCTCGAATAAAATACTAATAAGCTAACCCGGCCCATCCAAAAAAGAAAAAGAAGAAGAAAACCCTACATTTACATAAAATCCTGCAAAAGAACCAGTACAAACAATATTATAAGAGGATTACTGATGACAGGGATCAATACGAAGACCAGAGAAACAATACCTTCTCCTCGCGCTTGGTTTCCCGCGTATTCGAGTTGGCATCAATGCAAATAAGGAGATCGCGAGTGTGCCGCACAAGATCAATCGGCGTCCGCGCCTTGGACTTGAAAAGCCCCTTCATCCTTTCTTCTTCAACTTGGGAAGCCCTCCCCTTCCGTCGCACAGGCAAAGCTTAGCGTTTCCGGCGAGAACTGCAGGCGCTGAGATCAGTGGATCTGCTAGGGTTACAGGCGGAGGGAAAGTGTGCACGAGCAGCGATTTCTCTTCGAGAGCGAACCATAATAACGGGCGGCCATCAAATAGAAACGCCAAGAGAACGATTGGTGGGAAGTATAAAGAGAGAGAGAGAGAGAGAGAGCCAATGGGCGCAAGCGATTAGACCGATGGGCAGTTGAGACAGGTTTTAATTGCTAACCGCTAAAATGTGCTTACAAATTAACGTGATTTATTAAAAAAAAGTATATATTAAAAAATCCCAATAAAATTCAATTTAAAAATTAAAATTCATTTTAAATTTATTTTAAATAAATGGAAATATTAATTATTTATATATTATATTTATTTTAAAAATATTTAAAATTTATCCGGATTAAAATTTAAATTAATATAATTCGATATAAATTATATTATTATGAATTTTATTAATTAATTTATATTTTGATATTTTGTATAAGTAGCATAATATTTTGATATAATTTATATTTATATACATATATTTTTAATTTGACAAATCATATAATATATAATAATATTTTTAAAATATTATATAATATATTTAAATGAAAAAAAATATGTAATTAGATTATTATGTATTTGAAAAGTTTATTTTATTATTTTTTTAATTATGTTATATATTCTTTCTAATGCAACTTTCGCTTAACCCTTTATAATTTATATATTTTTAATAATAGGATATTTCCTTTATGTGGTTGAGGACATCCACTATTGAATTTATTTGGAAATAAATATGGTTTAAATTTTAATAATTTAAATAAATATTGTTATTTTTTAATAAATTCAATAATTTTAAAAATAATCCTTATCGAATTTAGAATAAAGAATATATGATCAATTAATCAAATCTAGTTGTCATCAAATCTATACAGTATGACCATATTTGAACATCAATATATGGTAAAAATTATGCATTGAAAATTTTATCAATACAAAATTATTTTTATTTTTCGATGGCGAAAATATAAATTTAATTAAAAAAATATCAAAAATATAAAATCTTTGAAATCAGAAATAGGGTAAATGTTCCTTACAGCGAAACGAGCAAGTCTTTCAACAGCGTCGACCGACGAAAATTGCATAGCAACCTCCAAATCTCAAATTTTATTTTCTCTCCTCACATTCTCTCTTAAATCCTTAATCCATATCTCAGTTAAAACGAATTGAGAAGAGAAAATGCATAATAAACTTATATAATGCTTTTAGATCTTTAGGATTAAAATAATAATATAACTATTTAATTTAATATTTTTAATATAAAATTCATGTAAATTAATTTGGGCTTTAAAAAAATATAGAAAAATGTCTTTAAAATAAATCATTTTATTTAGAAAATATCTATGAAATAGATTTTCAAAACGAACGCATGACAGTTCCTAAATTCCCACTTGTACATATATGAACTAATTTCTTAAAAAATTTCATCCATACCCAAAAATTATGAAAAAATTTGTGCAATTAAAATACCACAATCTCAATGCTATGACAAAGATGATTTGCAATTTGAAATTATATTGAAATATTCATAACATTCATATCATCATTTTTAGCGAGTACTATTTTTGTGAGCATATTAATAAAAAATTTTACTCTAATTTTGACAAGTAAGACATTCGTTTCATGTAAACTGTATATGTAGTAGTGCTCGAGTTGAATGTGATTTATTCTTTAGAGAAAAGTTTTTTTTTTTATAGTGAATAACACTTCGTCTATTACAAAATAAAGAAACATTATCTTACGATCGATTTAGTTCTTCCAAAAAAAATCTTAGCCAAATCATCTTGTTGATAGCTTTGGAGTTGGCTATATATTCAACTTTTATTATTGATAATGGTAGTTTTTTTTTATAGTTGTGACACCTAAGTATTGCTAGTTTCACATGAGGAGTACATATACCTAATAGTACTTCTTCATATATGTATGTCTCTTCTATATATTCTTCAATATATCCACATGATTTCAAGTCTTTTATATCTTTCAAATGGTATAGGGTCTATTTACAGTCTCCCAATGTACCTTCTCAAAATTTGACATATAATGACTAATAACTCTCATTATATGCACAATGTCGTAGTAATGCACGATGCATTATATACATCAAATAGTCAAGTATTGATGCCTAAGAAACTTTAGTCAAATAATATTTATCATTGTTGTGGGCTAGTACATTTGCGGTAGCAGAGGGAGAGAGATTTTCGTTGTAACGTTGCACGTATTACTAACACACAAACAGATAGTTGGAGAGAGAGCGGAGAAACATCGAAAAATTTTTACATGAAAAACTCAAAAAAGATAAAAACCATAGGTATTAGCCCAAATAAGAATATTTTACTAAATTTGAGTGAATTACAAAGATTGACCTACCCCTTAACTTAGAGGCGGTGCAATTACAATAGTTTGGAGAGTCAGTCATACTCCGTAAAATACTTGGGAGTGTGTAAGGACCGCAGTTGAGTTGGGAGTCTAGTGACGGTGATCAGCGGCCGGACGAAAGTCTAGATCCAGGGGGTTAGCTACTAGCTGTGGTCTGATGATGGGTGAGCTAAAGTGCAACAGAGATTGGCGGATAGGCGGTGGTTCGATCAGCCGATAGAAATTCGTTTGTTGTGGTGCTTGGGTGGAGCTCTAGATCCTTAAAGCCTCAGAGCTCTCTTTAATCTCCAGCCAAAAGATCCCCCTCACCACCTCATGTAGAGAGTTCAGATCTATTTATACATTTTGAGAGTGACATGCTCGATAAAAGTGGATAATATCCTGGATAAATTTGGAGTGCTTCATCGGATGGCTCATACTAGTTCTCTCAGTCATGCAATATTTTTCAAGAATTTAACTGCCTCGATGACTTCTGAATTAAGCAATCTTGAGCTCGTTGGATTTGTCTCATCAAGCCGCTTGATTCTACCATAAGCATGTCATAAATGAAGATCATTTGGTCATCCAATTAATGCTTTGAACCTTCGAAATACTCTTCGATACCTTGGTTTGGACCCATTTGTGCTCGGATCAGACTGATTTTGGTGTTGTTGGGTTCTTCTCCTTGAGCTGTTCAGATTGCCTATAAGTTTATTAAATTCAGAGTTTGGATCTTCCCAAATTTAATTTCGGAAGTTTCCACCATGGATATTCCTCAAGATTCATGCCCAATCAAGGCAATTTTCGGTGACGCATCAATTTTCATCTGTTTTTCATCATTATCCTTTTGAGAGTATAAAGTTATTTACAAGTGGCGTGCTCACCATTTTTTTTTACTTTCAACATATTGATCCTATTTAACAAATTATTAAGATTGTAATAGGTTCCTCACACATATAACTGCTCCATCTATGCTTATTCTAAGAATCTTCTTGCTTCCCCTTAAGTCATACAGATCAAATTTCTTTGATCAATTATCTTTTTAAGGCGATTAATTTTCTTGATTTAAAAATCGCATGAGGTTTTTTTTTTCAATGCTTTTTTACATATCAACAATGAACAATATTACTTCTGTGGAAGTCTATTTTCTGCTTAAATTCATTAAATTTTTTATATCATTGGTGTGGAGCTTGCTTAAATCGTATAGACTTTTGTTAAGTTTTCAACTAAATTTTGGTCCTTATCATTAGTGTGGAGCTTGCTTAAATCATATAGAGTTTTGTTAAGCTTGCAACCTAAAGTTGAACCATATACATAGTTTAGATTTTCATAAAAAATGTAGTCGCAATATCAATTTCCTCTAGGCTCCAAAAACGATTACAAAAGAGAGAATTTTAAGACTTAAAGAGTACTAAAGCTGTGTTTGTTAACACCATATAATCATTGTTGTCAACATGGTCGATAATAAATCATAGCCACGAGGGCTTACCAACGTCATCTTCATTAACATTGATGCCCACTACTTCAAGAAGACTAATGCTTGACGTCTACAATAATACTGATACTTACTACAGTCAATAATGTTGACATCAGTTGTCATCACCAAGGTCGATGTCATCATCACCGAGATTGATACCACAGTCAGTAATGTTGACATCTGTTGTCATCACCAAGATCGATGTCATCATTACCAAAATTGATATCTATCATCACTTGTTAATGCCACTAAAGTTAAATTTTATCTTTGAATAAAGTTTAAGCAAGGTTTGATCATGATTCAGATAAAATCTGAATGTAATTTGAATATGATTCAAACATGGATCAAACATAGATTGATTATATTCAAATATGGTTCAAAATGGCATATATAAGAGAGTATGTTCTACCATCCTTAACAAAGTAAACTACAAAGTTGATATGATAAATTGAATGTAATCAAAATATTAGCTTGTCTCAGCGAAGTTCTTTGGATGCTATCTCGAATCCTTTCATCACACTTTCGCTGCTCTTCTCTCGGTAAATGTCTCAATTTTAAGACTGCCCAGCTCTCTGTTCTCTCCCACCCGATAATCTCCCTCCTAGAAAGATGCCAAACCCTGGCTCAACTGAAGCAAATCCAAACCCAAATGGTTCTTTCTGGCTTGATTTCAGAGTCTCTTGCCGCCAGCCGCCTTGTCGCCTTCTGCGCCATTTCCGACTCGGCCGACCTAGATTACGGCAGTTTGCTACTGCTCAATCTTAAGAACCCAAATATCTTCTCATGGAATGTAGCAATTCGTGGCTTTTCGGATAGCGCTCGGCCAAAAGAATCAATTTTTCTTTACAAAAGGTTGCTTAGATCGACTGCCCAGCCAGATAACTTCACATACCCTTTTCTGTTCAAGGCATGCACTAAAATTCCGGACTTTGGAACTGGTGTTCTAGTTTTCGGGCATGCCCTGCAGCTGGGCCTATGCGCGGATTTGTTTGTGTTCAATTCCTTGATACGGTTATTTGTTGCTTGTGGTCCTTTAGCTGATGCACGCAAGTTGTTCGATGAAAGTTGCGTTAGAGATTTGGTTTCTTGGAATACCTTAATAAATGGTCTTGTTCAGAGAGGGAATCCAGAAGAAGCATTGGATCTGGTTAAAAGGATGGAAGAAGAGGGGATTTTTCCTGATAATGTCACTATGATTGGTGCCATTTCAAGCTGTGCTCAGTTGCAAGCTCTGGAATTGGGAAGCAAATTTCATCATTTCATGGTTGAAAATGGGTTGGAGTTCACGGTGCCTTTGACCAATGCTCTCATCGATATGTACATGAAGTGTGGGAGTTTAGAGCGTGCATGTTCTTTGTTTGATGCATTGAAGAATAAAAGTATGGTCTCATGGACCACGATGATCATGGGTCTTGCCAAATTTGGGTTTTTAGATGTCTCGCGGAGACTCTTTGATGAAATGCAGGAGAAAGATGTCATTCCATGGAATGCTTTGCTTGCTGGTTATGTCCAAAGCAGACAAGCTAAAGATGCAGTAGCATTATTTCTTGAGATGCAAGCTTCGTCTGTAGAACCCGATGAGATTACTTTGGTCAGCCTTCTATCTGCATGTTCCCAGCTTGGGGCCTTAGAAATGGGGATGTGGGCTCATCAATATGTTAATAAACGCAAATTCAGCTTAAGCGTTGCCTTGGGGACTGCTTTGGTGGATATGTATGCAAAGTGTGGCAACATTGAGAAGGCTTCCTTTATCTTCGGAGAGATGCTTGAGAAAAATGCGCTTACCTGGACTGCAATGATTTGTGGTTTGGCAAATCATGGGCATGCCTTAGAGGCCATTAGGCATTTCCAAAGAATGATGGAGATTGGGTTACAGCCTGATGAGATTACCTTTATAGGAGTTCTTTCAGCCTGCTGCCATGGTGGTTTGTTTCATGAGGGTCGAATGTTCTTTTCTCAGATGACTTCAGTTTATAAGCTGAAACCCAACCTTAAGCACTATTCATGTATGGTGGATCTTTTGGGTAGAGCTGGACTCCTCCATGAAGCAGAAGAAATGGTGAAAACTATGCCTATTGAACCTGATGCCATTGTATGGGGTGCTCTATTCTTTGCATGTAGACTTCATAGGAATACTGCTATGGGGTTGAGGGCTGCCACACGATTGCTAGAATTGGATCCAAGTGATAGTGGAATCTATGTTTTGCTTTCGAACTTATACGTTGAAGAAAATATGAGGGATGAGGCTGATCAAGTTTGGGCTTTGATGAAGGAGAGAGGGGTGGAGAAGACCCCTGGCTGTAGTTCTATTGAGGTTAATGGGGTTGTTTATGAGTTCATAGTGAGCGACAGGTCTCATACTAGGTATGAAGATATTTATACATGTCTAAAGCTACTCTATGAGCAAATGAGGCACTTTGAAAAATTGTTGTCAATATCTTTGGATGATATGCCATAAAAATAATTGCGCTTAACAAGAAAAAGCTAACATGTAGAAATTTGTTTCCTTGAGGAAAGTGAACAGAGATGATGCTTTGTAGAACTAGAAGAAAAATATAAAAAGCTTTGGGCCAAATTGTGGGTGTTGGGCTTGCTTGGAACAGAAAAAATATTGAAGCGCGGTTGCATGAGTATTCTGTAAACCATGGAAAGAGCTTTCTGAAAGAGTTTAGAGGGGATCATGAAAGACTTTAGGCAAAACCAGGAAAATCAATATACATAAATTTTCCTTCTGTGAAATGCTTAAGGTGCTGCTATAAAGGAGAACCGAAAAAAAGATATATTGAAGCTTTGGTTTAATGGTGGTAGATGAGCTTGACTGAAAGCAATAAAGGGTGATTTAATCAGCAGTCTTCGAACACTGAATTACAAAGGTGAAGAAGCTTTGAATTTTGAAGGAGATGGTGTTTTCCATGAGAAAAATTACTTGCAAAGTTGCTAATCTATTGTTGTTTCCTCTTGCAGATTTCTAAATCCAACAGGAAGACTTTTGATTTGTAGATTCACCGGGAGTAAAGATGTCTTATACCCTTCTCGTGGGTTTGATACATGTTTGTTGAAAGATACTTAAAAAAGCAACTTCAAACTCATCATTTGGTAAAGGCACCTATCTTAATATTTATTTGTAGATCCTGGAATTGAGTTTTAGCTTGAACAAGTTTGTTTATTTTGTCTGTTTTTTTGGAAGACTATGCTAAAAAACTGTTATCCTTCCCTTCAAATATCTAATCCAATTGCTCCAGCCTTTATGAGGGCCTAATAAGAGTTTTCGCTATATTGTAAGGCAGCATATAAGGCTAAAATTAAGGTAGGAACATTCTTTTGGTAGACTGAGAATTATTACTGAGAGTTGGTGAATGCTTTGAAGAGGATCTTCAGTGCACATGTTTCTATAACCTTAGGAGAAGTAATATTAGGTTTGAAAAATCTTGTTTTGGAATATTTTATCGCGTAGGTGAGTTTGACAACAAGGAGGACGTCTTTGCTATTTCCAAGATAATAATTATATTGAGAGCATTGTATCCGTGCAAACTTGTAAGTCTTTTGATATTCAAGTTATTGAAGTGTTTGTGAGTGTTTTCATCCAAGAAATTTCGCATTTTTTCACCATTTTTGGGCTGTTTTTGCTGGATTCCGAAAATTATAAACTAAGCTCCATCATATGAATGGAAGCCTAGTACGTTGAAGTTCTTTCAAGGATCTTTCTCCAATTAGTTCTGGACTTAGTTGTTTTATAGTAGTAGTAGACCCTTTGTTAGAATTCAGCGAGTGTGGAACTTGCTCATTAGGAAGATCTTAGCGCCTTACTAATACTTCCAATCAATACCTCTTCTAAGGCATTTAGAACATAACTTATACAACTTCATGGGATGCTATAATTTTTTTTAACTAGGGCTTGTATTCTTGTACATGCCTTTGTAGGTATTTCACAGGTATCCTATAGGAGAACTGTTATGTGTGGAATCTGATTGTGTTGATCAATATGGTTGTTCTATTGTCTCGGACCTCAAAGCTTGTCGTGTTCATTGGGGGGTGCGAGGGGTTTGCACCCTGCTTGGGTTCGGGTGCTTACACCCTTTTTTTTTTTTTTTTCTTTTTTCATACAACACAGCGGCGTTGCGCACTGGAGCGTCCCAACGATCTATTCCTTAGCGTCCCCAGCGCTAAACGACAGAGGGTAGAGCACTGCAGCAATCTAGATATGGCGCCGCATCGGTGCAAGATAGAGGCTTGAGTGCCGCAGCGCCCAAACTGGCGCCGCAGCTCTGCGAGACGGACTGAACGCATCTTTCTCGTTTTTCTGAAGGTTGCATCCCTTGGAGCTATTCACTTGTAGGGCTGCAAGCGAACCAAGCGTTCGACGAGCTACTCGATGCTCGGTTCGATTAAAGCTCGTTTTTAATCGTTTTACTAACTAAACAAACAAACTTGAACAACATTTTACATACTCGATCCTTAAATAAACAAGCTTGAACACTAATGTGTTCAGTTCATTTATGTTCACGAACAACATCATTTGAAGTTCGTGAACAAGCTCAACATTAAGTTCGATAAAAAGCTCGATAAAAGCTCGAATGGAGAGAAATGCAATAGGTAAGCTTCATTTAAGAATATATTCATATAGATTAATCATATTTTTATTTTAAATAGATAACTGCTTTTATTATAAATTTAATTTTCTGAACAAAAGACATTTCACATTTGTCTATGTTTGTTATATTGTTTGTTTAAGATGTTCATGAACAAATTTAATGTTTGTTTGTTCAATAGATTGTTTATTAAATATGTTCATGAACATAGCTCGTTAAGGCTTGTTTGCTTAAAACTCGATAAGCATTAAATGAACCAAACATGAACCGAACATGAACACCCTTAAATTAAATGAACCAAACATGAACACAAACAATAAAGCTCGAATCAAACATGAACCGAACTTGAACAAGCTAATGATAAACAAACTAAACATGAACACTCGCATACTCGGCTCGGCTCGGTTCGTTTGCAGCCCTATTCACTTGGATTTATCTTTATATTTTTTATTAGGGCAAGTGTGTGAACAATGCATATGAGAAGAGAAGCAAGGAGAGGCTGAGAGAGAAGAAATATCTGTACTTATTTCTCCCAATTTTCATAGTGGATTTCTTAATGTAGTGTAGCTCTGTGGTTCTTTTCCCCTATTTTGGATTGTTTGCACGTTAAATCCTGGTGTCCTTTACTTTCTGCTGGTTTTACTTTCTTGTTTGTTTCATCATTGTGGTATTACTCATCCTCATCTTCCCCAAGAAGAACTCGTCCAAACAGTCACATCAGTTTTTTAAGGTGCTTGCATGCAAGAAAATTGACCAAATTTAGGAGTAGCCCCTAGCGCGCATACTTGGGAACTCATGCATTTTATTCCAAGTAGTAGGACACTCATCTTGACAGAGATCAGCCTCTCAAGATTATTGTCCATCGAAAGAATTATCACACTCTTGCTGACAGTAGCAATAGGAATCACACATCTTAGGGTTCAATATCACTAACCCCTGGGCTCGAACAATCCTTAGCTCGCATTCATCATCACTCCAAAGGGCTTGCCCTTTGTGTTCGGAGGTCAAAATAGTCCCTAGGGACTCACCTCTCCATGTAGAGGAATTGTTCATGCAGACTCATCCTAAATGATCCTTTCTGAAGGTCACCCAACGCATTTGCCAATGAAAACTCGCCTGGCATAACTCACCTAGATGGTTCAACTTGGACCAAAGACTATATTGAAGATATAGAGTCACGTAAGCATCTACCAGTACATGTCTTATGTCATATTCAATCTTGAATGTGTTATTATTAAATATTGCAATTATATTATTTACTTTTTCATTATGTGTAGCTTTCTTTGTAGCCCTACAAGCCCTATAAATAAAAGGCGAGGAAGTACATTTGGGATCTTTGGACATTTGGGATCTTTGGATCACTTCCCAAATCTTTTGGAATATTCAAGATTTTTAGATATTTTTCGAGTTTATTTGCCGGCCTCTCTAGTTGGGTATCAAAAAATGACCTGACCCTAGACCCAACTCAAAAAATTCAGGTTCAAGTATGGTATTCTAACCCGTTTATTAAATGGGTTGGCTTTGGTTTGACTCACAAACCCACCTTTTACAAAAAATTATATGTTTAATATTTTTTTTCTTAAATTATTTTGCTTGTTAGTATGATCTTGTTTTTTATTAATTAATCTAAGCTATATGTTGATAAGTTATTAAAAAAACATTTTTAATCAAAACAGGTTATCATTGTGGTTCAAGTTATTTTGCTTGCTAGCTGGTCGGGTTTGAGTCTATCTTTTTAACCCGTTTAGTAAAAAAGTTGGGTTTGGATTGATTGAAATCGGGTCGGGTCAACTTTTGGTCAAATCCAAACTTGATCCATTAATCCATTTTGATACCCCTACTCTCTAATTCCCATCTAAAAGATTGTTTTCTATTAAAGTTGGGCGTCATTCATGAACAAATTCATATTTAATATCCTAAATGGTATGGTGAGCCTGAATTGAAGTTAGTGACAATAAGACAGGCACATCTTGAAGACCAACAGAACCCAAAGTCATTAATAAATATGGATGCCCCAAACTACGCTACCTGCCGTGATCTCATCGAGATGGAGGAGAGTCTCACTAAAATTATTCAAGACGTACTTGGAGAGTTGCTGAGAAATGCTCCCAAAAAGCTCCTCTGACTCAGCTGTTCGCACTTGGAGGTCTGCTGTGAAATGTTGTTTGCTTCTTTACAGAGCCTCCTCTATAGAACTGTTTCCTTCTGTATGATCCTCTGCTGTGGCACTGAGTGGAACTTTTCTATGTCTCCAAGCGTGTGATTGTGCATTGTAATTGAATTATGAAGGTTGCTAAATCGGCTTTTGTTATTTTGCACTGTAGCTAGAGCCAAGAGTGTTGAAATCAGGTCTTGTTTTAGTTGGAATCTGTGATTGCTGAAATTGGATCATGGTAGTTTTAAGCCAAATTATGAAATTCTGAAAGTGCCAATTTGGTGCTTTTTGTGGCCATAAATATGACAATTGATTAAAAATTTCATCTAATTTCTTAATGAATTCATGTTTCATATCAAACTTAAATATGCTGATTTACTGTGTATTCATCAAGTAGTGTCAGTCAAATTTAAAAAATCTTCTATTTATGCTGATGTGAGGCCTATGCTAAATACTTCGACTATCTTATCTCTTGTTTTTTTTTTCCATAACTTTTTATTATTGGTTTGCGTTTTATGCAGATTTTTCAAATTTATTACAGTATATGTGTCATATTACAGCGTGAATTCAGACTGTGTTATGCCTTTTTATCTCAATTTTTTGCAAATATTTTATTTAGCATTCTTTAAATTATCATTTGGAATGAATTTTACATAATTTTTTATTTTCATCAATAAGATAACCTTTTTACCTAAGTTAAAATTGATGGACTACAAATGTAATTTTGAGTGCGTGTTTTGTTCAACTCATTTAGATCTGTATAAAGGTTGGAGTAGCTCTAGTGGAAGATAAGATTAGAGAGAGTCGCCTTAGATGGTTTGGTCACATAAAACGGACGCCTTCTGATGACCCGGCTAGGAAAATTGAGGTATTAGATTTGACTTATGTTAAGAAAGGTAGAGGTGGTTAGAAAATATTAGACATGATCTTTCTTTATTAGATTTAAATGAGAATTTGACTTTTAACATGACACAAAAGAGAAAAAGAATTCGTGTAGCTGATCCCACGTAGTGGAACAAAGGCTTGATGTTGTTGTTGTTGTTGTATTTAGATTTGTATAAGGAAATAATCCACCCTAAACGTCAAATGTCAAGTCAAACAAGTATGAAAATTCTTTTGATGCATTTCGTTTAGATGTAATGCTTTTTGAAAAAAAAAAAATCTGAATTAAGTGACTAAAATATTTAGCTATATGCTTTGTTAATTTTATATTCACCGTCATTAGATTGTACTGTGCTTTAACTTAATTTAATATCTGCAAGTTGTTTCTTCCTATATATTGAAGCTTCTCATCTGCATAGCAACAAAATTATAATTTTTATTAATTTCTTGTAAAAGTTATATGCTTTTCCACTCTTGTTTTATTCTTCTCAATCATTTAAATGTCTATGGTCCTATCCCCTGCATTTTCTTCCTTTACTGATCTGGACATTAGCAATTTTTGTATTTCGTGTGGAAATATTTAGAACAAAGTACTGATAAATATGTAAGTATGAGTTTAATTTCATTATTTGATTAATTAATCACATAAAAGAACCAGAGTGAAGAAAAAACTTCTTCCCACACATTATATTTCTTAATAATAACATAGAACCGAGAATGAGGATTAATTGGGCTAAAAGAGACTGATTAGCAAATCACAGGTCACCTTAGAAGCTGTTAATGAGCTGGCAGATCTTGATATCTTAAAATAAAATATACCATTCAAATTTGGGTACGACAAAGCTAAAGTTGACTCAAAGTTTTATCTCTTAGCGTGGAGATTTATAAGTTGTTTTTGCAAACTTGTGTTTCTTCTTCTTCTTGCAATCATAATGGGGAGTATTTCATAAAGAAAGGATCTTTTAATCATATTGTGTGTCGAAAAAGTAATCTTGGTTTAGCTGAGTGTTTGAAAGGAGGATGTCTTTAGCCAGGGCTTGCATCCTTCCGCTGCAACCAAGTGACAAGTTTGAGTTGAAAACTTGAAATGACTCCTGACTGTGGGCATTTTGGTCCTCTAATTAATCAAATGATGGAGATTAGTAGGGGTACAAACCAACCAAACCAAGCTGAGCAGGTGCTGCTTGTTCATATTTGAGCTCGTTTATTATCAGCTTGTTCAAGTTTTGTTCGTGCTCAATTCGAGCTTTTCTGTTTGTGTTCAAGTTTGGTATGTTTAAAATTATGGATGTTCATGTTTGGCTTGTGTTCGGTTCATGTTTGATTTGTTTCATGATTATTGAGCTTTAAACGAATAAGTCTTATCAAGTTATTAATGAGTTTTACTTTCTAGTTGTTTATTACCTTAGCAAATGAGCCTTATTGTGCCTTCTAACAAAAAAAAAAGCTTAGAATCTACTCAAGAACATATCTAGTTAGTGTTGTCAAGCTACCAAACAAGTCCGCTCACAGCATCTCTAGTGAGTGTTTTCCTAGTTGTTTATTACCTTAGCAAACGAGCCTTATTGTGCCTTCTAACCAAAAAAAAAAAAAAGCTTAGAATCTACTCAAGAACATATCTAGTTACTGTTGTCAAGCTACCAAACAAGTCCTCTCACAGCATCTATAGTGAGTGTTTTCAAGCTATCTAACAACTCTTCACGAACAAATTAGCTTAGAAAATGATTCCTTATAAACAAATTTGTTCATGAACACTCTAAACAAACAATCCAACAAGCATGATATTTACCTCTTGTTCATGAACAAATTCATTATAATGAAATAGTATAATATAAAAATTAAATTAAATTTTTTATAAAATAAGAATCATTTATTATAATAAAACTAAAAAATACGTGAAAATATGCCAAATAAATATTTAAGCTAATCTCTTAAGAAATGTATTTAGTTCCAAACTTAAAATTGTAATATTTAAGTAGTTTAAAATTTATTAATTAATGATTGATTATGATAATAAATTATAATAGAACTATGGTAGCTACGAAGGGGGCTTGCAAGTAGTATGTTTGAAACTCTCGTCTTTCCTTTCCACTCCTACCGAAATTTAATTGAAGAGAAGAAGCAAGGAAGTCACGACGACTGTTTGCAGGCGGTATTCTTTCTATTCGTGCCTTTCTATTTGTTAAATCTCTGGATTTAATAAATCTGGGATTTTCAACGAAATAGGGCTGAAAGAGGATTTAATTGATCGTCGGATTTAGTACAAGACATAATTTGGCAGGATTTAGGCATAAACCGTACGGAAATTCTAGATAAATCCGTTACCAAATGGCCTGTCAAAGTATGGAGATCCTCTCTATTTATTGCTCTTAATATAGAATCCTAATACTCGTCAATTTGCATGTTAATTAGGCTAAGCTATGTCAACTGGGGTCGATTGACCTAACAAAAAGGCTATTAAGGCTTCCCTTGGCTCTTCCTCTTTTTTTGTAAAAAATAGTTTTAGAAATATTGATTAAGGGAATAGAGTTTTCTAACGGAAGAAATAAATATCAAAATGCTTCTCAAAACAGTAGAAAATAAAGTTCCTTAAAAAGCATTTCTATAGAAACATCCCATCCAAACAACGATCAAAAAATAATTTCTCTGTTTCTAAACAGAAAAGATTAAAAAAATGCCAAAACTAACAAGGCCTGAACTTATTTAGGGTTGAAAATCTTACTGTAGTCAATAAGAAGGGTTTAGGGTTTACGATATACCAAGGATCATTAGGATATGCTATTTAATGATGATGAGATTTAATGTAGATATGGATGATATTTGTTAACAAATTTGTTTGAAATCATGATTACGTTCTAACAATGCTTATAATTATGAGATATTTCTATTGATATCAATTTAAGCCCCATATGAATATAATTTTTTTGTGCCAGGAGAAATAGCCTGTAAGTTGATCTCATGAGTATTCTTAATTATTTTTTGGAAAAAAACAATACAACAAAAACCACCACTGCAAACAATAAGATTATGAGATATTTTGTCGATACGAATTGAAGCCCCAGATGCACCCACTTCTTTTTCTACTCGGGAGAAATAGTCTTCCAGTTGATCTCATGAGTTGTCTTAATTGTTGTTTAATAGCTTCAGATCTCCTAACATTACCTTTGCTAATGAAATTTCTAGAATTTGGAATGTATTAGCTTAGTTTCAAACTGGAAGAACTTAATTCATGGAATAACGTACAACTTACAAAATGAGCAAAATACATTATTAACACATACTCGACAAAAGGAAACTACAAGAACTTGGTGAAAAGCATGATGAAAATCTCCCACAATTTCTTGAGTATATGCGGCTTTTGTTTCCACCATTTATTTCCACTAGGCTCCACTTTATTTTTGTTGATGCAGAGATACAATCCACCGTAGTTGTTGAAAGGAGATGACAAACATAAAACAATTTATTAACTTAATCTTGATTTGGATTTTATTACCCTTATAAACTTGTAGAAAGGAAGATGGAAAGTTGATAGGACTAGTGATATGGTGGGGGAGGAGATTTATAAAGGTATGGTGGAGGAGTGGAAGATGGAGGAGGAGGAGATTTATAATGATAAGGAGGTGGTGGTGAGGGAGATGGCGGCGGTGGGGATTTATAATGGTATGGTGGAGGGGGTGATGGGGATGGTGGAGGGGGTGATTTGTAGTGGTATGGAGGAGGTGGAGAGGGAGATGGTGGAGGAGGAGATTTATAGTGATAAGGAGGTGGAGGTGAGGGAGATGGTGGAGGTGGGGATTTGTAATGATATGGTGGAGGAGGTGAAGGTGATGGTGGCGGTGGGGATTTATAATGATATGGTGGAGGAGGTGAAGGTGATGGTGGGGGTGGGGACTTGTAGTGGTATGGGGGTGGCGGAGAGGGAGATGGTGGGGGAGGAGATTTATAATGATATGGAGGAGGAGGCGAGGGAGATGGTGGTGGTGGGGATTTGTAGTGGTATGGTGGAGGAGGAGATGGTGATGGCGGAGGCGGTGATTTGTAGTGGTATGGGGGAGGTGGAGAGGGAGATGGTGGGGGAGGAGATTTATAATGATAGGGCGGAGGGGGTGAAGGAGATGGTGGTGGAGGAGATTTATAATGGTATGGAGGAGGAGGTGAAGGTGATGGTGGAGGTGGTGATTTGTAGTGGTATGGAGGAGGTGGAGAGGGAGATGGTGGAGGAGGTGATTTGTAGTGGAGGAGGAGAGTTATAGTGATATGGAGGTGGAGGCGAGGGAGATGGTGGTGGTGGGGATTTGTAGTGGTATGGTGGAGGAGGAGATGGTGATGGCGGAGGCGGTGATTTGTAGTGGTATGGGGGAGGTGGAGAGGGAGATGGTGGGGGAGGAGATTTATAATGATAGGGCGGCGGGGGTGAAGGAGATGGTGGTGGAGGAGATTTATAATGGTATGGAGGAGGAGGTGAAGGTGATGGTGGAGGTGGTGATTTATAGTGGTATGGTGGAGGAGGAGAGGGAGATGGAGGAGGAGGAGATTTATAGTGATATGGAGGTGGAGGCGAGGGAGATGGTGGAGGAGGAGATGGTGATGGCGGTGGTGGTGATTTGTAGTGATATGGAGGAGGCGGAGAGGGAGACGGCGGGGGAGGAGATTTATAGTGATATGGTGGTGGCGGAGACGAGTATATATATTTATTAGAGTCTGCCTCTACAGTCATGGCGGTCAAGCTAACCACCAATGCCAGTAATAGGCATGGCAACAGCCTCAACTGGCCTTGATCAGCCATGGTTGGCTGTTTGGGAGCTTATCGTAAAGCCACTTCCTCCTCCCACCTCAATCTAATGAGATAACAAACTAACTGTGTTTATGCTTTGCAAGGCTTGAAGCCATCCCTTTATATAGCCCAACTTACCTTTGGATAGCCCAACTTATTTATTATTTTTCAAATAGAACCTCCTAAAGCTCTCTCATTATTCCATCTTTTTTTCTCCAAGTTCTGTAGTTGGTTCCCATTAAGCAGGTTCTCATTACCCACGTTGTATGTGAAAGAATCCAAAGTCTGAACAAAGAGTTGTAAAGTTTGAATCTCTGAACAGAAAAAGATTCTCAGAGCACCGAATAAAAATTATTATCTATATATGGCCCGAGTTCAGTAGGTAGTATTCAATATTGTCCCTCAAGTTGATGAACATTTTTGGCCTTATATATTTAAGAATATTATTGTTTTATCTTGAGAAAATAGGCGGCTATTTTCTAAATTATTTGTAATCTTTTCATAGCTGCCTATAATCATTCTTAGGCTTTGTTTGAGACAGCTTCTTAATGCATTTTTTTAGCAATTTTTTAGTAAAAAAAATTTAAAAAAGTCGATTAAGTAGTAAGAAAATTGTCCCAATCAAAGCCTTAATTATCTTAAGCTTCGTTTGGGACGGTTTTCATACTACTTCTTAAAGTAGTTTGTAGTACAAAAGTTTTAATTTTTATACTAGAAATCTGTTTTAATAAGCATCAAGAAAGCCAATCCCAAATAAAGCATTAATCTATTCATAGCTGCCTAATAATAAGATTTTGTTTGGAACAGCTTTTTACCATTGTTTTTCTGCCGCTTTTAAAAAGCTTTTATACAAGGCAACTGCTTTAGAAAACAGAAAAAAAGCTGCGCCAAACGACCAAACCAAATCTAAAGCACAAAGAAGGAAATATGTATACCACCTACCTTTTACATTGATTTTCCAAAACTTTAGTGACCAACTTCTCATGAATTGCTTAATAGTTGTAATGACTTATTGATGCTTTCATTTTTGCACGTTTGAATGTATTGCTTAATCATATTAAGTAGGATACTATTACTTCTATCCATGTGAAGTGTTGAATATTTCTTACATAATTTCTATCTTTTTGCATTGCACTATCTTTTTCCCTTTTATTCCTTTTAAACATAAAGTTTATTAATAATTATGTTTACTATCATATCTTCAATTTTTTATTTTTTCAATTATGATTATGTAATTAGAATTGTAGAAGGATATGATGATAAAAAAAATTATTGTGATGAGCTTTAAAATATATGGAGATGAATGTAAAATAAATTATTTGTGTTATATTCGTCTTAAAACAAATCAAATAATTTTAAAGAACATCGTTACTATTTTATTTATTAGAGTATTTAGAAATTTTTATTTTGGTTGTGAGTGAGTCGAGCTGGCTTGCAAGCTGGCTTGTGCTCGACTTGTTCATGGGCTTGTGAGTCGAGTTCGAGCTTGATGAGGCTTGGTTGCGAGCTGGCTTGAATAATTATTAATATTTTTTTAAAAAAAATTTATTAAATTTAAATATTAAAAAAATTAATAATAAATGCTAAGCATATTTATTAAATTTAAATATTTTTAAATATCTCATAAATTTTAAAAAACCTTCGAGGCTCACAAGCCAGCTCGAGTTGGTTTACTTTGGGTCGAGCTTGAGCTCGACTCCTCGAGCCCGAGCTGACTATATATCTGACGAACCGAGCATGATAAGGTCACTATTTGACACGACTCGTTTACATCCCTAGCATGGGCTCGAGATGATATTGAGTCAACTTCAATTTTTGATTTATTTTGAAACAAATTGATGAGGGAAGTAATTTCTCCCAAAAGGTATAAACAACTCAATAGCTACAAAATTGTTGAGAAATTAAGGCTTCGTTTGGAACAGTTTTTTTACTCTTTTGTAAAATTGCTGTAAAAAGTAAATTTTTGAACTTATTATAGAAAGCCATTTTTATTACAAAATTTTTTAAAAGCAATGAAAAAATAATAGCAAAAAAAAATTATGATTGCAGTTTGAAAAGTAAAGTAATAAGAAAGCTATTTCAAATCAAGTTTAAGGTTTTATTTAGGACGGCTTTTTTATTGCTTTTTAAACAATCTTTTAATACAAAAAAATTTAGATTTAAAAATTTTTGTAATAAAATTTTACTTTTAAAAATAATAAAAAAGCCTAAATGTTAATAAATCTGTTTTGTAACCGTCACAAAAAGAAAATTGTTTGTGAGTAAACAATTTTTTAGAAATTATTTTCTTAATTTTACATTTATGTTCTCTAAGTTAGGACATATAAACAATATAAGCTTTGCTTATTTTTATTTCAAATTTAGCGTAAAGTGTTTTATTGGTTAATCTCTGCTGAATTGACTGTCGGTGATGACAGATGATTAAGATTATAATTAGTGATTAATTAATTATCTCATAAAGTTCCATCTTAACTGTATGAGACTTGCTTTATTTATAATGCAAGATGATATTAAGAATGCGGGCCCACACGGTTTTGAACTTTGACCAAGGCTTGAGTGACTACAATGGGTCCCACTCTACAGCTATTCCAATTTAACCTTAGTAGATTATATCAGTTAAGAGTATATAATTAAATTTAGGCTATGTTTGGGACACTTTTTTTTATTTTTTAAAATAATATTTTAGTACAATTTTTTTTTTTAGAAGACACTTTTTTTTATTTTTAAGAAAACCATTCAAATGAAGCATTGGGTTTTATTTGATATGACTTTTTTTTTATTATTTTTAAAGCAATTTTTTACTGCTTCTTAAAATAATTTTTTTATTGCTTTTAAAGCTATTTTTTAGTATAATTTTTTTTTTTTATATTAAAAAGCTATTTTAAAAAGCATGCAAAGAGTCTTACCAAACGAAGCCTATACTTATATTAGCTTTCAAAAAAGTAATTTCCCTACAATAGCGTCAAAACTATTTTTATAAAAAACTTAAGCTGCCTTAGATAGAGCTTAAGGTTTTATTTGGAATGATTTTTTTTATTACTTATTAAAATAGAGTTTTAATAAAAAAAATTATAAAATTTATTTTTTTTACTAAAATTTTGTTTTAAAAAATAATAAAAAAGTCCAATTGAAGCTTAAGTTTTCATTTTAGAGTAATTAAGTTTTTATATTAAATTAATTAAGATATTTAGATTAATTAATATTGGCTGATTAATTAATTAT